>NC_045672.1:20246990-20585919 GCF_003331165.1 Xiphophorus hellerii | reverse complement strand
ATGAAATCACAAGCATGCTCAATAAACTTGAATTTGAAAAATGAATCAGGTCACAGAAATATAGCCATATCAAAACACAATTGAAACACAGCAAAGCTATGGACAAATATTTCCCATTTAAAACATGTAATTTGAATGCTTTCCTTCATTAACAATAACCCAAAATAAACACAAGGAAAATGTATGTGCCCATCTCTTCTCAGATGAAAAGGGTATAAGTCCAAGGAACTCCCTTTCAGATGCCTGAAGGATTAAACTAAGTCATTGTGCATTGCCAAACAGGAACCATGAAATAAATAACTGAATTGTGCTTGTCATTTATCATTGCACTTGCAGATAAATAAAAAAAATGTTGGCACATTTCTTAATTTCTTTATTTGATGAGTTTGTTTATAATTCTTTTCTTGGAATTGTGAAAAAAATAAATATTTTTTTAATATTCTTGTTGAATTGTGAGGCTATTAATATTTGATAGATGCCTACAGTAATTTTATTGTCAATTTAAATTTTACAGACTACCGGAATCTAGGAGAGTTCTGACAGATTACCTTAATTTTAAAGAAAACCACCACACCCCAAACTTGACAGTCAAATTTTTAGAAGAGCTTAAGTAAGATTTTACAGCTGTTTTGGTAAGGTCATAATGAGGAAGTCAACTCAAGAAGTACCGAAAAGGGAGTAAAACAACAAAAGATGACTTATGACTATGGCTCTGGCATCAAATAAATGATTAATTTCACTGTCTTCCAATGTTTATAAGGCTTTTATTCTGTCAAGATGAACAGAAAGTACTTTTCGTCTCAGGAACAAACTCTCTAAAAACGAAAACCTAAAGCTGACAGTGGAAAATAAAAGAATTGAATAGAAATATCCTTTATTTCAAGTTCTATTATGTCTGATATATTTTAAAGTTGCTCATCACTTCTCTTTATCAGCCAACAGTTCATTTACTGACAAGTTGTTTGCAACCTCAACATAATTTTATTGCATCCAGCTGCAACAACATGACAGTCTTGGGTTCAAGCAGAGCTGTGGTTAACTCTCTGTAGTCTGCAAGGTTTATGACTTGTGATGCCTGTAATTTATTTTCCTGAAAGTGTCTTTGTGGCTTAGTGAGATTCAAAAGCCGTCTCAAAAAGTCAGCAGACTTGCTATCTTTCAGGGTGTGTTTCTGGCAATGCTCAGGCGCTAATTAAAACATCAGAGTCCTAACAAGGTTGAAAAGATTGTAAAATTTCTGCTGAACTTTCTTTCCATGGTTCTCCAGGCACGTGATTTCACTGACAACTTTAATATATAAAACAGAAATAAATTTTCTGCAGGTCTCCTGTTTGAGGGAAGACAATTTGTTAACAGAAAATTCATTGCAAGATTACCCCCTTTATGCATTGAAGCAGTTAACCGTCATTTAATTTTTATTAAAGTACAAATTAAGTACAAATAAAGTACTATTAAAGTGAGGTGTTTGGATGATAACCTGATAACGGTGGAAGTCATATCCAATAATGGCAGGTCAAGGGAAAATTGGCTGATTCTGGTCTTTGGTTGATCAATGGGTGCATCTGTAATATCCTGGTTGCAGTCGCAGCCTTTGATCAGTGGCTCACTTCCTCGATAAGTTTTAGAGATATTCTGGGGTTCATCACCTTTAACTGGAACATCCTCTCCATCAATGATCAAAGACATCCGGAACTGTTTCTGGAGCCTCTTTTCAACATCTCCTGTGTGGTCGATTTCTGACGTTTTGATTCCCCCACCTTCCCTACACACACACATGCACACTGGGAGGCCTTCTTAACAACCTTCCTTGTCTGGGGGTAGATGGATCAGTTTGGTCTGACACTTATATTCTGTGACCTCACCTGGAAAACTTTCTGGGAAATCAATTTTCCGGGTTAGGAGCTCAAATATCTCGAGATCTAACAGTGAAACTTGAACAAAATAGTGAAGGGGATGGTTTTTATTTTATTTTATTGGTAGTAAGGTGATACAGTGGGAGCTATTTGGAAACCGTATGTTATTTCAAGGTGTGGAATTTTGTAACGGTTAATGGAAGGACCTCCCCCGTGGCTCACATTCCAACACAACCACACATGCTCCTTCTTTCCTTTTTCTTCCTGTTTCTCACATACTCACGTATTCACATACATTCACTTCCTAACACACCCACATTTCCACAGTCAGGATGAAGTACAAACAAGTTATACATCTGCACAGCTAGCTGATGGCTGAGCAGGAATGCTTTACGGTTATACACCACAGAGGACAGTGACCCTTTACATTTAGCTCCATATATGTTTATGTCTTTGTATTCCCAACATAGTTATTTACATCTTTTACAGTCCCCTCAACTTCTGCCTATCTGCCCCGTTTCTGCAGAAAGTCTTCTTTCTGTAGCCTGACTCTCACCGCTTCTTTTGTCATATTTATATATGCTCTTTGGACACTTTCTCCTTTAATTAACGTTGCAAATTTTTCTCCTTATTATGCTTGTTAGAACCACCTTTACAACAAATAAGAAAACTAGTCCAAGTAATAATAGCTGTGGTTCAAGTTATTTCATTAAAAGGTTAGAATTCCTTAATTTTCTGTTTTATATAAAATCAAAATCTTCAAATCAAGAACCAGTAACTTTTATTTTACTCTTTATTTCTTTTTGGTGTATCCTGCTAAATCCCAGCTGGCACCTAAAAGAATACAAGAAATCAGCATCAGCCAAGAAAAGCTTGACTAGCACATCTCTATTCTTCACTGATGAGTGAGACCATTAAACTAACAGAACTATTGGAAAATAACCTACTTATGAAAATTGCATATTTGGGCTTGCCTTTTTTAATGTTTATATTTGCATTTCTTTTGTACTTTCTTGCACTCCACATGTTTCTGGCAGTTTAGATAAAAAAAATAAATTATATTTCAATAAACCCAAGACATGTTTTTATTTTAAAAGGTTCCAATGTACCCAATTTCACTAGCAGAACCAAAACACTGCTGGTCTTTGACACATAAAATCAAGTCTGAACCTTTAATAGAAGGAGACAGAAAGTCGTATAGGTCTAAGTACCAGCAGCTGTGCAAGGCAATTACCAAATTTTGTCTGTAATTGGCAAAATTGTGATTTTAGTCAGGAGCCATCCAATCAATTACTACGTAAACAAGATTCCAGCCATGACTTGGGTTTCTGTCTTTCGTGTTGGTACTTCATGCACTCTGTGCTAAGAAAGCTGTGTTGTCCTCAAACCTTCACTAAAAATCAAATTGTTGGTGAGAAGCATTTGGATCGGTCTTAGTTAAGAGGGCTGATCCTAGACTGGCCACAGACAGAATCACTCAAACCAATGGAAACTTCACACTCTGTCATCCTGTCTGAAATCTGGTAAAAAGAAAATGAATGTTTGCAAGTAGGAGGGAGTCTCTGCAGAAGCATGACTGTGTGTGCCCCACCCACATCCACACACACACACACACACACCTCCCAGGTTTCTTATGGAAAGTTTGTGCATTCACTCGTCATATTATAACATGAGTGTGTAGACATGACATCAGTGCTGCGACGATTAACTGATTAGTAGCAGCTGCTGCAGCACTTACTCATGTGGTTGTATAACAGCCAGGATATACCGTGGGCTAGGAGTTTATAGTAATCTCCAGATTGCTGCTTGCTACTGTACAGTTGGATTTTATCCATGGGCATTTCCTGCATCAAACAAGGCATGCATTGTGCAAGTAAGAGTGACGACATGCTCACCATGTTGCATTTTAAATTCAGAGTGAAGTGTCTCAGAGAACCCCTTGGGCTTTGCAAAGATAAAAATACTCAGGCCGTTCACCCATCTGCTGTCCCCCCCTGTGAACAGTCTCAGAGGAACGTAATTTCTATTTGTGAGCCTGTGTGTGCATATTTTAGTCACTGTTTGAGGGATTCTGGCTGCAGTATGCACAGATGTGTCAGGGTCAAGAGAATGAATGACGTTTGCTCAACAGCGTACTGAAGCAGACAGCAGAAAGGCTGATTAGTTGTGTTTGACTGAAAAGATTTGTCTTTTTTTCCCCCAAATTCAAACTGTTTGCATGAGCTGAAGCTAAATTCACTCTTATTTGTATTGGTCCTGTGGACCAGAACATTCTGCTCTGTTTTTGGTTTCTGGAAAAGAGATTGATTAATTGTGACAACATTTCAAAAATAGCAACAAAGAGTTTTTCTGAATAATCTCTGCTTTGTTTCAGCATATTCTCGTATTTCTGACCATAGGCTTACACTCAAATCCTTTTTATCTAGGTAGAAATAGTGTAACATACTCCATTAACAAAGAAGTAAGTAAGAGAATGCACACCTGCATGTGGAACTGTGTCACAGTTTCTCTCTTTTCGCATAACTTCCTGGACTGATTGCCACATTTGATCAAACCAGTTCACCCTGCTGCATAGTTTTCATGTGTCCATGTCTTACTTTTATGAAATATAATCTGCCTTTGTTTCTGTCACTTTGTTTTAACGAGCTTCTCCGACTCCCCCATCATCTGTTATATATTTGCATCCCTCCATACTTCTCTCCGTCTTAATTTTATTGCCGGTCTCCTCACTTTCATCAGCTTGCCCCATTGTGCCCTCTACTATCAGCCACATCAAGCCTCTTTCACCTTCTGTGACTCTCTATCTGTATTTTCTCCTCTCTTTTCAAAATATCACTTCCACATCAGCAGATTCTGGTATTGCATTCAAGTTACTTTGTTTCTGCCTCTATCATTTAGATATTATCTATCATACAAAGCTATGCAGCTGAAAAACAAGGTAGAAGAAGAGAGTGGAAGAGAGTGACATTATTTTTGAAAATGGAGAGACAGAAGATGAGGTAGCTGAAAGAGGAAAAAAAATAAACATTGAGGGTACTGTGAGTGGGTGGAGAGTGAGATGTTCTAACAGTTGTATTCCTGTACACACTGGTGTTTACAGGGATACATATGCACCACTGTACAGACTCGCTAAACACAAGATTTAGATTTCCTGAGCATGTGTTGAGAATTTCAAACTGGATTTTTTTGCATGTATAACCTGCATGCTCACTTGCACATTCCCAGACATATTTTCCATATACTCACACAGATTACCTTAAGCATATTTGCAAGCCCAGAACACACGAGCAAACTCTTGTGTGTTACTACAATAACTTTTCTGAGGTCTAATCATCAAGGATGTGAATGGATGCAGGGTGACTCATTCGCAGCGAAATAAAATCTCCCATAGCCACTGATTTCTATTTTCTGAGCTTCCCCTTCCCTTTCAGCTGAAGTTTTACTTTGTGGCAACACTGTTCCCAGAGGTTATCTCCCAGTTTGAGTCATAGGTAGAAACTGATGTGAAAGAGAAAGATTTATGCAAGTTGGAGAACAAAGAAGGGTGTTGCGGGATTTTACTGGCAGTTGTTTGGTTCGATCACTTGTAAGAATGCACAGTCCTCAAGGGCCTGGGGGAGTTGCATGTCACCTCTCTGAAATACGACAGTCAGCCTCACAACCTCTGGCATCATGACTCAGATAGCTTGTAAATAAGCCCTCCTACTTAGAAGCAACCACAGAGTAGACATGTGGAGGAAATAATCTTGATATTTTCCCAAAGAACCTTTTAAGGCACAGATAGGAGAAAAAAAGTTATTGTACCCATCTGTCACTGACTGAAACCATCTGTGACTCCCTTCATTTTGATTTGGTCTGTCATTTTGATTTACCACAGAAAGTTGAAACCAGATATCCACAAACACGAAAGATACATGACCTTATTTTTTGCTCCTGGTCTGACCAGTTTGGTCTTTTCCCGTTTTAAGTCAGAAAGAATTGGTGAAGATGGCAAGTAAGATTATCAACACTCCGGATCTACCTTCTCCATAGCACCTGAATGGAGGTGCTATGGACCTCCATTCAGGTGGAGGTCCATAGCAAATGCATAGCAAATGCATAGCAAATGCTCTCAGAAACAAAGAATAGAATTATGTTTGGCCAAAATGACCAGTCATATTTAAAGGAAGTTAAAGGAGAAACTTACAGGAACAAATAAGGAACATAGTTAGCACTGCAAAACAGGGCTGACATCCTGCATGTTTTTGTTCTTGCCCTGGTTTAGTTCGCAGCTGGATCCAATGATGGCTCATTAGAAGGCCTAAGAAGAATATTGACATCCTGAAAAGGTTGTTACTACCACCAGGGAGAGAACTAAAACATGCAGGATGCCGGTCCTTGAGGACCGACTTTGGACACCACTGCTCTAGAGAATGTACGTTTTTATCTTAACTCCAAAAGGCTACAAACATATCCAAATCCATTATGTACCATGAAAGAGTAAAAGCTCAAAAATATAAAACAGAGTGACATTACTGTCCTTTCTTCAGCCTTCCTGGCACCTACTGAAAATTATGCCCTCTCTCACATCAGAAAAAGATCTGTTGTCTTTTAAACAACTGGTCATCAATCGCGACTTACCGTACTATATTCACCCAATTTCACTCGCAGGACAATTTCTTTGTGCGCATTTCCAAGGCTAAGATTACTCTAACAAATTAAAAATGGATCAGTTTTTTTATACCTAATTCTGTAATTATTTCTGTTTAGTTATTATGTATTTTCTCCTTTTCCCCAACAGTGGAAGAATGGTGTGACAAATAAGCCCCAGTTCCCTGAAGGTCCACTTCGCTTCCTTGCTGAATATGGCTCTCAAGCTGCTCCTGTTCCATACTTTGAACCTATTCTTCTTCCATTTATCCGGTGCACAGACCATCATTGGTTCCTCCTCTTCCTTCACCACTCTGAACTTGCCTAGCAACCCACCTTCACCTACCAAGCAGACAATTAGATTGTGGCCTTCTTTGCCTCCCAGAGGACGCACTGATCTTCCCATCAGAGTAACGATCCGGGAAAGATTTGCAGCTTTGAATGCAGTGGAGCAGGGGCATCGGATGATCCGTCCAACGACACAGCTCAACCCATCTTTAATTTTTACGCAATCGCCACAGAATTTTACCAGGGGGCAAATTGCAACCCAACCAACTGTCTCAGGACCCAGGACTGACACAGCTAGTTTAACATTCATCAAGGCTTTAAAAAGGGAAGGAGCTGCCACAACTCCACTTTTTCCCTCTTTGGCATCCCATTTAAGTCTTGCAGAAGAGAGATCAATCGAAGGTTCAGAGGATGTTGAATCCCAAGGGTTGGGATCAGGCAGAGCTCTGGCAGAGGAGAAATCAACTGGTCATCAGCCAACAATTGCTGAGGAGATGGCTCAGTATCGACCACAGGCGCAGACCATGACCTCCAAAGTTACGGACGAAGAAACATCATTGGATTATCAGAATGATGAGACTCACCTGTTTTGGTTGACAACAATCAGTGCAACATCTACAATAACACAACCAACGCCTAAGGCTGCGGAATTAACAGGTAAGCTATTTAATTATGAAGCATATCTTTATGATCACCTGTCTAATGATTGTCCCCCATTTGCTGCCAAAACATATCTGACCTGTTGAGGTATCAAATCCACAAAATCCTTTAAGGTCAGATGTGGCGCTTAGATGTTAGCAAGGGATCCTTTAGGTCCTTCAAGTTGCGAGGTGGGAGTTCCATCAATCAGACTTGTTTGCCCACCTCATGATGGATTGGATTAAATTGGGATTTGGGGAATTTCAACGTATCAACACCTTACATATTAGTAGCAGAGGTCTGAGTCATTATAGAAGACTAATTTCACCCCAACTGGTTTGTGGGGTGGAATTGCAATATCACATGAAACAAAATGTGATACACAGTGTATTCTGACACTTTTCTCTACCAGAATTTGCATCTCAGCAATTTAAGCTATAGCAGTTAATCTGCTGGCTAACCTTAACTCAGCATAAGTGAGCTTTGGCTGCCCATACTGCAGACTAGGTAAACACCTGAAGATCTTCAATTAAAGACATAATTTTTTACTTCACCTTTCACTAGTCATAATGTTATGTGCTATCACCGTATGCATGTAACAGTTTCATAGCTTTTTGAAGTTGGTATTAAATGTTACTTGAATGTCTCAAAATATATTATCTTCCATTTTTAGGTACACGTGGAGCAAATCACCCTTCCAGTGACAGACTTCAGCCAACGCAGGGCTCCTCTGCTGTGACATCTCCCAAACTCACGTCAAGCTCCGCTGATAAACAGCCACAGACTGCAGGACAACCTGTCACAAACAGAAGCCCAGCTGGTCCGAATCCAAACAGTTCAACAGAACAAGAAACCCACACATCTACAACTGGTCTTAGGACAGTTACAACTCAAAGTGTCAAAACAGCAGAAATAGAAAGAAATACATCGAGAACTACTGTGCCATCGAGAGGTAAGAAACAAGAATCTACGTGTTCTGCAGTTACAACCACTTTCAGAGTTTTCTTTGTCCTCTGATCATTCAGAAAATAATTATTTATACAGCTGGAACCTTTTTTTTTTACTGGAAAAGGCTTCAAAGGAAGGGAAAAAGGAGACAAGCTTTTCCATGGAAAGGGGGGCTGTAGTTGGGGTCAACAAAGTGAGAGACTAAAGTATGAGCAGGAGGTGAGAGGAAGTGGGTGGGTAGGACTGGAGGAAAAGGGCAAGAGGGAAGCAAATAAAGTCTGAGAGGAAGTAATGCAACGGAGAACGTAGACAGAGAGGGGGAAGGTGTGGGAGAAGAAAGGTATATCGAGAACTGAGAGTGGGGATGAAAGCCAAATGCAGAGAGAAAAAGATGAAGGCAGGCGAAACAGTGAAAAATAAATAAAGGAACATTACACATGGAGCTCAAGAGACAGTCACAGCACATTTAAAGGGAGGCATTACTGGTAACAGAGCCAGGCTTTTCTTAGACGATCATTTTTACAGCTGTTTTTTTGCTTGAAGTTCAGTTCAGTCAAAGTCAGTGTCTCCCTTTCAAAGCCATATTAGGAAGTAAGAGCAGCAGTGCTTAGAGTGAAAAGAACAACACACCGGTTAGTCCAAGGCACTCGGGGTTGTCTGATGTGCATGAAATGGCTAAAGAGTATACAAGATTTATTTATCTTTACTTGGTAACCACAATACACGGGTGATAAACAGTATAATGCAGTAACTCTGACGCTCCACGTTTTTGATCGAAAAAGGAATTTCAAGTGTCTTTTATGAGTAATCAAAGGCAACAGAAGCCTACGCTATAACAGGCCAGCTTTTCAAACCTCAAAAAAGAGATGGACAGCTGAAGAGCATGCCCTCAGCTGTTTACTTCAGGGCAGTTTTTCCAAAACGTTTCAGCTTCCGACTCCCCAAGTACCAGTGAAAGGGCTTTGTGATCAAAACTAACCAGTTAAAGATGGTTATAATAGCAACACAAACAATATCAACTACCGGTGAATTTAATTTTCCTGCAAGAATTTTTAACAATACATTATTTTTAGATTTATAAATTTATAGCATTAAAAAAAATCCAAAATAATTTATTTATCCAAAAGGAGAACTGAATGTTATTGGAACTTATGTATTTTCAAAAACTTGCTGTGATTATGAATCTCCAGAAGCAGTCAGTCTTGCAACAAATTCGAATAGGCCTCTGACTGAGGACTGTTACTGTAAAACGATTTCATCACTGTCATGACAGCGATAACTGTGTCTGGGCAGCAGAGACTGTATTCCACAGTAACATGTCCTGGATGACATAATCAGTTCTTGAGAGTCCAGATCATGTGTTTTTCTGCTTCTTAACAGGCATGCTTGCCAACTGGAAATTTTAAGGAGCTGTGATGGGTGACACTCCTTTAGTTTTCACACAATGAGTATCTGTGTTTTTTTCTGAATAAGAATGTGAAGTTGGGAAAGGGGCACCGCTGTGTTAGTTTTATTTCATTTAAAGGACTGTAAATGGGTGGAACAATTAAACTTCATCTCTAACTTTGTACATTCCTTACTTCTAATGTACATTCTCAACACCTGCATGCATAAAAATATATTTCTTCATTTAAAATATATCACACTTACCACCATAACAGTTTAATGCACATAATTGTATGTTGCTCAAAAATATATAACCACAAGCCAGTGTAATGTCTAGTTCCGTGTATTTGGATGCTTTACATGTGGTAGAATGTTTGCTTCTCATTGATTAGAACGGCAATTGCATAAAAAGTAAATATGATAATCTCTGCTACAGGATAAATAACTGATGTATACAGTCATATGAAGTCCTATATGATGTAACATACCTATAAATAATGTGAACTTAATTTCCACCCTACTGAAGGACTGTACTATTTGTCAGTGGAATATTTTAACCACGTCTGGAATTAACCCTTCTAACCTCTAACCTGGGATATGAGGTCAGAAGAGCTTACGCTAATGTGACTTATATCAATACCAATGCTTTGTTATGCTTTGGTATGATAACATAGTATTGGTTTTTTAACAGGGTCATTTGATATTTTATTTCTTTCCTGACATATGATGAAGTGCCAGTTTTAAAGAGAAAACAAAAGGGTTGAGGTAAGCCTAAGTGTGCCCAGCTGTGCAATGTGATTGGCACATCTGAAATGTGTCTGGATTTCATCCCAGTTTGGGGAAAACATGTTGAAGGAAGTAAAACATACCTTTATGTAAATAAAGAAGCGTGTCTGAGATGTGTATACAAAGCGCTTTTACTTAGTGAGGGCCAGGAGTGCGTCAACGGAAGGAGGGAGGGAACAAAAGGGTGAAAGCTATGTGGGAAGGAGTCATTTATCACTCTGTCAGTTTTATGGAGGTCTTCTGGCGGGCAAAGAGTACTTCAAGTGACTAGATGTTTGAAAGTTTTACCATTGATCATCTTATCGTTAAAAATGGGTGAAGATGATTTACAATAAAGCCATCAAGACGGGTATCCTATTGCTTAAAGTTCATAAGATCACCTTTCTCATGGCTACATTTTCTGTTGGTGTTTTTCCTGAAAATGAAAACTAGAAGAAATCTTACCACTGAATATGATCATAATACAACTGGGTGTTTCCAGGTTCTTCCAGTTGGATAAAGTTATGAGCTCTGTGCAAACAGAGCCTGAGTCATAATGAGCAAATTATAAACAGAGAGATGCAAATTTGTCCCACGTGGGATTCTGGTAATCTCTGAATGTGTGCAGAGCTTGCCTGATATAAATTTATTGTGACACTGTGCTGTGCTGCATAATAAAGATGTTCTTGTTAATTATATAATCTCAATTAAGCCACACAGTTACTCTGAATTTCAGATGTGTTTATTATTGCTATTCTTGCTAGCAAGAATGACCAAATGAATTCTGAAAGAAATTTAATTCATCAGTGATTCCAGCTGCCCACCTTGGTGGTTGTTTTTAGTGCATCATACAAGCCCTAAAGATTATTTGCTCAGAATGACAACCTGTGGTCTAGGTTTGGAATTTTCTTGTTTGATCAAATATAGTTTTCTGATATAAGCACGATATTCACCAAGAAGAACGAAAATATTAGCTGATTTATTTATTTAGAAATGGTTTTTACAGTATAATGATGGTTTGTCTTTCTTTACAGGCCTCTCAGAACATACTACTTAAGCTTTTGTGGTATTACAACTCCAACCTATTGAAATAATGGTCAATTAATTTAGTAATCAATTAATCATTAAGTGGAGTATAGACTTAAAAAAGCCAATGAGCTGAAAGAACATACTGAGAACAGTAATTAAGCCAAAACTGTACAAAACATTTATGCATTTCACTATTAAGTAAAAAAAAAAAAAAATCTTCATCTGTAAATATGTACTACCCAAAACTCCTCAAGGGCCAAAGTTTTGCCTTCACCTGGTTCAATTTCTGTAAAAAAAAAAAATGTGCATTTCTAATATTGTATAAAACAGGCTTAAAGAAAAATCAGCAAAATATGGCAATTTTTAAAATCCGATTAAGCAATTAACCATCTGAATAATCGATAAAATAATTACTTAAACAATCATTATTTACAGTCCTACTTCTATGCATTTAGTTCAACTTGTCCCACAGGATTAAATTTTTGTACCTGTTCAGTGTGTTTCTTGGTCTTCATAATACTGTTTGGTCATTAATGTTCTCTAAAGAAAAAACTCCAAGGCCTACATATGACAGCTGACTGGATTTATTCTACGATTAAATTACCCACATCTACAGTATTTACTAGATGGATTCTACAGCTAGTTGCTTGCACTGGGGCGCATTTATGGATATTATAATAGCATGCATGTTTTAGCCCCATTCAGAGTTTTAACTAATTTGAAAAAAAAAAAAAATCTGTTGCTTTCGTTTTTTACTACTTTGGTCTGTCACATAAAAATTTTAAAACACACTGAAGTTTGTGGTTAGAATGAGACAAAATGTAAAATCTAATGGATATGAATACTTTCTGAAAGCACTGCATTACAGACCTTTAGCAGTGCATCTAAGTTTCTATTCTCTATTATTCCATGATGGTGAGCTGCACCCCTCTAGTGGATCTCAGTGGTACTTCATGCTCTTTCACTGATTTCTTCTACTTTAAGATAGTTGAACATCTCTTTGTTGTGATTAAAAAAATACTAACCAAAGGCATGTTCTACATTTTAGGGGACTCTTCACGTCTTACAACCAGTGTTGTTCCTGTGATCCGACCCAGATTTGGCCCCACGTATCAGGAGGAGAGGAACCGCTCTATTCTGTTGGGATATCCACAGCAAGCTCCACACTCTACTTTTAATCCAGCCCCATCTCCAAGTGCCATTCCCTCTACGAATGGCACACTTCTTTATTGGGGTGATTTGAGTCGCAAGTTGGCTTTTGCCTGGGAACTGCATGTCTACGGCACAGCAAGCCTCTTCCTGCTCCTGTTTGCTGGAGCTGCCCTTGGCCTGACTCTGTCCCCCGGAGCGAACTGTCCTCATCGCGGGGCTCTTGGACTTGCCAACGCTCTGTTGTTTCTAGCTGGAGGCCTCAGGGCAGTTCTGTTTTTCATCGACCCTTATGGGACACGAGGCATCTTCCCTCGCACAGCAGTTACGGCCCTCTACAACCTGCCTCTTCATCTCTTGGTGTGGGCCCAGGCGTCAGTAGTACTTCTTGCACTGAGGGTGGCAGGAGTCAGTGTGTTACCTCCAACCTTAGAGCACCCCCCTCTGGTGGCTGTGCTTACTGTGTTGCAGTGTACACTACTGTTAGCTGCTGATCTGTTGTCTCCAGCTCTGTCTCCTGTAGTACCAGTAACCCTACAGGTCCTGTCCTTATGTTGGGGCCTGGGTATCTGTTTGGGCTATCTTTGCTATGTATTTCCACGTATACGCTGCCCTGCTCTTCCCCATCACAGTGTTCCTGTTGAGGCCAGGAGGAAGACTTGGACGGGGAGCCAAAAAACAGCAGTGATTCTGGGAAGAGTGCTGGCAGTCTGTTCAGTTCTTGGAGCATTATGCTGCGGCTTGCATGTCCACGCTACCTTGTGGCTCTATGGACTGTTAGGAGACTGGACGCGTTTTAACTGGGGATGGTGGTTGATGCATTTCTGGGCTCGGCTGCTGGAACTAACCTGGGGTTTTTTCCTGCTACTAATGGGATCCTGGGTGTTCTGGAGGCCTGTCACATGCCGGGCAAGGGAGGAAGGAAGGCAAGATGGCAGCACAATGGATCTCCCAACTCCTGGTCAGTCTGTTGGTTCCCCTCAAAGACATACATGCTGGTCTAAGATAGTCCAAAGTCTGAGAGGTAAACCCTGCAGGAAGTCTGAAAGTAATGGTGTGGGAGGCGGAACAGGGGGAGCAGGAGGACCAGGAGAGGTGCCGAACAACTGGGCTGGACAAGAGCGACCTGGAGCTGATATCAGCAAGAGTCTTATTAGGAACCAGAGCCATGAGCAGAATATGGCCCAGCCGCGCTTGGTCAAAGACAGTAACTATGGACGTAACCACGGGGGCCACCCCGAGGACCGAGGCATATCTGAGGATTCCACTAGCTCCCTGCTGAGACTGCAGACTCTGGGTCAACCTCCTCATCGCTCAGTGAGTGGCAGCCTGGATCAGGACAGAGATACATCTCTGTCTTTCTATGAATTTGACCTGCGGCCACCCTCCCCTATTGACCTGACTCGCAGCATTGATGAGGCTCTGCACAGAGAACATTTGGTCACAGGAGGGAGTCTGTTTCATCCTGTAATCCAGACTCCTTCTCCGGGCTCTGGGATCAGCCAGGAGCATTGGCTTCGCAGGAACAGTGATCCTCAGCTGCTTTCTGAGAGCAGCGAAGCCCCAACAGAGTCCTCCATGCCTCTGGGGGGTAGCGTTCTCAGCAGCGTACCCAGCAGGCAGGTGACTGCTCCACCCACGCCATCCCACCAGGGTCACAGGTGGGCTGGGAATGGTATGGTCAACGTTCCCTCATCAGTTTCTTGCCCAGTGTCGCTTCGCCCCTCCAGAACATCTACAGGGAATTTGGGTGAGGATGGCGTGGATGACACTCGGCCGTTTATCACCCCAGATTCTGAAAGGGCTCGAGCAAGAGCTGGGAGACCCGTTGGTTCACGCAGTTACCTGGAAGTGAGTCGACATGATGATTCTGCCAGTGTCAGCAGTGAAATTATAGACCTTTGAACCACACAATGGACCATAAAGACCAGTTACTGCACTTCAGATATTCACACATTTGTTTCAGATTAATGCAGGGGAGATCTGATCAGACGTCCTGAAGTTGGCTTAGAAATAGGAATCAATGTAAAAGAAACTTTAGGTGATTGGTATTAAGCTCATCACTTTTATCTTTAAAGTCCTTTTGTTTCAAGGATTTACCAGGTGAATGGATTTTACTGTAACTGGGAGATACAACATTTTTAACACACCACCGACACAGCTTTTTCCATTTTTTTCACTCACATAATTTTATCATACGCTGTGTTTCCACTGTAAGAACCTTTTCCAGGAACCAGGACAGTTTGTTTTTTACCCTCATCATTTCCACTGCAAGAGCCAGAGCATTATCAACAGCGTACAAAAGTAGAAAGAAATCTTCTGGTAAATAAAAAAAAATAAGATAAATAATAACTCCGTGAGTATCTCAGTGTTTTGTAGTGCTTATATTGAAATACAATAATGGAATCACCCAATCTTAATGGAAAGATAAATTAGATGACTTCTACTAAATGCTGACTGCATTTGTTCATCTGTAAAGACAAAGCTGGTTTGAGACAAACACTTGAATCTGTGATGTGTGTTTTACAAATTAATTTTAAGTTACATAGGAATCAGGAATGCAATTGCTGTTAAGCTTGTGTCGTTCTTACTCCTTCAATGATTTAGGTTTTTGAAAATATGGACTACAATCTTTCATTTTGAATTATTTTTCTTTGTCTTTTGTTAGTGTAGCCACTGTGAAATAACGACATAGAACACCGGGCTGTATACCAGCGTTCTAGCTGACCCTGAAGCTGGAACTCGGAGCAGGAAATCATAACCAGGTTCAGAGCTTTCTAATTGCAAGTTGGACAACAAAAGTTAAGAATTTATTTTGGTGCCATCTACCACTAGCAAAGCAGCTGATAATATATTTCTATTTTATGCACTAAAACACAATACTAACATTTTAAAAAGTAGATTAGTTAAAGCACTTACTGTTCCACTGGTTTAATAAAATCTATACATCCAGAAGTGCTTAGTTCAAAGTTTATACCAGTAACTTTCTCTACAATGTGGATGCACACAGCAGGTTTGCTCTTTGCCTTACAACTTGCAGTGTTGGAATTCTGACTTTAGGAGACATTGTTGTTATTCTGTCTCACCTTGAAATTCCAATTTCCAAATACAGCTTGGTTTCCTCTTGTGGTCGGATCCAAATATGGGTAAAATTTGAGTAGACGAAACTTGTTTAGTTTGACACCGTTGCACTTTTTGACAAAGTTTAGAGCAGCTTTTATGAGTTATAAATTGTAGTGGCTGTGACAACATGTATTGCAGAAAATTCCAGCTTTTTGTTTGTGACCTAAGTCTCTCTCCCAAATACTGGATGAAAAAGATTTCAATCAGTGTTATTTCATTGATCCTGTCAACATAATAAACAACATGGTTTCACACACTGTGATAGAAACACACGCAACACACATGCTGAGTAAAACAGGAGGGTCTGTCAAAATAGGATCTGGGTTGCAAAGTGGAAACACACTTGCACATAATTCTGAGTTTAATTTTTGTGGAACCAGACGTATATTAGACAAGGAAACATTTTAGCAGCTATGCGATGTGCTCAAGATTAGTGATGAAGGTGGTAATTCTCTTTTTATTGTATGAAATTAATAAAATGATTTAAAATGATCACCTTCCTGTAATGTGACTAAGTGTTAAAGGTCCCATTTGTTTCCATGAAAGAATTCCTAAGCATATCATTGGTTGTAAATTTGTTTTAGAGTTTTTTTTTTCTATGTGCTTTTGTTATGTAAAGATGTGCCATACATAATCATTACTGGTTGCCGTTCTGTTCTCTCTCTAGGGTCTTAGCATTTGTATCATGGTGACTCAGCAGCAGATTATGTGTAAGCTCTTATTTTGCTGTCACTGTTGTACTTGTTTGTTTTGTCTTATAAGTTAAAGCTGGTTACATAAAGATACAGGCAGTCAACAACAACCAGAGAAGCCTCCCATGCTGCTGAGGATAGTAGCTGTTTAAGATACCATATTGAATTCCCATGAGTTTGATGCATTTTATTATTTTAGGTCGCTGCAGAACAATGCTTGTGGGATAACACCCATTAATTACCAATGCCTTTTAGTGCATTTTTTGCAGAATCTGAATCAGATTTTTAAACAGATCAGTATTGAATTAATTATATGCTGCACAGCTATGCAGGGCTGCAACACACAGGACTGGCTTGGCTTGAACTTCAAAACACTTATTATACCTGAGTCAGTGACAAAGCACTTACCTGTTTAGACTGAAGTATTTTACTACTATCTTTTAGAGATAACATGTACAAGTCACAATGTAAATACTGTCCTTTGTAGTGTCCATGAATAAAGTTGTGTTTGAAACATAGTTGTTACTGTGAAGGACAATCTTAAGTGGTATTTCTAAAAGCTCAGGTTGGAGTTGATCAGATTTTTGGTTTTTAAATTTAGTTCGTAGGTATCGGCAAAATAAATTTTAGTCAAATAAATTTGCCTTAAAAATAATACTTTTTCAAGTTTAGAAAAAAATTCTGGATAGATAGAAAGTATTTATGTTTCATAATTGTCAATTCTGAGCCTGTTTTTAACCCCCCAAACTGATTGTCGGAGGACGGATGGATTTGCCTTCAACTCTTCCTCATATGCAAGAATAATGTAAAAGAAAAAAAACACACACACACATTGACAATAAATGGTTATCTTTTTAATTATATTGAATTTCTAATTTATTTAAAAGGGGGCAGCATACATAAATTAGTAGGAGAAGTGCACTCAAGTTAGGCAATAAACTTGCTAGTCATCAGTAATCTTTCTGCCTCATGTAAACCCAGGAATTTATTTATAGAGGACCATTTCCCATCAAAGGTCATAAAAAGGATTTCCAGTTCCTATCCAAGTATATTAAGTCAAGTTTATTCCAGTTTATATTCAGATCAGTGCAAATTACCATATGTAAACAAGTTTTAAAAGTAACTTCAGATGCAATTCCTTACAGACCAATTCAATCTGGATTACTATAAAACACAGCCAAGTTTAGTTGATTATATAATACCAGATAGCAAAATTATCTATGGAGAATTTTGTCACTTTTGTCATTTATGCAAGTGAAGTGTACTAAAAACATGTTACACAGTCTAAACCTGAAAATGTGTGTTGCTTTTAATGCACCCCTGTTCTGTGATCGGGTTGCAAATAACACCAGATTTAGAAATTAAAAGTTTAATTTTGGCTCACAATTGTACATTTATAGACTTAATGTTCTTAACTTTGTGAACAAAACAACATCTTTTGTAGACAAATTATTTTCTTCAGCATCAATTTTAGTGTCTTGAACTACACTTACAGGGTAAAGGAGTTTGATTTATACTTTCAAGCTATGTGAACTTGAACTAACAAGACTCCAACCTGAGTGCAGATATTGCTCATGAGCTGTGCAGATGATTTTACCTGTTGAGATGAACGGGAAGTTGTGAAGTGATACTTCATATAGAAAGGACTGTTATTGCAAGTTTTATAAAGTGTCTAGATAATCTAAATTTGTTGGATGTTGATTTTTGCTTTGTTTCTGTCCATACAAGACATGTTTATTGAGCCATGTGTAGTCTGTTTATTCTTTTGAATCTGTTTTTTGCTCTCATTGCATTTTGAGTATGTATTGTTAGACAAATAAGAATTTAGAGATATTGTCATTAAGTCTAGTTACTGATGCCTTTTTCCTCTTTGCAGATGGTCCATCACTCGTTTTCTGATTATTTTTGTCTGACCTGCAGTACCTCCTATTGATGTGAGATGCTTGTTGAGGTTTTTTTTTACAGTGCGGTGCGTCTTTTTTGTTGCTGTCGACATTCCAATGAGCCGGTATTATTTCACTGTATGAGGACTTGTTGTCTAAATGGCCACTGTGGCTCCTCCAGCTCCCTCAGGGTTGTCCCGTGAAGCAGTATGTGCCATAGAAAATGCATATAATGTTCCCTGTGCAGTCTGTTTACTTTGCTCATTGAACTCTTTGTTCATGTATTTCCTGCTGCTTTTCACATATGAACTTAAATAAAAACCTAAAACCCTTAAGCTCTTATGATTGTTTTTATTTGTGCTCAATGGTAATACTGTTACTGGGCGGTTACAGAACTGTTCGAAAGCTTAGATCAGTATTTCTCATCTTCCTTTGATAGTCTTCATCAAACTGCTCATTCTGTTTAACAGTGAAATGATTCTTCCAGTCACCAACCTTTCCTAAAAAGAAAAATGGAGAAATAATGATTATAGTATTAATCTCTACGTCACTGATTACTTTTTTACTGCAAGCAGTGGGCATCAAACGCCTCTGTTATGTCACGTTTAATATTAATTTACCAAATAAGGAGAACATGATAATTTCATAACATTTATCCTGGACAAAAACTAAAAATGAGTTTAAATAATTTGGTTTTATTTGGTGCAGGTCCTTAAATTATTTTTGCTGCAATACATTCTTAGACTTAGACTTAGACTTGTACTTTATTGATCCTTTGGGAAGACTCCCTCAGGAAATTGAAGTTACCAGCAGCTCCCAGGCAAAAAACAAAGTTAACACACAGTAAGCAAAAGTGCAAAAGAATACAAAATACAAATTAAATACTAAGGTACACACCAAATGTGAGTAAACAAAACCTTAAATTATGCAAGAAAAACCTTAAATTATGCAAGAAACAAGGAATAAGAATATAGAATATAAGAATATAAGAATCTGGTTCAGCAGTAGCGCTCAGTTTTTTATCAGTTAAAACAAATCCAACTTACCTGAAGCAAAGTTCAGGTTATAACATAACAGGTTCACATTTGGCAAAAACCATAATCTCATGATTTTCCTGTTCTTGCCATATTCCATTCTGCTCCCTTCATTTGCCCCTCCCTCTCCTGCTGGCTGATGATATTTCCACCTTTTCATCAGCTTCTACAAACTCCTGCTTCGTACTCAGTGTGAGATCTTCTCTCATCAACCTTGTCACAGACATCAAGCGTCCTTTTCCCCTGATTGGGCACCTGACCACATTCCTACCTGTTTAGAATTCTCTTCTCTATGCAGTCCTGTTGGCAAAACGATCCTTGGTAAAAGAACACACTGAAAATCCTGAACAGTTACAACCCCGAGGAGACAAGACTGAGTTTCAAAAGAGAACTTCTAGGGAAACCACCTCTGCCAGGATCTTTACCACTTCCTGTTTCTGCAAAACGTCCAGTTTGTTCTGCTGATCATTCACTTTAACCATCTTTTTGAGAGTCTGACCTAAAATCTGAACCTGTGAAAAAGTTACTGACCGTCTTGCACATTTTCTATTCTGCTAATAAAGCTCATTGAACTTTTACTTGGTGGGAGTCTGTGGTCTGGCTAAAGTTCTCAAAGACTTTGTTGAGGACCATGCAATAGTCTGAAAAATCCAAACAAAATGATTGGCTAAGAACATTTGAATCACCAAATGAACTGCCTAAAAATTACAAAGCATTCCAAATACCCAGCAGTTCAACCCCATAGAATTATAAGGGTCAGGAGGAAAATACAGCTGACCTTTGCGCATGAAAGGTGAGATCTTGAAATCCAAGACTTCATCAGCTGAGCCGTTGGCCATCTTATTGTGTTTCATGTTGTTGAAGAGAGATTTTTCTGTTACTTCTTTCTTTAGGTCCGTGCTGGGTGACAGTTCCAGAAAGGAGCAGATCCGGCTGACTTCTCGTTCAGTATCCTACCAGAGAAAGCCCTTCTTATGCTATGATTGCATTTACAGACTGACAAAATGAAATATAGACACCACCCACCTCAATGAGATCCTCATAGAACAAGTACAGGATGTTAGATCTGGTCTTTGTCTTCTCCCACCAGCCTCCCACATGGTCATTCCAGGAACCAAAGACCACTGAAAGGAGTCAGAAAGTCATGTCACAAGCAGTAAAATTATCTTTGTGTTTTCAGTTATTCCTCCCATTAGTTTGTTACTCACTTTTTCCATCCACAAATCTCTGCAGAAAACTGTTCCAGTCTCCAGGCTCTGGCTGGGCCTTATTCATGCGGTCAAAATGAAAATAAGATACAACTGTGTCCTTTGCATTGCGGGCTACATAGATGATCTGCAATCAGACAAACATTATGGAGAATTTCTTTTTAAAAAGTTCAGATTTAAGGGAGATTATATGCAGGGGAATCTGGCAATACATTTAGATTGTGGTAGCATAATATCACTAAAAATCACTGAAGCTTTTTAATTTGAAGGTACTTTAATGCGAGTACATTTAAGCAGGAAGCAGTATAAAACTCACTGCAGCATTGAGTAGCACCTGGGGTAACCAAATCTAAATAACATCATTAAATGCTGTGTGCATACCTACTGATTGTTTGGCAAGTGTGGAAGGAAAAACCCATTTTCTGTTCAGCTATCAAAATGTAAGATAATTTCTAATCTCTGCTGGGACTGTAGAATTGTTTGTTTTTGTTAGCTGAACTTTCTTTGAACTTTTAAGCAACAAGCAGTCCTTGCATGATAGTAAATATCATTAGGGAGAAGTACCAATTTGTTGGCAGCAGCAGAAGTACTAACATGTTGCCCTAGGTGGGTCCTATCGCCTTCTGACCAGTTAAAATGAGAAAATGAGATTCTGTGTTATGCTAAAGTGCAGTTCTGCCCCTCAAAATTTTCGGCAACAAGCAGGGAGAGTCTATACTCAAAAAATAGGAACACTAACCCCTTAATTAACTGCAGAACATTTGTTCTGGCAAATCTAGCAAGTTTTATTTTTGATCTTCTTCTATTGGGTTTCCCCTTTATGATGCCACTTTGGGAAACTACCCATAAGCCCGTTCTAACAAAATGTGATTAGTTGGGGAACCTGTGATGTTTCTCTTCCAATAGCATTGTGAACCTTGTTAGATGCATCAAGAATTATTTTAAATATCCAATATCATTTATTTTTATGAAAAATAAAGCTATCACAAAGGCCAAATTAACTCAGAAAAGATACTCAGTACCCAAACAAGTCATAGAAAAGAAGCTCTGGCTGTGATTAACAGAAGCTAGAATAGGAGAGGACTCAGGACTTTGGACGATATGAAAGAGATTGTGCAAAGCGAAATGGTCAAAGATCCTTCTTCCTGTTTGCTCCAATCTTGTGAAATGGTAAGTGAAAAGGCTAAGTGATCTTTTTTTCCAGAAGATAATTATGAAGGGTTCTGTATTTGGAATAAACAAACCTTGGAATTTTGTTCCCAGAAGGACTGGGGAAGAAACTGGACTGGTAGGTGTGTCTTGATAATGCGTGGAAAGCTGTTTATTGAATTCAGTTCATCCACTCCTGGTAAAGGAATGCATTTTTTTTAAACCAAATAAGTTAGAATTTCATTTATCTATTAAGTCATTTTTTAGAGAAATATACCAGAGGGAAACCCCGGTATGCTGATCTCCAGAAATGGCACTCTTTCATGAAGTGGCACTGAGTTCTGTCGGTCAGGTGATGTTTGGCTGAAGTACAAAAGGTCCAAGATGTAGGAGACCCATGTGTTTCCTTAGAGTCATAAAACACATAACATTAGGATAAATTGTTGCAAACTTAGGCACAAAAGCAAAGAGACTTTGAAACAAAGATAAAACTATTTTTAAAACCTACCTGCTTTTGGATAGCTCACCAACACAATATCATCTGGCCTTGCTTTGAAACTCTGTATGTTAACCCAGTTGTCAGTGAAGTATTTGGTCATGGAGACTCCATTGAAGTCAAACAGTGTAGGTCGAAGTGGTAACTCCATCTGCTGGGTGTGTCTTAAACCTTTTAGGAACAAACAAACTTTGTTCTAGCACTGGAAAAGATCAGACCAAGCCCTGAAAACAGAAAAAAAATGTTATAAGACATTTGCTTCACCAGGTGAAGTAAGAGGCTGGAAAACTGCTTTTAATGAAATGCTTCACAACTTGTGAAATAAATTAGATTGGATTACAATATGACCAGTTTCAGTTTCATAAATTCACTCTGAGTTTTAAAAGATGCAGTACATGTTCTATAATATGAATACAAATGAAGTCCATACAAATTGAATGTTTTGAACGAACATGAACCTGCAAAGCCGTTGTTGCTCCTACAGAAGACAAAAAGAGCCTAAGTAAAGCTTTTCGCAAGTTTTAAATATCTAGAAGTGTCCAGTCACATTCCAGCTTACATTTCTTCTAAGAAAATAAGATGTTGAAAGAAAATAGGCTAAGAAAAATTATACTAGAACATTATGCAAAAAACTAAATTATAAAAATGACAGTAGAAAAAAACCCTGTTTTGCTTCCTGCCCTGTCCTGCTTTAAGTGGAGGACTTTGGAAGAGATAAAGCAAAAGTATAATAAAGTAATAAAAATATTTTGACCAGAACAGTTCTGCATCAATAAGCAGTGCCAGAAACATGAGGTTTTATGGAAATTGATTTAGGTTATATACACAACACTTCTGACATTATGGCAGTTAAGACTATACATTAACACTTTCGAGCAGCAGCAAATTGTGACAATCAAATTACATATACATTACTAAAAAAAAGTGCAATAACCTGGTAGTGCTTACAAAGCATCTCAACTCCTTTAAAAATGCATTATAAATTTGTTAGCTCACCTGAATGTAAGCACTGCTAAGCAGAGCAAAGTTAGGTCCTTATCTAGAACAGGTCCTTTTGAGTTCAGGTGGTTGTAAAAGACAATTTTTATCAGTTTTCAACCAAGCTTTTGCAATAGGAGAAGACACAGCAAACCGCTTTTACAAGCTGCTCACCGGGCGTTCTGAAAAACTTCAGTTAGAGCTTGTCTTTTATTAGCAGGGAAGGGAGTGGGAGAAAAGGAAAAGCAAGTTTTTATCTTTGCACCTAGTTCATCTAGTTCACAAGGGCGGGGGGAAGATAGAACATCCTGTTAGAGAGAGCCATTCTATAGAGATATTCTTGTAAGTGTGGAAGACACAAGTTTCAACCTAGTATCAGCTCTCACACACACACACAGTAGAAAGCTAAAATCTAGAAATGAAAAACAAACTAGTAATGTAAGAGTAATAACAACACATAATTCTAACAATCACTGTCCAAAGGTATCCTGCCTTCAATAATATTTTACCATAAAAATGTCAAAGATTTGACACAAGTATCTATTTTTCAGTGATTGACAAAGATTAACCTTTTACATTCCAAACTGTGTTAAATATGAACACACTTTTTTTTTTTAAGTGTGACACTTTTTATTTCTCGGTGGTACAACTCATTTTACCCATAAGGAAGCATAATCTAAAAGCTAATCAGATATTCACAATAAGCAAATAAAGAGTTAATGTGCAAGTCTATTGTCAAAATGGTTAATTTTTTATTATTAAAGTAATAAAAACAAATAGAGACTAAGAATCATGGGTAACGTTTGTGCTAAGAGTTGAAACTTAAATGTCAAATTAATGTGCAGCAATGTGAGTATTCACGTCAGACTGAGGGATTTTTGTAACATTAAATTCTATGAGACATTGTATGAAAACGTCTCCGGTTTATCGGATGTCTATTTGGCTCAAAGGCAAAATGGGGCAAGAATTTAAATTCTCTTCCACATTCATTTTACTCAGTTCTAAAGTGCAACAACAGACTCATCATGTGCAAAAAAAAAAACAAAGCATGTACATTAAGAAAAAGTGAAAACTTCACAGGATTTTCTTCCTGTGCTAACAATGTGAGGCTTAAGACAAGGCCCTTAAATTTCATTGCGAAAGACAAGAGCAGAGTTCTTCATTTTGTTCTGATAGTCTTCTTCAAACTGTTCATTCTGGGAGACGGTGAAATGGTTCTTCCAGTCTCCTACTCTTCCTGGAAATAGAGAGTTAAGTCAATGATAAAACTAGTGAAAATGTCTGGTCTTCAACAAACCGCTTACAGACCTTTCCTCATGAAAGGAGATATACTTTGATTCATCATTGGGACAGTGGAGAAGTTGGTTATTTTGTTTTGTTTCATATTGTCAAACGTCACTTTAGTTTGGACAAGTTCCCTTTGCTCAGCTGTTGGAGACAAGCCCAGGAAACAACAAAGTCTGCTGATTTCCTGTCCAGAGTCCTAAAAATGATTAAAGATGACATGTTAAAAATAAGAAACTGAAGCCAAGATTACGTAAGAATTGTGTGTAGGACAATTCATGAATTACATTAGAGAAAAAAAATTACAAAAACATTTTTAATAAAAGGGTTTGCCCCTAGTCCAACACACCAGGATCAAAAGGCTGAGTTAACTCGTCAGCATGAAGTCCAGCTGTTCTTTCAAAAATGGAAAGGAGGCCATTTCAAACTGTAGGTCTAGTTGCTGTTTTTTTTTTTTACCCCTCCAGGGGGTCTTTTGTGGGCTCTAGTGTCCCTTATGTGATAGTAGGCTGACAGGAAACAGGGAAGGAGAGCGGGGAAGACATGCGGCAAATGTCGTTGGGTCCAGGAGTTGAACCCGCGACGGCCGCGTCGAGGACTCAAGGCCTCCAAATACGGGTCGCGCTAACCGCTACGCCACCACGGCACGCCCCGTAGTTGCTGTTTTAAGCACAACTCCCCTTACCTCAATCAAGTCTTCATAGAACATGTAGTGAAGATTAGAATAAGTCTGCTTCTGGTCCCACCAGGTATTCACATGCTCATACCACGATCCAAACACCACTGGAAGCACAGAATATGTTTGCTAAGAACATGGCGGATGGAAATTATATATTCTACTGTGGCTCTCTAACATTGTACCCACTCTTTCCCTGCATGAAGCTCTGCAGAAAGCAGCTCCAGTCCCCTGGTTCTGGCTGAACACGGTTCATACGTCCAAAATGGAAATAGGAAACCGCGCTGTCTTTTGCATTACGTGCCACATATACAACCTGTTAAGGCATGAACAACAATTTAAATTTGTTCTGTTGGTTTCCTGAATTGTGCATGTGTGTTGCATGCCGTTTTACCCTGCTGCGTTGCTCCCAGAAGGATTTTGGCACAAACTGAACTGGTAGATGGGTTTTAATGAGACGAGGAGCAGTAGGGAGCTGGTCTGCCAAATCTTTACCTTGGGAGACGGATACGATTGCAGTTGATAACATACACAACTTGATATGTTTAGATTCAGCAGCTTTGCCTGGCTCATTTAAAAAAACGGATCCTTTTGACAACAGATCCTTAACCCACAAAAATAAAGATTCAATTGGATTATAATGCAAATAGATGTACAAATGTGTGTGTCATCTAGGATTAAACCTTTAGGTCGAGAAGGTACACTGATCTCCAGGAAAGGCACTCTTTCTTGCAGAGGAACAGAAGAACGACAGTCTGTTTCCCCAAAGTAGAGAAGATCCAGGATGTAGGAAACCCATGTGGTTCCTGGAAACATTTTAAATTACAATACATAAAAAATTGAAATCAAAGTAATTATTGTACATACTTGAGCTCACCTGCTTTAGGGTAAGTAGCTATTAGAATATCATCTGGCCTAGCCTTGAAGCTCTGAATATTCTCCCAGTTGTCAGTGAAGTATTTGGTCATGGAGACTCCATGGAAGTCAAACAAAGTTGGACGAGGCGGCAACTCCATCTATGAATATCAATAAAGCTGTATTTTATTCTCATTATGCCTAGCATAATGAGAGATGTAAGATCATCCTCAAAAAGTAGAACTCCAAAATTACTACACACATGTAACAGTTTCAGATGATCACATATTAAGATTAGACAAAAAAATAATCTGAGTTACCAAACTATACAGTTTGAAAATATGATTTTATTAACTGTAAAAAACTTTCCGAACTAACATGATCCTTTGTGAAATAACAATTGTTCCCTAAACTTAACAACTGGTTGCGCCAATCATGGAAGCTGCAAGCATCTGCAATATCTGGCATGAGGTGTGTGTTCAACATCATGTCATAACATTACAGACTTATGTAAGTCCAGACTTAGTCTTAGTCAATCTGAAACCTCTGGGTTTTTTTTATTTTGAGTCATTCAGATGTTGACTTGCTGTTGTGCTTTGGATTATTTCTCTGCTGCACAAACAGATGGAGGTGCATCATCCATAATGTAGAGAGCAGCACTCATAGTTATATGAGTTTTGCTCACCCTTTGTGGTCCTGCAGTAAAGCAGCCCCAGACCATCACACTGCCACTGCCATGTTTGTTGGTCAGTAACGGTATCCATCTTCCAAGAAGTTCCACTTCCACTGCTTTAACTCAAAAAAACACCTGTGTGGACAGAGGTGTTTTTTGTGACTTTGTTTCCTTTGTGGGTCTGCACAGATTTTGGCCTCAAAGCTGCAGTATGAATGCCATTTAGATGTTAGTCAGGGTTTTTTGTGACTTCCTGAATAAGTTGTAGATACACTTCTTGAGTAATTTTGGTAGGGCAGCCACTTCTGAGAACATCTGTTTGTACACAATTATTCTCATTAGTGGTCTCAGAAGTCCCAAAGTCTGCCTGTGTGTCTACTCTGGACTCAAGGCACTTTATAAACTTTATGTATATGATCACCTTGTCACCTGTATTGTGTCTTTAATCGCACTTTCTTTGTCTTTCAAGACTCAGTACTATCTTATGAAAACTAATGTCCTCCCAGAGATAAAGAAGCCTAAAATCTAAAGTCTAAATGTTCTCATTTAGACTATTTCTAAAACACACTCATTTAATTTAAACAGTTGAACGTGGATATTGAAACATAAAACCTAATTAAAATTTGCTCTGTCTTCTGAGCATTTTGCATTATGTTGCTGGCAATGTTTGGTTATTCTCATTCCCAAACAGTCTCCAGATGGTCAATTAAATGTGTGACCCAAGCTTTCGGATTTTTATCTCTGTGAGCACACAGGTGGTTTACAAAACTGTCAGTCGATGTTCCTGTTCATCAGTTCATTTACACCACGACATTAGATGTTCATCTTTAAGTAGAATAAAGCCAAACTTACCTCGTTAAAACGACATTTTCTCACTGTGTAGTCGTGTGAGGATCTTCTGAACTAAAATGATTAGTTTGTTGTGTAATATTCAGGGTGACATCTTGCACAACTTCCTCAGTTTCAATGGAGCATTTGTTGACTTGGTGACTCAAACAAGGTCTGATGTTCTTGCATAAGAAAGACTTCTGCCATGGATCTTCAGACTTTTATTCATGTGGTGGTTTTGTATTATTCTTTCATTAATTTATTTTGGTTTTCGCTTTTTGTTTCTTTGCAGATTACAGTTTATTTTGACAATTTGTCTTCCCCTTTCTTTGATTTGCTTCTCATTTTCCTGTCATTCTCTTTTCTGAGGTTCATTGTCATCTTTTTGTTCACTGTTTGACCCATTCTTCAACCCTGTCATGCTCTTTGTAGTTACTGTTCTCTCATGTTTACTTGTTGGCATTTATCCACCTTTCTTTCATGTTTAGATTTCTAAACGTGGCCTCTCTAGCTTCTTGTTTCTCCCAAAGTAGCGGTATTTAAACCTTTCATCATCAGTTTCCTTACTTAGCATTCCATGGGGGGGGGTTTCCCCTTTGTAAATGAACTGAATAAACAGTCACAGCACTTCCCACTGCCGCCAAGTTCATCCAATTACACTCACAGACCCCACACATCCATATGCCAAGACTCAGATCAGTAGTCAACTTAGGGTACTGTGATGAGAGAGGACGAACTGACCATTGAGGATCCTGTTTTTGGTTGAATTCATACTGTTAATTTACTAAACCAATAATTGTCCGTATTGGTCCCAACTACTTCCTGAATGTGGGTAACTAAACATGATAACTTCATGTTGCACAAGTTGTTTTTCTTTAGAGGTTTTGATAAGTTCAATAAACAGCTACTTTGTCAGATTATAATACAGAATTGTTTCATCCAATTATTGTTTTATTAAAACTTTCATCCGATTATTGTTTACTAAAACTGAATTTGAGTTTTGTTGTCTTTCAAACTTCACAAATCTCTCTCTCTATAAAAACATGACACTTTTAACATTTTTAATTTCATATTCTAGATCAGAGGGTCTTCAATTTGTGGCTCCCAAGGCAGAAGTGGCTTTTAGGTAAAATGATCAAGAGCCGAGTAATATTTTGAAAAACAGACATAAGAACTACAGGTTTTACTTTTTTTTTTGATGGAATAATTGTACATAATTTCCAGAACAGCATGACAATCAGAGTCCCAGTGAAAGTTATAAGATCTGTTTGAAGTTAATTACAAATATTAACATCACATAGAAAAAAAATTTAGCCATCATCTCTTTGGAAAAGATCATATTTTTATTCATTATGAAATCTAAAAGATTAAATGTGACGGTTGTTATTTAAATATTACAAAAGAATTTGCATATTGTTTAAACTTAGCACAAAATAGACTTATGTCCATTTTTTCTTTACATTTTCAAGTTGTAGTACTATTCCTCTTTGATAATAAAAGTCCCTTTTTTCATTGCAGTCGTGTTTGTAATCTATTTTCTTCAGAGTTCACAGCGGAAATGCAGGTTAGGGTCCTTCATCTTTCTCTTGTAGTCTTCATCAAACTCTTCATTCTGTGCCACAGTGAAGTAATTCTTCCAGTCACCAACTTTTCCTGCAGAAATACAGGCATAAGTTGACTGCACTGGTGTTTGGAAGTTGATTTTGACATCTCTTGCAACATGAACTTATTCATCAAACCTTTTCTCATGAAGGGAGACACCTGGAAATCCATGACTGGTAGTGTGGAATAGTTGGTCATCTTGTTCTTTTTCATGTTGTCAAACTGCACTCCAGTTTTGATCATTTCCTTCTCCTCAGCAGAGGGAGACAAACCAATAAAGGAGCAAAGTTTCTCTATTTCCCGTCCAGTGTCCTGTAAACATGATCAGAAGTCATCTGTGCTTCATCACCACTTAGGCGTAAAATAAGGAGAAATCTGTGAAAGATTAAAACAAATTACCTCAATCATGTCTTCATAGAACATGTAGTGGATGTTTGAATGGGTTTGCTTCTTCTTCCACCAACCGTTCACATGGTCATACCAGGGGCCAAACACCACTGAATGGTAGATTAACAGAAGAAGAAATGTTAATGGTGAAGGAATTGTGTATATCACCCAGAAGAAAATGCACCTTCTTTAAATTAAAGTCTTTACAATCTTATAAAACCATCTTAAAGTAAGAAAAATGTTAGTTATTTATTGAACAAAAATAAGCCAAATACAGGCAAAACTTGTGGAAAGAATTTACAGAATAACAAGAAAATAGTCACCTGTATGCTGGATGCCAATTATCTTAGATTAATACCCAAACTTTTCAACCAACCCAAGATATTGATATTTTATTTTTAACAGTGTTTGGTGTCTCTTTTGTAGGTACATAGAATACATGGACAGAAGGCTTGCAATATGGACGTCATTACTGTATGAACACATAGAAGCCGATGATTTCATACATACTGTCTCCCTCCATGAATCTCTGGAAATAGCTGTTCCAGTCTCCAGCTACAGGTTGGGCATTGTTCATGAGGTCGAAGTGGTAATAAGACACCATGTTGTCTTTTGCATTGCGGGCTACATAGATCATCTACCAAAGAAACAGACGTTAGTAAAAAATTTACCATTGGTACCGTTCAGTAGTTCAACTTGTTCTGGTCATGTTAAGGAAATGCAAACAGAGAAGGCTCGTTACCCGACAGTTCTGCTCCCAAAATGACTTTGGCACAAATTGCACAGGAAAATGGGTTTTGATGAGTCGAGGGGTGGTAGGAAGCTTATCTGCCTGGTCTTTTCCTGTATAAGCATACAAACAAAAATGCATAAATGAAGATGTCATTTTCTGCTACTTTGCCTTTTACACTAATTTCTCAGTGTGGGCTGCTCAAACCCTTCTGCCAAGTTTATATTGAGGAGTACCAAATCACTGACAGGAGGGGGTAAAACAAAAACAAAAGCCTATTCAATAAGAACAAGAGTCCATGTATAAAAATATAATCTGATCAGGGGGGTAAAAGAATAAAATCTGTGCATACCAGATTGATCTGATAGTACTGGCAAAACCAGAAGGGCTACTTATAATGGGGAGAATATTACAGGGAGATCGTAGGTCAATGACCTAAAATAGGAAGACATTGCAAAGGAACACCTGGGAAACAACTAATGAACGCAGCAAAACATCGGTATAAATAAAAGCATCACTAAATAGGAAGGACAACGAAGCTAATAAAAAAGACATACAAAAATCATCAAACTGAAGTGACAAACAAACACAAGTCCTACCGATTACGATGTTTTATGATCTGCAGCTGGAAGTCTATTGAAATTTAAAGTGAGGCTATTATAAATGAAGAATGCATCTTTTCTTTGACCTGACACCAAGTTTGGGATGGTCATCTCCAAAAAAGGCACTCTCTCATAGATAGGAAGTGAAGTCAGACGCTCCGGAGACGTCTTGCCAAAATACAGCAAGTCAAGGATTTGGGAGACCCATGTGGTCCCTGAGGAGATGAAGAGAGGCGGGTATGATTAATGATCTCAGCTGTTAAATTCGTCTCACACACACATACATGAACACGCCTACGCACAGAGAGAGAGAGATCTGTGATCAATAAAACACATGCAAAGATTATGTAGAGTTACCTGCTTTTGGATATGTTGCTATTACTATGTCATCTGGTCTGGCCTGAAAATTTTGGATATTTTCCCAGTTCACTGTGAAAATAGGAATCATTGCAACTCCATGGAAATCAAACAGCTGTGGCCGGGAAGACAGATCCATCTTTGATAAAGGAAAGAAAAAACTGATATCAAACCGTAAAAGTTAAAGATGAGGAAGAGTCAGATTTGCATTATCAGCTGGAAACTCATAGGCTAAAGATTTTATTTTAAAAAAACAGACACACGCACTTTTAAGAAAGCAATTGGAACAAATGTTAATATTCAGTGAGAAAGCCTGAGGCTATGTAGTTTAGTGAAAGCTCTACAGGCACTGAGAACACAATGGAGTGGGATTTGCAACTCTTTGCTGAAACCGTTGAACCCACTCACATTCCTGTGTGCGTTTAAAGCAACATTCTCAAATAAGCATTCTTTTCACTTGAGCACCAAGAGCTTAAAAGAGTTGAACTACATAAGATTGCAATGTTCAAAGAGGAAGTTGCAGAAGGAAAAACTAAGGAAACGAGCAACAAATCACATACCTTGCTGAAATCGAGAGACATGCTGCAGCTGGAGTTAATCTGCCTTTCCTTCCTGGAGTTTCCTGTTTGCGCTGGAGAGCTGCTCTGTTCTCTGCTTTTCAAATTACATAACTCTTCACTGTTAACATAGTCCCTCTTCCTGAATAGGTTTCAACTTCCAGCCACTCCTTATTGCAACATGTTTGAACTTTTGCCTTTATGTTTTCTCAGTTACACATGAAGTTCACAAACTGCTGAAAAAGCCATTTAAAACTCCAAAGCTTCATGTCTTCTGACGTAATAAGGAAGACATTTGATCAATAAAATGTCTTAATTTTATGGTAGATAAATATGTGCTCAGGTTTAGAAGAATGCATGGAAAACATTTTTTTTTTATTTTCTTACAAAAACTGAGCATAACTCAAATGTAGTTTGTTTAAATCAATACTGGAACATTTTTTGTTTTTTTATCCTTTCTGGGTTTATTTATGTTAGTAAGGTATACTTTATTCCCGACACTGAGTTTCTTACTTATTTATTGTGTTCTGTTATTTTTGTGTATTTGTTTATTCTCTTATCATGGCATTTTGTGTAGATAACCTTCCTGTGTATTATCTGTTAAGTTTCCTTCTCTCAGTCCTCTCTCACAGCTATTCAACATCCCCCTGATTACACTCACCTGTTCCCATGTCAGGATGTCATGTCTCTGTATTTATGTTCACTGGTTTTCCCGTTGTTTCCTGGCTACTTTCATTTCCTGTTGCCTCTGTGCCTTGCCTTTAGGGTTTTGTTGTTTTTATTATTAAAGTCGTCAATTCACCATATCACTTTCAAGCTCTTATTTGCATTTTGGGCCTTCTTCAACAACACAACCCGAATCACTTAAAAACCAAATAATTGGATTATATTATTCTATTAATATTGTTTTTACATATTTTAAATATTTTACATTTAAAATATTAATATTTTTCAGTGTAGAAGGTTTGTTGTTTACAACAACAAAAAACATTACGATAATCGTGAAATCTAAGCAGCATTAATTTGTGAATAGTGAAGTGTAAGTAAAGCAGGGTGTAAGTTTGGCAAAGATCTAATGTAAAAAAAAATAATAATAAAGAAACGTAATTTATTTACAATGTTCTGCTTTTTTTAATTCGAAGAATTATATAATACATTATTTGCGAAAATGTGCCAAATAGAAAAACAATTAACAAGAAATCCGGAAGTGATGAAGCAGAAGTGACGCAACAGGAACTTCAAAAACGTACACAACAAACATGGCGTCTCCCAGCGAGGCAGATGCGAATGTTTCACACGTGGAAAAAAAGAAAAAGGTATGAATTAATTTTATTCTTTGAGGGTTTTTTTTAATTAAACCCCATAATAGCTGCAAATTACCCCCTGCCAGTCCTGTTTCAGTGTTGAAATGAATGATTTAAACTGTATGTCGTTTTAAGCTAATGCTGTTAAACTGCCGCTCTTTGGTCATTTCCATCAGCCTCCAGTTCGTTACTGGCAGGAGACAGGAGGTAAAACGAAAGATGACAACAAAGCTGAAGGACAGCTTGAGCAACAGAAGGAGCAACAGACTCAGAGAGAAAAGAAAAGGAAGCGAGATGAACAGCCGGGCGGTGGAACGAAAGTCATATCGGGGGTAAGAGCATGAAAAACTGACTGAGATCCAGCCCATATAAGATCCTTTTATCATCAACGTGTGCAAAAAAGCTTCAAATAAATAGTTTTTGTTGTTACAGAAGGTGACATTATTAATAGTTGATGAAGAAGGATAACATTGTAACCAGTAGGCCCAGAATTGTTTGTACCTCCTGTCCTGTGGTTTTTTGTACTAAGATGTTGGCAACATATCCTGTAGACTGTGAAGTAAGTAAGTCAAAGCTTTTTGTCTAGTGCATCCCAAAAATGCTGGACAAGATCACGATCTGGGAAATTTGGTGGATAGGACAATTTCTCAAACCCAATGTTTCTCTCTTCCAAACTGTTACACTACAATGTTTGCACTGCTCAAGGAGTGCTGTCTCTCTGAGAGGATGTCTGGTCTGCAACAGCGCTCAAGTTGGTGGCATAACATTTACAGCAGGACTCAAGGTTTTCCATCACAACATTGTTCAAAGTATTACACTGCCTCTGGTAATCTGGTATTATTTTCATTAAATTGAATGGATGTGTGAAGGTGTTGCTTTTATTTCGACAATCATTTTCAAACTTAACCCAACAAATGGATATTATTGAATAGTTTCTTCTTTAAACGTTTTTTTCTTCGACTGAAGATCAAGTTAACCAGGCTTGAATAAAACTTCTAAATTATTTCTGTTACCTGGACATGGTTAGTTATTTTAGCCAAAAAGTAAACACTTAATTTTTGTGTGTGAGGCACATTTGCTGCTTCAACGTTGGATCATTTGACCAGATGTTTACACGGTTTTGTGCCTTTTGTTGAGAATACAGTAAAGTTTATGCAAAGTGGTTTTATTAACAGTGTCTTCTTTTCTTAATCAATCCTGTCTTGTTCTATCCTGCCATAAAGGTGTTCTAACTTCTGGGCTAAACTCTGTCTGTTGATAATCCCTTTTTACTTGATCAGTACTTTGAAGTTGTCTGGTTTGTTTGATTTACTCCATTGGCTTTTTGAGTAGTTTCCTGACTGGTCTCTTATTACCTGAGCTGCTTCATTTTCATCCTTAACGTGTGACATGCAGCTCCATCGTGTTTGAGAAAAACTTTATACTAACTTGTTCCTGGATATTTGGCAAGATTTGTCTTAGAACATGTTCAAGATGGGCATTACACTGGACATCTGCCTTTGCTTCTCCAGACAAGCCTTTTCCTAGATGCCCCCAAACAATCTGAAGGGGATTCATTGGAGAAAAATGTCTCTTCGTGGTCTTCTGCATTTCAATTCTGGTTCTTCCTGCAGAATATAAGTTAGTATTTAATATTTTCCTAGAATGAAGTGGCTTCTTTATGTCACTGGAGAACGAGTAACATTTCCAAGCACCATTCCTTTCTGGAGGAAACATTCTGCTTTTCTAATCAAGTCAGACTAACATGATAGATGGCTGAAATGATGACTGCAGATAATTTTTAACAGGGCTAAAATCTATTGCATATTAGGTTCATGTTTTTAAGTTAGCCTTCATTAACTTCACAACTAATTGCCTGTCATGTGATGTCTCTTTCTAGCAACTTAGAATAAATGCAAACCATAACAACCAAATCTCTAAAGTTTTCTTTAAAAAAAAAACAGTCAACAATCTCTGCTGGTCCTACTCTATATGTTGTTTATCCATATTTGTTATTTATTTATTGGTTTAATGGGCTTCCGTTGAAGGACAAAAACAGTTTAAAATGGTTTTTACAAATCTGCTTCTGGATTATTTAAGATGAGAGATTTAGTAACATTTCTATCTCAACAACAAGGTTTTATTAAGTTGCTTCTAGCCTGTGTCTGCTGTAGTTTCTTAATGATTTGACCACTTTATCATCTCTTGTCTTTTATGTCACATTAAACAAGTTTATACTGCAGACATAGACTGTCTGAGTGTATGGAATTTAGGTAATTAGCTAATACTTACCCAGGCAATTTTTTTTGCAATTTGCATAATGCATACAATAATATTACAGTAACAATTAATTTGCAATATACTGTGCAGCCGTAGTACATGGAAAGTAGCTAAGTAATTTATTATAATCTTGTTACTGACTGGCTGTTGTTATCAGTTTATTACGCAACTGTCCCATAAATATCATGGGATATTTATGGCGCTGGAAAAGCTACCAGTGATTGAAATTTACAATAAAGATTATGCCTAGCTGAACATCCTGAAACGCTGTTGTAGCAAAATGACTCTTTGTAATTAATTGTCTTTCAGAAATCCGACCCTTTCCCCGGGCCTGCTCCTATCCCGAAAGACAAGCTTGAGAAATTCAAGAGAAAAGGCAAAATTCAGAAGGTAAGCACCTTTGTGCACAAACTGTTTCCTCTTTGTACAGCTGGCTGTCCTTGTACCTCATCTCTGTACTTCTCTGGTGGCGTTTCAGCCTCATCAGCACCATTACAAGCTGAAGGACATCATCACTCGCTCAGAGGAAGCTTCAGAAATGGCCCAGAAACAAGCTGCTCGATTTGACTTCCTGCTGCCAGAAGACGCAGGGTAACTTTCTCTGAAAAAAATATGCACTATTTTGGAAAGAACTGCTGTATGAAGGCATTTAAATTTAAACCACTTCTCTGTCTGATGTCAGCTTTTTAGAAGGAGATGAAGATGAGGATACGTGCATGATCTCACAGGAGGATATCGCTGATGCTGTGGACATTACATCTGGAGCAAAGGTACAAAGGCTTTACATGAATTATTACTCTGATAAAAACTCAATGCAGAAGTAAAGTTCTTTTTTACATATAGAAGTTTGTAATAGATAACCATAATTAGTTTTTATACCATAACTCATCAAACCATTATGCTTGTTACTAAAAGACAATTTAACTTTATTCAATGAGAGGAAATGATTTAATAATTGTGTAAAATATAAGTAAAAATTTGAAATCATAAATAGCCATCATGCCAAAATATACTGTATAAATTTAATCTGAGGATCACTTGTATTAGAAGTCTAAAAATCTAAAAGAATAAATAAATTTTTTATTATAGATAGTTTGATTCTTTGTTTCTAACTGTTGTTTTGGTGTAAGAGTCACTAGGGGGCACTGGAGAGCTGGAAACTTTAATGGCAAAGAGACTTTTTGCACACAAACTAAACACCTACAAAACAATACACTGACTATCTGGTTTTAGTCACACAGTTAAAAACCAGATATTTGCATATTCTGCATAAAAAAGCACAACCTTTTTATCTCAGTCTGATATTAAATTAGCCTAAATGTTTCCTGTTTTAGGTCAGTTCTGATTAACATTATTTCTGTTTGTTAAATGTCAAAAAGACAAGTGAGTAATTTCTACTTTCTTCACATCCAGAAATGAACATGATTTAAGATTGCAATGCATTTAAAGAATTAAATGTAGCCATATGAGAATATAATGACTTTTTATGTTTCTTCACAACTTTCATGCTAATTAGAGGTACACGTGTGGTTTCCAATATTCCTAAAGAAGCAAGTGTTCCTTGCACTCACCTATGGTCCAAAGAAACAGAAATTAAAGTAGTTGGTCCTAATGAGCATCATTAAATTTGGAGGAGAAAGTTAAAAGCTTGCAAGTTCAAAAAGCGTGTTCGCCACAAGAGGGGATGGTGAACTTCACAACATAAATGGCATCATGAGAGAAGGACATCAGTGGAAATGCTAATGCACCATCTCATGTTAACCAGTAAGTTGGACACCGACTCAAAGCGTAGTCCCAAAATGTGTTAGAAAGTAGCTTGTGGTTGACACAGTCAGTGTTCTGGAGCAGTCGACCAAAACCCCTGACTTCTGACCCGTAGAAAATCTGTCAAGAGAGCTGAAAAAGTGTGTGAGCAAGGTGACCTACAAATTTGTTTCACCAGTGCTGACATACAGCAGTGAGAAATACGTGGGCGGACACCCAACATGTCTAGGTTACTTTCTGGAGATCTACCTAAATATCTGAATTTGAAGAAAGATTGAAATAATGTGAGCAATCTTAACTGACCTAAAACTATGAGAAAGCAAGCCATTTTCAGTTTATTTTTTACATTTATTTCTTTTCTTTAGTTTAATCAAACTGTTTCAATGCCATTTGCATTGTACAATACATTTTATTGCACCAAAACACATTTGGATAAAGGATGGTTCTCATTAAATTTTTCCCAGTCCTGCTAACTCTATTTTTTTTTTTTTTACTCTCTTTACAGTATTTTAATCTAAAACTGTGTCAGTTTGGTCCATATCGCCTGGATTACAGCAGAACAGGACGGTGAGTATCGACATGCATACTCGATGTTGGGCTTATGGTTTATGAGACATGATTTATGTTGCATGAACAGGGACAATAACAACAGGGCTGCTGGTAACATTTTAATTGTCAGCCTGGAGGTATTTATGATTCATATACACTTTTTTTCTTACAGTCACCACCATGATATTTTAAACTAAACAACTCAGCATCTTTTTAGATCAGTGTTTCATAATAATCATGAAACACTGATGACTGTGCTGCTGCTTTAAAAGCTCAAGCATGTTCAACTTTGAAATTTTGTTTGTTGTATTTATCACCTCAAAGCTCTTACAAGAGTAACAAATGTAATTTATATTCGGGAAAATGCAATTTTTTGCATATAAAATTATGATTGGACTACCTGTCCAATGTTGTGGAAATTCTTTTATAAAGGCTAGAGAAAACTGTTCAGAAATGTCCTTTATTCGAAGACAGAAGCAGATGAGCTGCAAATGAAAGCAGGGCCCTGAAAGTGAAGTTGCACACAACCTTTATACGGTATAGTACTTCACAGTTAACCACATCCTGTCTTTACACACACACAGATGCATAAAAACTTTCCCCAGGAACAGAAAAAACAACTTGATGCATAGAAACACTGTACAAACTGATGTCTGCTTGAACTCTTCTTCCTCGTTGTGGTTTTCACCCATGTTGTCTGTCCTTTCAGATGCATGTGCTTCTTGCACTATGTGCCATCATTTGCACATAGCACATTCTGCTATATGCAAAAATTTACAAAGGAAATAAAACAGATATGTCTATATACTGTATATGTCTTATGTTACGGCCCGGCTTGGATGGCCGCAACAAAAAAAATTATTTAAAAAAAAAAATAAATCAAATTTAGCATCCGTTTTTGTTTTTGTTTGTTTTTTGTTTTCCAGAAAGCTTTTTGGGGATTTTGAAAGTCATAATGCTCCCTTCGTCCTGATCAATGTTCATGATGTCATGTTGTTTTTGCTTCAGCCATCTGCTGCTGGGTGGAAGGAGAGGCCATGTAGCTTGTGTAGACTGGCAGTCCAAGCAGCTCATGTGTGAGCTAAACGTCATGGAGTCTGTCAATGATGTCAAGTAAGTTTAAAGAAAAAAACAAAAACATTTGCACTGTGCACAAATATTCACATTGTGTGTTTCCGAGTCTTACAGAGTTTGGTCTCTGTTTCTTTAGGTGGCTCCACACTGAACACATGTTTGCTGTCGCTCAGAAGAAGTGGCTCTACATCTACGACTCCAATGGGATAGAGCTGCACTGCATTCGTAAGTTTAACGACGTCTTACGAATGCAGTTCCTCCCGTACCACTTTCTCCTAGCTACAGCGGTGAGTTTAACCTCCTGCCCATCATTTTTTCAAGCTTTATATATTGGTTCTTGTCTGGATCAGTGTAGATTTTTTTTCCCTTTTTCTATTTTCTAAAGAAAAAATCTAATAAAGCTTAATAAATGTAGTGGATTTATGTTGGTTTATATTACATTCACCTACTTTATTTTTAATTTGCCAGAACAAACTTTTATCTTACAGGTGACCTATTTTCCTTCCTCCAACAGGTTATGAATTGTCTATAGGCTATACAAAACATGTATGTAAATTTTTTTGCACAAAATCATTCTTGGATAATGAGATTTTAGCCTGGTTAGTACTGCCTATTTTGAGCCCCATTCAGAATGAGCTGTTTTAGGGCCTCTTGTCACTTTAAATCCAACTGTGCTGCTGCTGGCCACGTCCCCCAACTCAACATTTAAACTTGCAAATGAAAATGGCTGCAAGCAGATGCACAATTATACAAACTTACAATGTTTGAAAAGCAGAAGTTGAGCCTCCTGTATAAACAACAAAAATGCAGCCAGTGGTTTGTGGATGATGGTCAACAACCCTCCTTCATCCATTGTACAGCACACACATCGGTAAAATCGGCTGACCAAACTTACTGTGGTGGGGTTTTTTTTAAAGCACTTGGGCTGTTTCTAGAAGCAGTGGAGATCCAACTGGAAGTAAAAACAAACATGCAAAATGTGGATTTTGTATTATATCCACCCTAAATATTTACCCATTAGGATTCATTTTGTCACTAAAATAAAGACACCAAAGTTAACCAAATGTGCTTTAAAGTGTAACTAACACTCCTCTGAAAGATAAGCCCTGACCCTGGAAAATTTTGGAAAATTCCAGCAAAGTGGGCGGAGCCAAGAAACATGGCTGAGTTGATGACTGAGCAGAGGATATGAGTGATAGGTATTTTTGTTTACCTAAATACCAAGAAAGAACCACAGACAACGTTTATGAGTTTTCAATCAAGCTTCTGCAGAAGGAGGAAGCATAGCAAACCACTTCTCCAAGGTGTTTACCATGCGTTCTGATTTCCTATAGCAGAGCCCATCTTTTTATTAAGAAAGGAGAAAGAAAGGGAGTCAGAATGAAATGTGGGAGAGTTATAAATCAAGGGGTGGCTATTCTGAAACAAGGAAGAACTACATTCTACACACAAGCAGTTCAAGGAGTATCCCAAGATAAGAAGCAGCTGCAGCTTCAAGGTTTGGGGAAAAGCAAAGTTCTGTCTTTCACACGGTTTAACAAATTCCTCCTCTCTGGGGTGTGAATACTAAACCTTTAAATGAAAAACAAACTGGTAACTACTTATGTAAGAATGATAACAAAACATAATTATTCTAACAATGAGTGTAGCTGTGATCAGGACGAAAGAAGCACTGTTTTTTACTTATCCACGTTGTCGCTATATTTATGACTTTTTCAGTTTCCTCTTTCTCAAAAACATTTAGTGATAAGGCTATGCTCACTAGAATGCTTAGAATTAAAAAAAATCAGCCTGGAAATGTATGGAGTTTTGTTATAGAAAATGTGTAGGAACATCCACTTCATTCCATTAAGACAGTTTCCCAATCATGGTGTAAACAAAGCCAGAGTTCTGAATCGTAAAAACGTAATCAGAGTCCTCGAATATTGACCGAAGAGTTTCATTAACTCAAAGCAGGCATTTGTGGTCAGAAGCCTCCTTCTGGGTTTTGAGTGTGTACTTCATATGTTCATCCACGTGTTCTTTATGGATTAAGCTGATTGGTTCTACCACTAAATGGTGTGGTTGAAGTTGAACCACCATTTTTACATCTTTTATCCATCTTGAGGGTAGTTACATAAACCATGAAAGGACAGCGGAGAAATGGGATTACAGAACAAGTGCAGTGACGTAGTGATACAGTATAAAACAAAGACCTTATCAGTAAAGTGACAGCAAAAGGATGAATGGTTGCCTTGAAATTTTCTATCTCTTTAGGAACGTCCGGCCCTTTTCTTACACTAGCCCTTCAGCACGTCATCACCACAATATTCCCCATAATGCTGTACATCCTTTAGGGGGATTATAGTTTGTATAGGCTCAACAAACACGCTGTTCCACCAGGTGCTTGCAAATTGCTGCTGACAGTAGTCTGGTGGCGCTATGTGGGGGAGGGCTGCTCTGTGGAGCTGGAGGTCTGATGAGGACTGAGAATAAGTGCTTCCTATCCACAAGCGTTTAGGCACACCCGAATGGCTGCCATGGGAGGTTCAAGGCTTTATCAAACATGCATGAATGATTCAAAGCAACACTCTTGGTATGTTTTTGATGATGCAATAACATTACAACATGAAGCTTAAAAAAGTTGATTTTGCATAATACCCCTCCCCCTCCTTACAAGTGCAGTACGTAGTTTTTACAAAATATGTTTCTTCCATATTTCATAAAACTGCCACCATGTCATGACAGTATGGTATGAGACAGATAATCTGTGAAAAAAAATCTATCTCCTCCCACTGCTACTATTGTAGTCTACAAAAAAAAGCACCCGGTCAAAAACAATCAATCACAGCCAGGAGGAGTGTGTTAGTTTTGTCAATCAACTTCGTGTACCCGCTTCTAAATTTGCTAATGGTGGAGACACAACTTACCTTTACAAAAGAAAAACTTTTTTCCGCTGTCATCGGTGGCCTTGCTAGGTAGCCTTAGCTTTTGTGGCTGGCTAAATTGTGGTGAACCAGCTTTAGCATAAGCAAAGAGTAACTTTTATTAAAAATATGTTTTGACATATTTGCTAAAACTGTCATTATGTCGTGACAGTATCATATAAAACAGATAATCTGTGAAAAAATCTAGCTCTTCTGGCATCTCCCGGTGATAACTGCAGAAGTGCAACACTTGATCAGAAACAACCAATCAGCCAGGAGGAGGGTCTTAGCCTCTGTCAATCATGCTTGTGTATGCACTACTCATACACCACATATACACGTTAGAGAAAAAATGAGTGTATCCATAGCAACACATGCAGGAAAATTAGAGTAAGTAAAAATTTATTTAATAAAACAAGATAGGGCTTTTTTTTGTTTTTCTTTTTGTTTTAAATAATAATAATTGAATTTCAATCTACGGGCTAGACTCACGTCAGATGCCAGAACCGAAGTCAAACTTATGTCGAATAAAACTGATTTTGAATGCGGTGTTTACACAGATGCTTTTCCAAATAGCCTGTCCCAAGTGTAGGGAGAAATATTTTCTGTGAACCTGCAGCATGTTTATTCATGCGCTGTGGAGCTTCCCTGCAGTAGATTACTCATACTTGACATTACTTATCGTCCCAAATGTGCAACATATTGTAAGCCTATTCATGTCCTCTTCAACTTTCTCACATTCAGCTTAGAAACGTGTTGTTGCGCTAAATCACAACAAACGTCATGCTTAGAACTTGTAAAGTGGCGTCAAATTACGAAGTCAAATTTCTTTTAAGTCATACTTGATCAATCAATCAATCAATTTTATAAAATTAACATAGTTATTTGATTGTGCTGTAAAATGGCACAATATGTCTGGAAAATACATAATACCTTGCCTTTAAGGAGATTCTTCAGATTAATTTTCTCTTGTGTAGGGGATGCATGATGACACATTATGCATCCCCTATTATACCAGAATTGGTCTCTAATGGATGTTTTTATTGGTTAGAACCCATTTATCCCCAAATTATTCTAGTTTGCTCATTCTTGCCTGCAGAGTGCAACGGGCTTCCTCCAGTACTTGGATGTGTCCATTGGAAAGGAGGTGGCAGCCATCTGTACCAAGACCGGCCGGCTTGATGTGATGTGCCAGAACCCTCACAATGCTGTCATCCACCTCGGCCACTCCAACGGCACAGTTACGCTTTGGTCACCCAATCAGAAAGAAGCCCTGGTCAAAATGCTCTGTCACCAAGGTGGCGTCCGTTCAGTTACTGTGGATAAAACTGGCACGTGAGTCACATGCAAGTTGCTAGATTTCTTATCGAAAAAATTTTGAATTAAAAGTTTGTAAATGCTTGTAACAATAGCTGCAGTAGAAATGGCATTTAATGCCTTCTTTTTGTGTTTAATACTTGTCGTGTTTATTCCTTCGTCATTTATATTTGACAGCTGTCTTTACAGAAAAATAAGTATTTTGCTTTGCCTTTATTGCCTCCAACAATTTGATGAAAATTGTTCAGCAAAAACACAAAAAACTGAGATGACAGTCAACACACCATCAGCATGTTAGTCTGCACTGTAACTGTTGGTAACTGTTCAGAAAGCAACCTTTCATGATGACTTTCAGGGCTTTTTTTGTGTCTTCCGGCAGATACATGATTACATCTGGAATGGATAAAAAAATGAAAGTCTTTGACATCAGAGCTTTCAAGCCCCTCAGGTCTTACTTCCTTCCTACTGGAGCTTCATGTTTGTCTCTGAGCCAGAGAGGACTGCTGTCTGCAGCCACAGGGGACATTGTTCAGGTGACTGTTTGCAAATCACCTACCGCAAAGATAGCGATCTGATTGCAAGGAAATGGGCCTTCACCATCTTGATGTGGGTCGGAAACTGCGGCGTTTTAAGAAGTGATCTGTGAAAGCTGCAGTGTGTAATTTTTATAAGAGATATGCTTTCAAATATTTGTCAAAACCACCACCGTCACTGTGTTGTGACAGCATAGAATGAGACAGATGATCTGTGAATAAATGACGCTCCTTTGCCTCCTCCAAGTGCTCCTACTGCCATCCGCAGAAATACATTGCAGATGGCAACCACACAACGAATAAAAGCCAAGAGGAGGGTTCTTTTTTTCTTTATTGATGCCTTGTAAATGTTTTTACAGAATTAAAATCTTTTTTTCCAAACTGCTACAATAATTTCTTAAAACAATAATTTGGTGTACAAGTTTTAATTTTTGTATGGCTTTTCTTTCTGTTCCACACCTGGTTAATATTATACATACCTCCTCTTGGTTTATTTATCTCTTTACATGTTGCAGGACAACTGCACTGTTATAGGCCCTAGTAATCATTAATCTCCTGGGATAATTTTGCTAGATATCTGAGGATTCCTCTTATCACAGTTGGTGGAGTTGATTTAAATATTTCTGTTTCCTGTTAGAGGAGCAGGATTATTTAGCAAGACGTTTTCAGAACTTGAATTTTCTTTTGTTTTAGAAAGTAATCTATAAATCCTTTCAGTGAATGTTGGTAACTTTTTTAGTCTCTCCCTCCAGGTTTACAGGGATGTGTGGAGCACACCAGTCACTAAACCCTACATGGCTCACCGGGTGCGAGGATCAGTTTGGGGACTTGGCTTTTGCCCCTTTGAGGATGTCCTTGGAGTTGGACATGGCGAGGGTTTCACCAGCATGCTCGTACCAGGTCAGCTCGTCTTTGTAGCTTTCAGTTAAACATAACCTCTGCAGTGTTTGAGCTTTTATGCACAAATGCTCTGAAGGCCTCAGGAAGCATTAAAACTTTTGACCAGAAAGTATTTGAATCCTAAAATCTGTTTTTGGAAGGGTATTGGAAGCATTGCAATGGGGTTTTGCATAATCTCTGTGATCAAACGACAAAAACATTATTGCCCATACTTCTACGTTCTTGTGAGCAAGGATGCATGTTTGCCTTCCATCCTAGAAAAATATATAGTTTTCTAGTATATCCTTCAGTTTTTTCTAGTATAAAGTTTCAATATCAATAAGAAAATGTAAAGACCAAACTTTGCACTAGTTTCTTTGCTTATTTGGTCTGTTGCAGCACAAAATAACTCTATAATGTTTTACCAATAGCATCGTAGTTAATTTACTTTGGATATAAATAGAAATATTGTTCTATTTTAATTTAAAAACTTTCCTAAAGTTGTTTGTTTACTGTGCTTTTGCCCTTTTTACGATCACAGGGGCTGGGGAGCCTAACTTTGACGGCCTGGATGCAAATCCATACCGCAGTGCAAAGCAGAGACAGGAGTGGGAGGTCAAGGCTCTGCTGGAGAAGATTCAGCCTGAACTCATTACGCTGGACCCCTCAGAGCTGGGTCATGTTGATCGTGCTACTTTTGAGCAGAGGCATCAAGACAGAGTCGAAGCTCTGGTCAGTTGGTAGACTTTTTTTTAGATGCAACTCTTGATATGATTTACTGCACTGAAGGTGTATAATGTGCAGTTTGTTAAAGCATAAGCCTTCTCTTTCAGGGCTTTGATCCTCTTGGCAAAGAGAAATTTGTTCCGAAACATAAGAAAAAAGGTCGCAGTTCTGCTGCTGGTATTGAAAGGCGGAAGAGGCAAGTGGCCCATGAGGACCAGAGGGTAAGCAGTTCCCTAAAGTTGACCCTGTAACATTTCCTCATTTTTCACAGTTATCAGTTGTTCATTATATTGTTCCATTGTTTGTTGTCTCTCTCCTCCCTTTACAGTTACTGGTATTTTATACTTTTAACATCAACCTATGTACATAAATCGTCAAACAGTGGAAAACAGAGTCTGGAACAACGTGGAAAGTTTTTATTGAGACTTTACCAGAATAGCTAGATTTAAATGACCTGCAAGTCAACTTCTGACTGCAGCTGGTTGCACCTACTTTTAATTGTGGGGTATAGGAGTAAAGGGGGAGAATACAAATGCATGCCACATGTTTCAGATTTTTATATACCACTTCACAATTATGCACTACTTTGTGTTGATCACAGTGAAAGACATTACAATTTGTGATTGTAATTCAACAAATGTAGAAAAACTTTAAGAGTTGGGTATATTTTTAAAGCTGCTGTATCTAGATGTGTCCCAAATAATTTTTTACTATGTTACATTGTGTTAAAGAAAGGCCTCACATCTGTTTCTTTGTCAACAACCTTAGATATGGGAGCTGAGGTATGGGAATTTTAGTCTGATTAAGAGGCTTATTCCTCTTAATCTAACAGGACCCTTCAAACAATATTACATTTCTTATTCATTATCAAAGGATAATTTTTGTGATCACCTTTTTTTGTAGATGTTGTTCATGTCATTAAAACCACCTCCAGAGTGTGTATAATCCTTTATGCTTGCTGGCTGTTGCAGGACGTTATCAGAAAAACTGTGGAGGACAGAATGAAACTGGAGGAAGATCGAAACAGGATGAAGGAGAAGAAAGCAGCACTGTCTGGAAAAAGATCTGCTCTGGACAGATTCAAAAAATAGAAAAGGACTCTTTGTGCAACTCAAACGCAGTGACGTTCAGTGGGCGGGATCTTTGACCTTCATGTTGAAACTCTTTTTTTAGGACTCAGTGGTCTGCTGGGACATCGAAAGCAGAAGTTCTTGTTGTTGTGGACAGCTACAGGGTGGAACATCCTGCCTGGGTTCTGAGGGGAAACAGTTCATAAAATCAATGTTGAGAGCACCGGTTGGTCTGTTCCACTTATTGACTGTAGCCTGAAGCAGATCCTGTTTGTGATCATGTAGTGGATGACAGCAGTCACCCATATTCTTCTTTTAGTACTAATAAAAACTTTCCCTGCATGTTTGACCTTGTCAATTCTTTTGCTGAGATAATTTGTTTCATATTTTTATAGAAACAAAATGAGCAGACTGTTGTGCAGTGTTACGTCACAACAACTTAAAATGATGAATTCAAGAAAATAACGACGTTCAAGGAAATGATACTGTAAATCCATTTAAATTCCCAAATGTCTTTTGGATTCTGTTTAAATATTATAAAACAGGCACCTAAAACTTCCTTTAGATTTTTGACAGAAAATTATCAAATTGTAAGCTTCTTCAGTTAAGTCCAACATGATTCAAACTTCTGGAAGATTTAGAAGAACTTTGTATCTGTTAGGAAATGAGACAGGCATGTTAAAAGACTTCTGAAGTAGGCAGTATCAAAATAGCATAGCTGTTTTTATTCAAATTTTGCTAAAAATAAATAAATTTGCATGTCAAAGAAACATTTCTACCCTCATCACTGACAAATTGAAAACGTTTTTTGTCTTTAGTAATCAAAACCTTATAACGGCTGACATGTTTTTTGCATGTCTGTGTTGGTATGTTGAACTTCTGCCTATGGTGATGAATTCCAAGTCTTTTTAGTTTGGAAGGTCTCCCTTCCATAATGCTAATTTTAAGCTCCCTCCACAGATTCTCCATCAGATATGATTTCTATCTGGGCCACTCGAAAATGTTAATACTGCCAGTGAGAAGAATTAAATTATGAGAACTTTAATCTAAACCTGCCAGGGGTATGAATAACCCTGGGCAAGTTACTTTGGTTGCTTTCATTACTGAAGCGTCTCTGACAGGTAAACAAACATGTTTCACCACCTTGCTCAAATGCTTTGAAAGCAAAAGCTGTACAGTTGTCTGCTTGGATCAGTGAAAATGAGTAAATGTTTGTTGTCTGACTCAGAGGAGTCATAACAAGTTTTGCATGTTGTATTTTCCTGTACAGTTCTGAACCAGAACCACGCCTGCCTGTTCATAGAAAGGAAACCTTTCAAACTTATGTTGTATAAATTGTAGTTTCTCATAATCTCTGCCCTTTTAGGGAGTTGCTGATTTTTTTAATTTTTAATTTTTTTTATAAAATGCTTCCTCTCATTGAAACCTACAAGTATGTCCTGGTAAACCACATGACAGTTTCAACATAGTGAGGAATTGAAGGCGGAAGAAACTCTTAAAATAACATTGTCTGTCTGGCACTTGTGACACATTTAATCATTGACACATATATACTGTATATATATATACAGTATATATCTCTCTCTCTCTCTCTCTCTCTCTCTCTCTCTATATATATATATATATATATATATATATATATATATATATATATATATATATATATAATGTATATTATATATATATATATACAGTACAGACCAAAAGTTTGGACGCACCTTCTAATTCAATGGGTTTTCTTTCTTTTCATGACTATTTATAAGGCAAGAAATCCCACTTATTAACCTGACAGGGCACACCTATGAAGTGAAAACCATTTCAGGTGACTACCTCTTGAAGCTCATCAAGAAAATGCAGAGTGTGTGCAAAGCAGCAATCACAGCAAAAGGTTGCTACTTTGAAGAAACTAGAATATAAGGGGTATTTTCAGTTGTTTTACACTTTTTTGTTTAGTGCATATTTCCACATGTGTTATTCATAGTTTTGATGCCCTCAGTGTGAATCTACAATGTCAATAGTCATGAAAATAAAGGAAACTCATTGAATTAAAAGGTGTGTCCAAGCTTTTGGTCTGTACTGTATATATATATATATATATATATATTTATATATACTGTATATATATATATATATATGTACTGTATATATGTGTGTGTTTAGTGTTTATCTGTCTCTTTTCATATTCCATGTACCCTACAGTGCAATAAGAGAAAGTGAATGATTATCACAGGGTAATGCTGTGATAGCATTACACCAGCATGCTTGGCAGTAGGCTCTGTGTTAAGTTTTATAGCCCCGCTTTTTCTCAAAAACATGCCTGGAAATATACAGAGCTAAGAAAAGCTTTCTTCAGATTTTACATGTTTATTCTGTTTATTCTCTGAAGTGGTTTGAATGATAAAATAAACTTTGAAATCTGAGAGATGCTGTATAACTTGTGTACATGCAAGGAAGAAAACTTTCTTTCTTTCATTTCAGTGGAGAAAAGCTATCCAAATCAACCTAGGTCTATGTGGAAAAAATAAGTAATCCAAGAAAAAGAAGCAGAGGAAATAGATCAATAAAAGCCCAAACTGATATTTATCTATTTATATAACTCTTGACCACAACTGCATGAAAGAAGCGAAATGAATAAAAAGTTAGTAGAGCTAACCTCACCACAACAAAATGTTTGATAAAGAACTGTTTATTCTGAGCACAAAGAAGCATTTATAGCTAATTATTTACAAAAGGGTTAATGCCTTTGGTTAATCATGGGATTATGCAGCCTGAAGCAATATTTCTAAGCTTGACTGATGCCATCCATACTCTGGTCACGGTTAAGTTGTGTTAGCTGGAGCTTGATTTTCAGAATCACTCAGGATTCTTTGATCTTGTTGATTTGTAGAAACTGAAAGGAAAATACACAGACCAGTTTCATCTCACATGTGATCCTTTATTGGTGCCAGAATTCATACATTTCCTGAGTGAGAAAAAGAAGACAGAAAAACACTCAGGAATTGTATACATCCTGTTCATATTACAGTTCATAATAAACATTTATTTTTATTAACAAGGCACGCCAAAATTGTAGCACATCCTTAGTGAAATTTTTTCACCATTAACAGTATAGTGCTGCTCTTCATTTGTGAGACAGCTATCAGACGAATCACTTTCAGTCACAGAAACTGATCATTTAAACCTCACTTTTTATCAGTCTGCTAAGTGCCACCATTTAAATGTCATATAGACAATAAGGGTTATAAATTAAACTTCTATTTTGCAGTATTTTTCCAGTGAACTTCATTTGTGTTGTTTGATGGAACTGAATCTAATGGTATTATTTTTGCAATACATGCATTTAGGCTTTTAGACTAAGTTCTAAATTAAAGCAGCTTGTAACAGACTGCTTGTCTTGGCGTTTTGATGTCGGACTCAGATGTCGGAGTCTGAAAGCAGTTCTCCTATGTGCATTCATCATGAGCAGTTGTATAAGCAGCATGCGTAAATTTGTTTCTCAGCTGCATGTTGTCAAAGCTAGATGCTGTGAGACAAAGACTTAGAAAACCTGAAATTATCCTGTTTTCTGAGGGGGGGGAAAAAATGAATAAATAAATTGACGTTCTTATAAAAATAAAGCTCTAATGATGACAATTAGCCTAAATGCTATCAGTGCAGGTAGATTCACAGCTTGTAGAACAGTTGTGCGAGGCAGAGCGCCAGTGAGTCCTATAACCTCCTAATAGCAGTCACGGTCATTTCTCCAGGCCCAGGGCTGAGCCCAGCATCGCCCTGACTTTGCACATCCCCAGAGAAGCTCGCTGATTCAGCCAGGAGCAGGTGGGGGATGAATGGACATCTTTCCAGTAGTCCAGCATCTCCTTGGGTGTGATTTGGTGGACGGACACCATAGCTTGATAGCAGCAGCGTCCGTATGGCACAGGTGGACCCCCGGCGAAGAGAGGGCAATGTGAGGGCCGCACCCCAGCAGCGTAGGCGCAGAGGCCAACAAACACATCCTCGGGGGGTAAAGGAGTGGACAGAGGCGATGCTGATGCTGCAAGGGCAACTTTGAGCAATGCAGAGCGAGAAAAGACGTAGGCTGTGCCACTGCAATAGTCGGGGAACACAGACAACGGGTAGGCCCCTGATGGGAGGTAGTGCTTGCTGTCTGGGTCGCGGTTTGGGGCCACATGGAGATGGACTCTACCCAGGTACAAGTCCCCTTGCTCGTAAGGGTTCTGGCTTTTGTTTAGGAAATGCAGAAGAACGCTGGGATTGAAGAAGACGTCATCATCCACTTTGGCCATGAAGTGAGCTTGAGGGCAGAACCTACGGACCCAGCCCAGCATGGCCAGGGTCTTCAGGGTAAGGTTGGCATAGGAGTCCAAGAACCGGCCCTGAATCAGATCCCCTTTCTCCCTGGCTTCTTCTATCAGCAGCTTTCCCAGGCCGGGGTCAGAGGCCACGCCCACCATGAAGAGGGTCATGACCCGCAGGCCCCGTACCTCCATCTGTCCGCCCCAGGTGTCTCTGATGGCCTGACGAGCCCGCTGATTGGCAGGTGCTGAGGTCACTATGGTGATGAGGTAAGGCTTGGCGCGCTGGCACACAAGCGGGCTGGGCATGAGCAGGAATTCCTCAGGTCTGGAGGGGGGTAGGCTCTGGGGCGAGACGATGGCGACATGCGGCTCCACCGCCCTGCTCATGCCCATCGAGGTGACCCACGTCTCAATGATGTCCAGGAAGAGCAGCGCGAGCACCGCGGCGCAGGCCAGGATGCCGCACAGGGACGGAAAGATCCCCGTCCTGTTTCCGCGCTTTCCTAACCTGGGCTTGCAACATCCCCTTCCGACCATGATCACCATCATCATCTCCTTGTCTGCTGCTTCTAGTGATGCAAGCAACAACAAAAGAAATATCCCTGTCTTCTCGCTGCTTTTTCCCCCCCTCTACTCCTATCGTCGCTTCACGTGAAGACGCATTCCTCTGGATCCGCTGCACTCTCCTCCACCTTTCTCTGCGGCAGCTCCGGCAGCTTTTCGTTTCTGCTGCAGCCTTCTGCCTTTGATTTGGAGGGATGTGCAGTTGCGCAAATGGAGCGGTCGATCTGACAGCGGCTCGCAGCAGGTTTTACTGCTTTTTTTTTTTTATTATTGCTGCGAAGAGGTCAGGTCTGTGCCCCGGTCCTCTGATTTAACGGCTTCAGAAATCCACAAATTGATGGGACGTCCGATATCCTGCTGAGGCGTACCAACCCAGTTTTTGATATTTTTTAAATATCCATCCGATCATCTACTGAAGGTTCAGAAAACGTCCATCCAACGTTGACTGAATATCCGCAGCGAGCGTTTGCTGGTCGTTGTTGGAGTCCAGTAAAAACAACACTTAAAATTAAGCGGATCAAACAGCGACGATAAGATGAAAAAAAAAATGGATTGATGAAAAAGTATGCGGATATTATTCATAAAGAGTTAAGTGGCTGAAGCTCCGTACGCCTATTGTCATCCTTACACCTGAACTTTGTGCGACACCTACTGGCTATTTTTGAGTATGATAAATAGAGATTGGTTGTCTGTTTTTCTTGTTTCAAAACATCCTTCAAGGTCAACCTTGATTACACGTCCATTCCAATAAATTATTAAAGTTGATTTAAAAAAAAAACTCGTTAAGGATCCATTGCACACAGTGTGATACATCCCATGTGGTTATTTCTATTAATTAATGGCAGCCAAGCAGTTAAAAACCATAAACTAACCTTTGTGTGGTGTTTATATTTTGGGGACTCAGCCATTGTAGCTTTGTTGGACCCACTGCATTGTATTGTTTGAAATTCAACACAAACAAAATCTTTTTACATTATAAGACAAAAAAGATGTTCACTTAAATTGCATCGGTAAAAACTGCATACATGGTTGATTTCTAACTCTGAAAGAAAACATTTTATGAAAAAAAGTACTGAATCATGTTTGCTGTATGACACAAACATGTAAATGTAAATTTCTATTCAATAAGTAAGCATTTATGTTTATCTTTAAATCTGCCTGTAAGGCTTTATAACTTACTTCTTATCTTTTCTTTTTAACTTTCACTACACTCATAAAGAACACGTTGAATGTTAATGTAACCATGTCACCCTAAAAATGACAGCAGCGTCACATGTGACACATAAAACAAATAAATACAGACTTTATACCTAACCTATACATTTTCCCAAACTTTAAGTCAAGTCCTAAAGCTTAAACATTATGCACACCATGCCTCTCTAAACCTTACCGGTAGAGTTCAGTACAATTGAAAGAAGTAAATAAATAAAAAATGACGACCAGAAAATGTCCTCACTTTCCACAAATGACCTCCCCGTTGCTTGTGAAAATTGTTGTTTCCTACAAGAACTACAGTAACACACAGTCATATCCTGGACAGATGTGTGCAGGATATGGGCTGTCTCTGTTGCATTCTTTATTTTAAGCCAGTTAGATGATGGTCAGCAGTGTTTCACTGGCGCTTTGGAGAAATGGAACTGAATCGGTGCTCAGCGGTCCAAACATTGCTTTGGCTGTAGCAAGAGTGGAGAGGTTCAGAATCCATGCTGGTTGAGGTCTATGAAGTGTCTGGTCTGTTAATTTGAGGAGTCATGTGATCTGCTGGTTTTTAGCCACTGTGTTTATGCAGTTCAAAGTTAGAACAGTAATCTAGTAGACCATTTTGGTGTCTACTGAGAAGCTTTGTAGAAATGCAAATTGTCATTTTCCACCAGGACTTGACACCTGCCCAGACTTGATAAAGTGCTGTTATTTCCAGCAACCTCACCTGATCAAACTCCCATAGAAAATATATGGAGTATTGTTAAGAGGAAGATCAGAGACACCAGATCCAGCAATGCAGATGAGCTAAAAGCACAAAGTAACCTGAGCTTCCCTAACACTTCAGCAGAACCACAGAGTGTTTGCTTCCATTCTGTGATGCATTTCACAAATCTATGCAAAAAGGAGCCCCAACATACTTACTGATCTTACTGATGTATATACTTACTGAACTTCTTACTGATCTGGTGTAATATTTAAATCATTTGGGAAGCTGAAGTCAAAATTATAAGAAAAAAAACCCAGAGTATATTTGATCACGATGAATGCAGTTAAAATCCATATAAAGATACACATTTTGAAGTTAAATCAGAACAAATTCCTCTGGTTTTAGGTTGTTTAGAATTACCATTAATCATTTCTATTTGCTAAATGCCAGCTAGAAAACCTAGCAGGAACATTTTGTAGAGATTGTTTTGTAACCTTCTTCAAATCTGGTTAGTACCAGTGATTGTCTTCTAAACTGGATGACTTGGGTCAAACCTTTCAGGTTTTCTTCCACAAACTTCTCACACTTTGCTGGAGTTCTGGCGCATTCCTCCTGACAGAACTGGTGTAACTCAATTACCTTTATAGGCCGCCTTAGTCCCACACACCTTTTTAGATCTACCAACAACGTCTCCACTGGAATAACATCAGGGCTTTGTGATGGCCATTGTCCTTAAACCCTTAAGGGAACACGGATTGAGTTTTAAAGCGTGCAAAACAATACAGAAATTATAATTAGCTATAACTCATGTAATCATAATTTATCAGAACCAGAAAACATGACAGGGTGAAATACACAAATTTTCAGAGACACTTGACAATGAAATCAGTCATTACCATTCACGCACACAATGACACGCAGAAACCTATCAAGAAAGCTAAATAATACCTAAACTGAAATTGTTTTTATCTCGTTATTTTTTTAATACGCATAATTTGACAAGTCCCCAGACATTATGACGTCAACGCTGTCTGGCTCGCGCAAGGCTTGGAGTGGGGGGGTTGAGGCACGCGGACAGAGAGGGAGGAGGAAGAAGAAGAAGGGGAAAAAAAACATCATCATCATCATCATCATCAATGCGCTGTTGGTGCGGGGGTCACGAACTATGACCTTTAACAGAAGAAAATAATAATTATTTTTTATGGAACAACCGAGCGCCTTAAAGCTGAGAGCGGCGTCCCTCTGAGGTGAGTGTCAGTCCTGGGCTGGAAGCATTAAAGCCCTATGAAGAAGCAGCTCTGGGTCACAAAACAGCGGCTAGCTGCTTAGCTTCCTGTCCGGCTGCGGGTGCTTTACCTCCGGGGATGAACAGAAACAAACTGCGCGCAGTCTGGCAGTCGGCACAGACACATTGGCTGATTATTAACTACATGACAATGCTGTTGATTTGTTGTGCTCCCTGCATTGTGAATCTTAGAGGCAGACCCCGCTAGCTGTTGCTCCATAGCCTACCGTAGGTTTATTTGCGTCTAGCTAGCAGCGACAGCTAACACCGGATGAACTCGACCCTTTTACCTTTGCCGTCCAGCTGACACGAGTGGATAGAAATGTCTGTGTCAGAGATTTATTTGGAAAAGCTATTTTTTTTGCATCTCCAGTCAGAATATTAGATGTCACCCCCTCCACTGCCTATTAAGAAAATTGTTTCATTATACCAATTATCATAACCGTCTGCGGTTATGTTGGCCAAACGCCAGATTCTCCATTTTGTTCTGTTTTGTGTTTGGAGTGAAGTTACTGATAGACAAACTGTTCAGCCAATCTGTAAACAACATGAAGCCTCACGCTCCTCCCTGTGGACTACTGAAGGTACCTTAATCAGCTGCAGCTGGGGTCTTTGTTAAAGTAACACTGACTAATAAAGGTTATGTAAAGGTGTAAAAATGAAAATATGTGATTACAGAAAAGCGCAAATGAACATTTATTAAGATGTGCATTTCCAGATCTTAATAAGATCTGGAAATGCATTGTGAACCTTACATTGATTTTTGAGGATTAAGTAAAACTAGTCTTCAGTAAATATTTCCACCTCTATGGCTTTTCCTTTACTTGCACTCTGCTCTCTCTGCAGATCATAATGTCATCTGCAAACATTTGTAATATGTTCTCTGTAATAATAACTATATGAGTATTTATTCTAGGTGACATGCATCCTATGCAGTTTTTCCCCCCAACTTTGAGGTTGTGATGTGACCAAATGAGGATAAATTAAAAGGGGTATGAAAATGAAGTACACAAAGATATTCTTTGAGTTTTTTTCCCATTGGCCCCTGATATTAAAAGGCAGCATCAAGAATGCTTGCAAAGGCAGTAGTGGTTACATTGTTACTCTGTATTTTCATCACTTTATACCAAGACCTATGAGGGTAAAAAAATAAAACAAAATGTCTGTCATCGGTCTCTTGATGCAGAGGGATATTGCTGTAGATTCATGATCCAATAGAATCAAGCCTGTCCACCTTGAGCTTTAGTACTGAATGTGTTCAGAATAGCCACAAAGCAGGGCAGTATCTTTAAAAATACACCTGCAGTTTCACATTTGACCTTTTTTAGGGGAACTCATAGCTGGTGTCATTTAGTCTAAGTGATTTCTCAGAAACAAGTTCAAAACAAAACTATTATCAGTCATTATGAAAGAAAACACCCATATGTCACACCCCAGTTTAGTTTGGTATATATAAAATAAACCTGTTGATGAATAAAGTCTCTTGCATTCCTCCGCAGACCTCACTAATGACTCTACATGATCATGGCGACCAACCTGAACCTGCTCTCTCAGCAGAAATCAGACTCTGAGCATGAGGCAGAGGTCAGTGTGCAGAGAAAGGCTTTCTTCCTGTTTTGTTTCACATCACACTGTCAAATTCTTTTAACGGATTCATAAAGTATTATGAATCCATAATACTTTTTATAATACTTCCATAGAAATAATGTTTCTATTTATTCCGGATTTAAGAGCTATTTTTGTGTTTGCTTGCTGACAAAAATTATTTGTGCTTAACTGGGTTAGGGGTCATGCTCTCCATCAGATCCATCAGATCCAGTGATGGGTGAGTCTCCCCAGCGCTTTCGGGTCATCTCTGCAGAGCCTGCCACAACACCACAGCGAATACAGGTAATCGAATCAACAGTGCAATACCAGGCAGATTCTGCATGTAACATATCTCTGTGCTTTTATTATTTATTTACATTAATTTAACTTATTTACATTAATAATCACACATGTTTTTTGTCTCTCTCTTTTATAACTGGACTATTCAGATTGTAACCGACCAGCAGACGGGTCAGAAGATCCAGATTGTGACAGCGATGAACCCGTCCAGTGCTTCAAAGCAGCAGTTCATCCTGACAACGGCTGACAGCTCAGGGGCGAGCAAAGTTATCCTGGCCTCACCGGAGACTCACAACTCGAAGCAGGTCATCTTCACAGCTGCAGACAGCCTGATGCCAGGAAGGATACAGGTACATTTGTCCCAATATATACCCTTCTGCTCCATAATGTTTAGAAATCTGCTGGGGCATCCTTTGTTTTAATATTTTTTACTGTTTTTTAAATATATCCTTGACGTTATGTGGACCATTTAAAGGGGAAACTTGTAAAATATGAGTTTGCTTTTGCCTTTTCCTTTCAGATCGTCACAGATCCAGTGTCAATGGAGCGTTTGTTGGGACAGTCAGGAGATCTAAGTCGATCTCAGCCAGTGGAATATTGCGTGGTGTGTGGCGACAAAGCTTCAGGTACTCTACCTTTCAGCTGTTCAGCTTCACTCTATCGGCAAAAGGACTCAAACACTTTTGTGTGCTTTCAGGGCGTCACTATGGAGCTGTCAGCTGTGAGGGATGCAAAGGTTTCTTCAAGCGGAGTGTGAGGAAAAATCTCACCTACAGTTGTCGCAGTAAGCAGGACTGTGTCATCAACAAACATCACCGCAACCGCTGCCAGTTCTGCCGGCTGAGAAAATGCCTTAACATGGGGATGAAAACTGATTGTGAGTTTGCATCCAAATTGATTCCTTAAATATCGTTTCAGTTAAACAAATGTAATTAGTTGGATTAAGGAAGCCTGAACAACAAGGTTTTCCTTTTACTTATACTTTCTTAGAGAGTGGTTCTGAAACTGTACAAGTATTGCCCTAATAAATGCCTTGTTGTGAAGGTACGACCAGGACATTTTAAAGCAGGAGCCCATCAGGTCTTTTTGCCATTTTGCCGATAAAAGCACTAACTTTCTTTTTTGTTGGCACTAAATGACAAATTTTTTGTGCGTTTTATTTTGATCTATAAATTGAAATTTCCAATTTCAAAGTTGGAAAAAAATGCTTGAAATGTTTTGTCTGCCCTTTTTTTGGAGACGGTTCTGGTTAAACAAGAGGCACTGATCTTTTCAAATTATTTATGCTATATGTGCCACAATAATTTCTCAGTACTACTAAACATTAAGCCAGGTACCAGTAGTGATGCAGTGGCTGATACTGATGTTGATCTTAACATATTGTGAAACCATCAGTACCAACTTGAAGCTGGCCTTGTGTCTTGAAGCCTCTGGTATTTGGTTCTCCGGCTAAATATCTATACTACAACAACCAAAAGCTGTGAAACTGTTCCCTCATCTTTAATTGTCTTCACTTTATTTATGCCTTGAAAATACCAATTTCTTCTCGACTTTTTATGTGTTATTATTATTATTATTAGAAGTAGTAGTTGTTGTATTACTTCAAAATAATAGTAACAACATTCTGCCTGTTGTAATTGTTTAGCTGTCCAGAGTGAGAGGAAACCCATCGACGTTGTTCCCCGAGAAAGACACTCCAACTGTGCTGCCTCCACCCAGAAGATCTACATCCGCAAGGATCTCAACAGCCCACTCATCGCTACACCAACCTTTATCTCTGATACAGATACAGATGGTTCCAGGTCAGTAGAAATGAGACCTGTTCATGTATAGCGCAATAAACAAGTATTTTGTTAATTATCAATGTCTCTTTTTTTATGTCTTGTTTAATCAATAAGTAATGCCAGGCAAGGATAACCTAAGAGATAATTCTATTTTTATGGAAACAAAAGCTATCCAAATCCTCCATGCAATTACTTTTTTACATAATAGATATTCTTAGCGATTCTTTGCAATAAATGCAGTCATAATGTGAAAAATGCTTTTTGTATTTACTCAGTTTATTATTGTATTATTGTACAGATCCAGCCTGCTGGACCAGGGAATGCTGGTTAATATCCAGCAGCCGGTTATTCAGGCTGATGGGACGTTGCTGTTGGCAACAGACTCCAAGGTACATCTGATCATAAAGACACACCGTGCTCTGCTGCCTCACTCTGTTCTCTGCTTCTTTGAATAACTTCTAGCATCAATGTCTTTGGCTGAAGTTGAGGCCATAATGTGAGAATTATGTGTTTGCTTTAGATGGATTCTGAGCACGGAAACCTGGGGACGCTTGCCAATGTTGTGACATCACTTGCCAACCTGAGTGATTCGCTGAAAGAAAGCCTGAACAATGGTGATACCTCAGACAGCCAGCAGGAGGAGCAGTCTGCAAGCGAGATAACACGGTCAGTTGGTCATATTGAAAGTATTTCAGCTACACGTTCATCTCAGGTCCTTCAGGAAATATTTGTATGGTTTTGTTGTAATTAGATTTAGTAGTTTTAAAATGAGGGAAATCTTTTATTTTTTATTTGTTGCTATAGGTTATGCTTTTAATTGAGTTAAAAATGTGTGTGTGTGGGGGTGTGTGTGCGTGTGCGGGCTGGCGGGCGTGCGTGTGTGTGTGTGTGTTTGTATGTACTTCAATGCAGTGCCTTTGACACTCTGGCCAAAGTCTTCAACCCACCTGAAGCAGGGGGAGAACAGAACCTGGCTGAGAAGTCGCATTGTGTCAGTGGGACTACCATCCAGCTGATTGGACGGGACCAAGAGACGCCCATCATTGAGGTGGAGGGACCGCTGCTCACCGACAGCCATGTTGGTTTCAAGGTGAGTGGAGGGAGTCTTCTAAAGCCACTGAGATAGAAAAGAGGATGCATGCAAATCTTTAATAAACTCTGAGATTATATCAAATGTGTTCTTCTGTGGGCTGGCAATGTTGTGTTTTTTTTTTTTTTTTGCTGATATAGACACCTGGCAAGAGTCAAACCATATACATGGTTTTTGAAGTGATTCTTAATGGTTAATTGTTCATATCAGAAAAAAACAGATTTTTTCGCTTTTTATTAGGACTGAACTGATCAATTTCAATGAACTGATTACTGAGACAATCATTAACTAATTTAGTAATCAATTAAATGTTAACTGTAATGTAAAGACTCTGAAAAAATCTTTTGCTGAAAGAACAACATATTCAGTGCAGGATTTAAGTCAAAACTGTACAAAAAATATATAAATTTTGCCCTTATAATAATAGACCCTTCTTTGTCTGTAAATATTTTTACGATAATCTTTTAACATATTACAAATGTCATAAAAAAGGCTTAAGTGGTTAATGAAAAATCTGCTGAATGTGGCAATTTTTAAAAATATGATTAATCAATTGATCGTCAAAATAATCAACAGAATAACTGATTGCAAAAATAATCAAGCAGCCATACTTTTTATGTTATTTTAATATAACTCCGGTTGTAATGTTCTTGTTCCTGTTTCTGTTGGCTCCAGCTGACCATGCCCAGCCCCATGCCCGAGTATCTGAATGTACACTACATCTGTGAGTCGGCGTCCAGGCTCCTCTTCCTCTCCATGCACTGGGCACGCTCCATTCCTGCCTTCTCAGTACTTGGGTGGGGGAGAAAAAGAAATCGGCACAACAAAAGTTTCATGTTGCAATGCTGCCGTTTCCTGTTTGTTTGTGGTATATCTTACATGTTTATGTATTTCCCAGTCAGGAGGCAAACACAAGCTTGGTGCGAGCTTGCTGGAACGAGCTGTTCATCCTGGGTCTTGCTCAGTGTGCTCACGTGATGAACCTGTCAACCATCCTGACTGCCATCATTAACCATCTGCAAAGCAGCGTCCAGGACGGTATGGACCAAAGACCCCGTCATCATCTCACAGTAGGACACAAACATGAAAACAGGAGCAAAGAAATGTCATTTTTATTAGCTTGTAGCTGTTGTTGCTTGCACTAAATGCTAACATATTGCATGTCTTAGCCTCTGAGTTGTGTGGTGTGCCCCATTCCCCATTCATGAACATGACAGTGTGTGCCCCTGATTATCAGCCAGCTTAAAACATTAATATTTAGGGAAGTTTGTCTGTGATGACAAGCCTGAAAGATGCAATATTTTCTGTAATTGCTCTCCAACCCAGGTCCTGCTGTCCTGCATGTTATAGATGTTTCCCTGCTGCTGCACGCCTTATTTAAATAGCAGGGGTCTTTGGAAGTTGATACTATGCTGAAGAGATAATGCAATCATTTCTACCAGATGTGTGTGGACCAAAGGACTGTATAGGACACTCAGTCCACATTTTTTAGGTTCTTGTGAAGATGCATAAGTCTTGCATCTCTCTGTTTATTTTTTATTTTGGTGACCATTTCCAGATGAAAGCAGGAAGCCCCAGAAACCCATTTCTGTAAATATTTGACAGCTTGTTTATACTTGGGAAGTTAAAAAAAAAAAAGTTAAATTTATCTGAATATTAAAGTATAAAATCAAGTCATTTAGACCTTTTATTTCTGTAAAATCTGCATAATTGTCCAACTTTACAATAACTTAACATGGCTTCATACAAAAAGCTTAGCTGTGTATCTCATGTTTTGCTCATCAAAAGTCTTACATTATAAGATTAAATCTAGAAATCATAGCCCAGGAGCCTGCTGAACTCCATGACTACATTTGTTTCATGGGATCTATACAGAAATGTTAGAAGTTTCTTTTTTTTTCTTCAGACAAACTTTCTGGAGAGAGGGTGAAGCAGGTGATGGAGCACATCTGGAAGTTCCAGGAGTTTTGTAACAGCATGACACGGCTGGAGACTGACAGCTACGAATATGCCTACCTAAAGGCTATTGTGTTGTTCAGTCCTGGTGAGAATTATCTTTAATGCAAGAAACTTATTCTAAATCATATTTTTACATTCAATATGAAAACCTACCCAATCAGGTTAGTTTTTATAAATTTCAGTTGGTTTTTTTTTTGTTGTTTTTCCTAATGATCAGATCACCCAGGTGTGGAGAGCAGCGGCCAGGTTGAGAAGTTCCAAGAGAAAGCCCTCATGGAGCTGCAAGACTATGTGCAAAAAACATATCCTGAAGACACATACAGGTCAGTTAATGTTATTAATTCATGGCATGAATTCTTTCAAGGGTAAACAAACTAAAAGTGAATCTGGTCACTCAGAACAAACAAGAATCATTCATCAGAACCAGACCGGCTTCTTCATACCTTAACTTTCAAATAAATAAATAAATAAATAAAATATAGAACTATGACAAAAAAAAGCCTCACTACAGTCATTGTTATTGCTCCCATTTTAAAATAAGAGAGTCAACATGAGGGCATAAATAATGTTACCTCAGACATGGTTTCAGGTGTAGTGTATGTATGCTTGTGTATGGTTCTGACCTAAACTTTCATGAATATAAGCAGAAATTGTTCAGGTATTTTTGACTGAAATAAGTCATCAGGGATGATTTTTGGACAAAATCTGACAAAAATAATCTTTTTCCCTCAGACTAACACGCATCCTGACACGTCTGCCTGCCCTTCGTCTAATGAACTCAAGTATCACAGAGGAACTTTTCTTCACTGGTTTGATAGGCAACGTCTCTATTGACAGCATCATTCCCTACATACTCAAGATGGAGACAGCGGAGTATAACAGCCAGGACTCGGACTCAACAGAATGACAACACACCAAGGACCTAGAAAGTGTCAGTTAAGTTTGTAAATCTCATTTTCAGGTACATGGTCTCTAGAGGGCTGTAGTTGAACTACAAATCTTTGTTTTCTAACATTACTTGCCGGATTTGGCGTAACATGGCATTGGAAAACCAGGATGGCCAGGAATGTTTTCTGCACTTCATGCTGTGAGTCGCTCTTAAGTACATGGGGGAAAAATATTCAGTCAGCTGTAACTTCTCAACTGTTTCTTTTAATATTTTCTTCACATTTCATTGAGCACTTTGATCCTCATTGTCAAATAGCCTGAAGTTTAAATAAGCCTTACGTTCTGTGATGTTAATCAAATACATTTAATTTTGAGTACTAGCCTTTGATCCAAAAATGTCAAATAAAATACCAAACACAGCCTGAATTGTAAACATCAGATTATGTAAACCTACAGGAGGATCATATTGTTTTGGTTTCTTCTGCTGCCAGCACTTCTGCAGTCGGTACGTTTCATGTTTGTGGCAAAAGTTTCAGACTCAAACACGGACGTCTCTAATAGCCAAGAAATTTAAAATCACTTTCACATCAGAATATATATAAACTGGCTTTGTATGTTTTTTTTTCCCCTTTGATGTTTTTGTCCAAGTATTTTAACAAAAGCTAATTAACAAACCTCACAATTATTACGTATAATCTAAATGGAGGCCTTTAACTTATTTTGTTTATTTTACGACACTTACAGCCAGATCACCCATGTCCATACCGTTGGCCTGAACTATGGTTTAACAAGGTAAATTTAGTTTCAGGTTCAGTTTAAGATGAAGCGGATTCACTTCTTACCTTGATCTATCACCATGGGAACTCATAGAAGAAACTCGGGCAGCATAATATTAGAAAAACAGTAAACAAAGCAATATTATTGCTGAATACTGAGAAAATTACAATTATTTCTTTAATTGGTCTGATTCTTTTTCCATCATTGTTGTATAAGCAAAATTATGCTTTGATCATTTGAATATGAGATTGAAATGAACACTAATCTTCACATTCCCGGCAATTGTTTTGGGATTTTTTTAGGTACTATTATTGGTATGTGCCAACATTAGGAATTTGATCAGCATTGATCCGATTAAAAAAAACAAAAAAAAATGGCAACAAGATAAAAATAAATCTTGTTGCCATTTGTTTCTGGAGGAGGGGAGGAACTTTGTCATGTGACAGTGATGGCGATGCAGCGCAGGATTGTGATGAGTTTACCTGTGTTAAAGCAACAAATCTCTAGGAGGCAAATATCAGAATAGAGATACAAGTTTATTAAAACAATTGCAATTGGAGAAAGGTCATTTAACACACAGCGGTCAACAGCACACATGAGTGTCAAAGAATCTCTCTGGCTGCGTCGCCTGAGCAGCCTCCCTTTATACAGAGTCAAGCACGTAGCCAATGGCGGGAGCATTAACCACACAAAGAAAGAAAAAAACATAAGTACAGACAGTTTCTTCTTGATAATAGGGCAAAGGTGACACACAGGTCATCTGGTGGAAACATCTGCAGTTTCGAAAGTTGTGACACCTTAACCACAAATAATTCTGCATATGACACTTTTACTGACCTTTTGTTGTATGCGGTTTACTTGCAGAATCAACAGGTTATTCTTAGATAGTTAAGATAGTTAAGTGAGACAAGAAGCCCTATCTGCTTGTCCTTCTGTTCAACTCAGGTTTCGTATCCGTGCAACTCAGAGGCCCCAATTAACGGTGGCTGCTGAGTGAGCTAGATTGTGATCAGGAAGTTTCCTGTTAAAACAGTATTCATAGAACAGACAATTGTCACCCTTTAACTGCAGTCAGTGTCAGAAACTGTGACCTTTAACATACTTAACACATACTAAAATGAAATAAGAATAAATGAGTAATAGGATTAAATGTGTAAAACAATCAATAGTAAGGTAATAATAAAAGTAATCAAGTAAAAGAAAAAAGTAATTGATAATAAAAGTATTCAAAAGTATTCAAAACCTTTATGAAATAATAGTCATTAATAATTTACTTCAACACCTGTAGCAGAGAAGCTATGGTGAAGTCAGCGGTGTGGTCATTTTTTTCATGGTGTCGAAAGGATAGTGAAATATATTTATTTAATGTATGTAATATCTGCAAATATATGAGTTATTAGCCATAACAGCTATATTAAGAATGGATTTCGATATTAGCTCAAATGTTCAAATCAGAACATCCCTAGTTTTATTTTTGCCAACTTCCTTCCTTCCTTTCTCCATCTTCTTCTTCTTCTTCTTTAATTACAGCTCCATCTGCTTTATATTAACACTCTTGTTTCCTGGGTCACTCAGGCTTGCTGAGTTGGTAATAAGCTTCCTAGTCACAGAGATGTAATCTTCAAATCTATTTTTAGTTAAACTGGTCCTCTAAAAGAAAATGTGTTTGAACCTGCTTCTTAGCAGAAGGCCTTCGTCTGAGCAGTACTGTTGTTTTTTATTACCATAAAGGACATTTCTTGGTATATTTTAATGTGGATGCATTTATTAAGGTACACTTAGGCTTTTAAAATCTGTGCAATCACCTCCTCCACTTTTTTTCCTTATTGACAATCAGTTATGTTTTGTTCTTCTGTCCCACCAGTGTTACAGCTCTGTAGACCTACAGTCTTTCTTTGTCTTCAATCAATTTAGAATGTTGTAAAGACAATTATTTAAAAGCTTTGGGTTTAAAACTCGTTCTAATGTGTAGCTATGCTACACTTTATGTTTGCATTGGTATTTTGTTGCACATTAATCAGCTTCTGTGATGTTCCACTGCATTTAGGCTGACTAAAACTGTATATTTTGTATGTTTTTTGAAAACATTCGTTTGTTTTGAGCAAATTTGCTTGTTGCATACTAAGTGTACTTAAAGTACTTTTGGGCAGGTATCCCTGATTGAAAAACAATGAGATTCTGTGTAAAGCCAGCCTTGAATGCATTCATGTCTTGAGGACAGCATTGAGATATGCATTGGCTTTACCCTCTTGTATATATGTTTAAATAAACATCCACAGCAACATGAATGGTAACGGGGATGTACATAAGTCAGCTAGGTTTGTGTCTCATGAACATCAATTGTAATATTTTGGTTTTAAACCTGAAAAGACTCTTTCTAAAAAGGCACTGGTGATGAAATGGCATTTGTACATGTAACGGACATTAAAATGAGCGCATGTTGTTTTTAAACAGGGTTTTATAATCTTTCTGTGAGCCCTAATAAGGAGCATTGTTGTCATTTTTATAGTGCATTGCCATGCATGAGGAAATTGCTTAAGCACATTTTAATAAATGCAGTATGTGAAATATTGATTTAAATGTAGCTTTAGCAGCTATTCCAGGCGCATACATCATCCTCTTTTGTGGTATCATTTGGGTAACATTTTTTGATACTATGTGAATCTACTCTGTTCTTTTTTCTGTCTTCGCAAGTTTGAATTATGAATTTTAAACATTTATTTCCCAAGATGGTTACAACCCTGCATTTCTACCTCACTGATATAAATCAAATGTATTAACAACTGAACTCTTGTTTCTGCATTCCAGTAGGAGGCTAGCTTCTCTGAAGCAATGCGCCTTATTTCAGCTAAAATAAACATCTATTCATTTAATGTAACAGGTGTGATGTTGTTCATGATCCAGATGAGAATTAGCTGAAATGTCTGAAAAGCTCGACTGAAACAAGGTAGGAAACAAAATTACTTATAAATTTTGTTGGGGAAAAAATAACATGACTCTTGCCACCTTTACTGTGGTATAATAGTTTGACAAGTTGCAAGCCTTTGTATGCTCTCCCTCATATCTGCATGAGTTGCAGATTGCTGGTGTGTATTTCAGCTGTCATTTGCTAAAGACAGGGAACACCCTGGACAGGACATCACTGGGCAGCACAGAGGCACACAGGACAAACAACTACACACACATTCACACACACACAGACCCACATAAGAGCAATTTAGAGACCATTCAGCCTAACATAAATATTTTTGGGCTGTGAGAGGAAGCTGGAGTACCACTGGGAGAATCCTTGCATGCAGAAAGAACCCAGGTTGGGATTCAAAGGCATACAACAAAGCAGTCTGTGTAAGCGTTCTGCATATTGCTAAGTTGGTATAAAGTTTGATATTCTAATGTGGTGCAAAATTAAAGTAATATTTTACATTTTAAGGACTAAGCATTTAATCAGGTCTAGTTGAAAATGTAAAATGTTTAGATGGTTAAACAAGAACTAGATTTTTTTTTTACTTTGAGAAAAGATTCTTTGAAGAAGTTTGAGATTTATGGTATTTTTTTAATCTGTTTTTTTTTTTTTTAGTCCGGATTTTCAAGATGCTTTTTTTGTCACAGTGACAAAAACATCTACACCTTCTATTTTAGATGGACAAAAGTATTAAAGCCACAATATATAAATTGAGCTAATCTAGACTGACTGGGTGTTTCCAATTTTTTACATTTTTTCAAAAGGAGATTGTAGCTGTGGAAGTTATATCTAGTAAAAAAAAAATATATATATATATACAGTACAGACCAAAAGTTTGGACACACCTTTCTAATTCAATGGGTTTTCTTTATTTTCATGACTATTTATAAGGCAAGAAATCCCACTTATTAACCTGACAGGGCACACCTATGAAGTGAAAACCATTTCAGGTGACTACCTCTTGAAGCTCATCAAGAAAATGCAGAGTGTGTGCAAAGCAGTAATCACAGCAAAAGGTTGCTACTTCGAAGAAACTAGAATATAAGGGGTATTTTCAGTTGTTTTACAATTTTTTGGTTTAGTGCATATTTCCACATGTGTTATTCATAGTTTTGATGCCTTCAGTGTGAATCTACAATGTCAATAGTCATAAAAATGAAGGAAACTCATTGAATTAAAAGGTGTGTCCAAACTTTTGGTCTGTACTGTATATTAAAAAAGGAGTAAGTATAAACAATCTTACATCGGGTTTTATTTAGAGATATAAGAATAAAGGGGTTTTTGTCAGGATTTTGTGTTAACCCCCCCCCCCCAAAAAAACCCACACATTTATTTTGTGTTTGGCAGCCACAGAAAATGCCAGTTGCTATGTTGAAGTTTGCAGCAAAATGTATTAATTGAAAGTTTCAGAAGTATGAATAATTTGGCAAAAGTGTCCATAAGCCAGAAGTCTGCAACTTAAGTCATATGCCACCATCCTGCAACCTTTAGATGCTTGCCTTCTCAAATACACTTGTGCAAAACCTGCTGATATGCTAAGGAGGCAATTTAGCATTTTGATTCGAGTGCGTTGGAACAGTGATGCAAAATAGGTGACAATCAGGAGAAAATAAGTGATGTAAATAACGTAGCTGCGAATTTATTAAAACTACAAGTACCGTCAGCTCGTGGTGTTTACCTGACGTCATCAAATTGCGTCACGCACCGCGTATGTGAGCTTGTGTGACTTCCAAGTAAGATTGATTTGTAAATAGGTAAACATGCCTATGAAAGGGAGGTATCCGATCAGAAGGACGCTGGAGTATCTCCAGAAGGGCGACATCATTTTTAAGACGAGGGTGAAGATCATGACGGTGAATTACAACACACATGGAGAGCTGAGCGAAGGAGCAAGGTCAGAGCTAACGGCTTAGCAACACACAAGCACTAGGCTTACAGCCACATTACACTGCAGCGGTCACATATAGTTAAATCCATCAAGAGTATTACAGTTTATATCAGTTCCTGCATATTTTTAAGATGTTTTTTTTTTTTTTATATCTTCCAGGAAGTTTGTATTTTTCAACATCCCGCAGATTCAGTACAAGAACCCGTGGGTCCAAATAATGATGTTCAAGAATATGACGCCATCGCCCTTCCTGAAGTTTTACCTGGGTGTGTGTGATTTCTCACACAATCCTCGGCGAAGGATTGCTTTAGATGCTGTCTTAACTTTGAGGTTGTCTCCGTCTCTGTTTAGATGATGGTGAGCAAGTCCTGGTGGACGTGGAGGGAAAGGACTACAAGCTAATTTCACAGCATGTTAAGAAGATTCTGGGTAAATCAGAGTAAGTATGGATGGTGTTTTATGCCACTCAAAGGTGTTCATGCAATTGCTATGAGTTTGTATTTATTTACAGATGTGGACAAGCGCTGAAGATGAGATGAAAGGCTTCATATAAATGTATATTTTATTACAGTAGCCTAATATTAAAGGGAAGATTTAAGATGGCTCACATGGGAGCTTTGGAGAAGTGGGTGATAATCTTATGTTTGTCTTTACTTTTTAAGATGGGAAAGACAAGAGCACATGTCACTCAATTTATCAGTCTTGATAAAAGCTAATATTCAGTTCTGACATGACAAAAAAGCCAACTCATATTGAGGCAGGCTGTTAATGCAGCTGTTCTGCTCTCTTCTCTCTAGTGAAGTGCTGCATGCTGAAGCTCAAGCCAAGATGCAGGCGTCCCACCCTGCCAACTTCGGCCCAAAGAAGTACTGTCTGAGGGAGTGCATATGTGAGGTGGAGGGCCAAGTGCCGTGTCCCAGCACTACTCCGCTGCCAAAGGAGATGACGGGCAAATACAGAGCCAAGATGGCAGAGACACAGGACTGAGAGGCCGAGCAGCTCACTTTTCCATCTCCTCTTGACATTTATCTGGCTGTGATGGCTATATTAAAGGACATATGCTCCAGCCAGAAGCTGCAGGATCGCACTGACACATGATGGTCTGCTCCACCATTTTCACCCAGACTTTTAACATTCATCAATGCAGATGTTAACATCCAACTCTCAATGTCTCATCTATGTGAAATTCTGTGCAGGTTAACATGTATGCTTGAGTTACAGCTGGGATAAAGTTTTACACTCAAAAATTCTCAGTGTCGTGCATGTAAGTGATGGTGTAAAACATGCATAATCCATATTGACTCATCCTGCCAAAATGATACCATTCCTCGAAACAAAGAAACTCCCATTTGCTATTCTGTTGTACTAATTGATGTCAGTTATTTTTCCACTGCTCTAAGAGAACTCCTTCAATCTAATCCAATCTAGTCATAATGTGGCTGACACAAGTGCATCTTTGTAAATTAGGATAATATAAGATAATTTATTTCGTTAATTCAAATAAGTTCGCTACACGCTGATATAGTTTGTGTCAAATTACAGTATTGGCCTTCAGCTGGTCTGCATTGTTGGTTCTGGTGTTTCTAAACGTTCCTGCAGAGTCTCCATAAAGCTCGTCAGAAGAGGGAAGCGCGAAGCTTTGCAATATTTCCTGGTACTTTCTAGTTTTTGGACTAGAAAAAGCACAACGGACCAATATGATTCTGAAATCATCACCAAGTTTGGAAATTTCACACTGAACCTCAGGCAACTTGATACTCTGTGCCTCTCCATGTGTTCTCTAGACTTTGATTTTTAATTTAAGTTTAAAGAGGAGTTTGTACCAGTCTCAGTCTTCTCAATTTCTCTGGTGCAGATGTGACTTCACAAAGACAGATGTACCTCTGACTCTGACTCCAGCTGAACTTCACACCTTTCCAATCTCCCCAACTCTTGAATTTCCTTTACATCACAATTCTCTCAAGGCTTTAATTATTCCTGTGTAAGTTCTTTTACTACACTTTTACCTTCCACCCAACTTTTCAGCAACGTGGAGGATGTCTATTTACTGAATGCTCATTTCAACTGGAATCCCCATGGTTGGGTTAGCTTTAATATTTCTCTATTTTTATTGCTTGTAAACAATTTGTTTTAAGAGAATGAATCTTGTGTTATTGCAGGTTTAAAACACACAAGTTGGGTTGTGTGTGTGTGTGTGTGTGGGTCTATACCAGTTTCATGTTGAAACCTATTTTAAAACTCCTACATATGTAATTCCAATTAATTACATATGTAAATTTTTTTACCTGCCAGGAGATTAGAAACAAAGTTAGGAACAAAAAACATCACAAAATATTGTTACAGATGAATTTATTTGTGTTGAAGAAACTTCCTCTTATTAAAGTGATGGCTGTGAATCATTGTGCAGTTCCTTGTTTTAATGCAGGGATGTTGCAATTACCTCAAAACTAAAATCAACTGCTAACATACATGTAAGGAATTCACAACGTCACAAAAAATATCTCTGCCTCAGTTTCCTGACTATCTGCAGATGTTACAGATTAGCAGATAAACTCGAAGAAAATGGAAACAATGACGGAAAGCACAACAACAAATTCAAGTTGGAGCAAACATAGCAGCTCTGGATCATAATACTGCTGGCATTCATGTAGTGTTAGCATACATCTAACAAGTGTCTTTAAGTTTTCTATAATCATCATTTCTAGACGCACAGATTTGAGCATCCTACGCTTCATTAACGGCTGTCTACAGTGTTCCTTGCTAAACAGTGTTGTGTTAAGTTCACACAGGACGAGTGAGCTGTTCAGATAAACTCTGGATTGAAGATTGAAAGCGATAATAACATGCACCAGGAGAACGGGAAGACGAGTCCAGCCACGAGGTCAACATCAAAGAGCCACACGAGGCTCACCGTAAACAAAACAAAACAACACCTCACCCTGTCGGTCACAGTAGCACATGAATTTTTTTTGTCTGTTGGCTTTTGGTGGAATCACAAATGATTTTTTTTTTTTCTCAAAGCGAAGTGCATAAAAAGCAGTTTATCTAATTCATTTGATCAAAACTTTCAAAGTTGGAGTTTAGATTAACAGAAAAAAATCATTAGTGCATTAATGTCCAAGTATTTCTGTTACTGTTATTGTAGGAAAAAAACAAACAGTTCTAAGCTTAAATTTCTTAGCATGTACACGTAAAAATGACTTTATTATGTAATGCACCTTTAACTCTTTATACAAACCTATAGTTTTACATCAACAATTAGTTAATTTGCTGCTATAGAAGTTATTTTAATTTTAAGATGTCTACAGTTGCAGACCTAAAAGTTAACCCTTCACTCCCAGTGTTGTTCTTGGCCCTGATAGAAATGCACAGAGCAGAGTTAAAACTTTTGGACTTTGTTCACACCTTCAACTGAAGAACTAAACCACATCATCCAATTCATTCAAATAACATTCTGCTGTCTTCCTTTGTTCGTTTTTGCATTGTTACAACTTCGTAAGTGTGCCTGTACAAATTAATTTTTACTCTGTGCTTTAAGCTCATGCATGGGTTTGAGCTCAGCCCTATGCAACTTTAAATGATCTAAAAAGATGTTAGAAAATTAAGGACTGTAAATCTAGGTACACATTCAATTAATGTGTGATGGATCAGACTTCATCCAAACTGCAGTAACCTGGGTTGACCATTCCTAAAGTGTGTGAGCCTAGCACAACTTGGTAAATAGCAGGTGATTGGAGCCAGAGTGTGTTAGTGCCTCTTCTTCTTCTGCTCCTGCAGAGTGTGCTGTAGCTCTTTGAGATTCTCCGACAAGAGCTCAACCTCGTCGAGCCGCCCGCTGAGTTTGGCATCGAAGATGTACGCCCTGATGTTGTCGATCTGCTGGAGCAGCAGCTCTTCCTCTATCATGTCCACATCTGGCAGAGCTTCGTTGTCGACGTCCCCGTCAAATGGGTTGGTGGAGACCTCGGGCGAATTCCCAGCAGCGTCCATAAAGGGGTTACCTGCGTTGTCCCCCTCGAACGGGTTGCTTGATGCAGTTTCAGCCTGTTGGTCCTTTCTGTCTGCATCTTCTTCAAAGGGGTTGTATTCCTTCTTCCCGTTGGAAACTTCCTTCTTGATGTCCTCGAAGAAGGGATTGGATGGATCCTCCTCAATGGGAGTGGAGTCCTCCTCTTCGAAAGGGTTAAGGGAGGTGCTGCTCTGTCCTTCACCACTAGGCGGGGTTATGTGCCCCCCTAAGCTCCTTAGTCTTGGAGGAGAATCCTCTAGAGGTGTGAGCGAGGAGAGGGCTCTGACGGCTGATGGACAGGCCTCGGCTTTCAGAGTCGGGATCTCTGCCATAGTTTCCACCCCCGACTCCACCTGGTGATCTCCTGCTGGGTTGATATCCAGAGACGGCTCCCAGGTGAAGGACGGCTGAGTAGAGACAAAAGTGGAGCCCCACTGCTCCCTTCCCTCCCTTTCCCGAGCCTCCAGGCGCTGCAGCTCCCCTTGCTGCAAGCTCTCCTCCTGCGCCAATTTTTGGGAGAGAGCGATGGCCATGCTGGTTTGCTGCTGGTCGTATTCATCCTGCAGCTGACGCAGGTTCTCCTCCAACATGGCGACCTCATCTGTCCGTTGAGCTTCACGCGCCTGACGGAGGAATGACTGAATGTTTTCAATCTGCTGCAAGAGGGGATCTTCCAGCTCGCTGCGAGCGAGGGCAGAGTCAGCAGAGGGCAGCCACCCGCCAGCCTTGGTCATGCGGGGGACTCTAGAGGCCTGCGGCAGCTCTCCATTGGCCGGTGGGCGGTTTTTCTCATACTCCTGCCTCCTTTTCAGACTCTCCTGGGCCGCCTGTTGTCCAGGGAGATATTTAATATTTAGCGACTTGTTATCCCAGAGAAAGAAAATAAAGGTGTGGATGGAGAATCTTACCTGTCTCTCTTGTTGGAGTCGTCTCTCTTGGTCCTGTTTCCTCTTCTCTTTCAGCTCTTCATATTTGTCCTTAGTGGGTAAAGACATCAGCCCCAAAAGCTTCTCCTGGAAAAACAACAACCAAAAGATAAAATGAAAATGAATGAATGTTTTCCAATTCATAAAGAGTCTTCACTATGGCGATAGTCTTGTAGACTGTTCAATTAGGGACCAAAACAAACAAACAAACCAAAACCTTTGAAAAATCTGTTCCTCCCCCTTGCCTTTTGGTGGCTCTGCACCAAAAAACACTGAAGGAAACCTCTAAAGAAAGTGAAGCAAGAACTTCCTTCTTCACGAAATGTAAACAAAAATTTAGCTTTTAGGATTTCTCTTTTATCATCGGTAAAACCACAAGCCAATTCTCCCGCTAAAGCAAGACACACAAGTTTATTTAAGTTACATTTACCCACAATGCCCTGTACTGTACTTTGCTTCCTGCTTTTCCATTTGGAAAAGGTTCCATTTGGCATTCGCATATGCATCTGAACCGCACCAGAGTTCACTTCAACCGAAGAGAGACCTACGTTTGTAGGCGCATCAGAGTTCAACTGTGCATTCCCATGTTCTAGGTAAACATGTATGAATGCACATGTTTACTAAACAGCTGGTGTGAATCCACCCTAGATCACCTGGACAAACAGTGTGGCTGTGTAGCGTATCATCCTCTGTAGCTGGAGAGCCTTCGGGTGTGGCTGCGGCTCACTTTTCACCCCCAGTGTTAAAATCTTCTTACTGAGAAGAAAATAATTCCATTTGATCTCTCAGTTCTTTCACCTGTAAAACCTTCTGTCATGAACAGCACGGACCTTAGAGCATCAATGAGTTCGTAGTATTTCTGCACTTCCAGCCTCAGTCCTCCAGCAGTGTCCAGATTGTATGTGGTTTCTCCGGCGCTTTGAAATGAGGAAGTAGATTATCGTCATTTCAGAATAAAATTTTAATAATTAATTTTAACGAATTTCTGCAGGCGACATTTTTGCCGGAAAATTTAAAGTAAAAGAAAAAATACACAAATAATTGCATAGGGTGAGAATTCAGTGAGACTACATTTCTTTCATATACATTTTTTTTATTAATGCTTACTTGAGGGATTCAGCCATTCGAATATACTCCGGAGCCTTTTCCTCCACCTTCTCCATGCACATTCTCAGCCTCTGACAGGAAAACAAGGATTGTGAGCAGGAAGCCTCGAAGGAAAACAATGAATGACAGGAAGGAACTCAAAGAGAATCAGTTGTTCCTCCTACCTCATAAAGTTTCACTATATCTGGAACGTGATCCTTCTCCTCTAACTTCTGCTGCCTCTTCAGCAGAGTGTCCATGCAGTGGTGACAGCAGCGGATCTTCTCATCATCCTTTTCTTCCAAAATGGACGCTACGCTGCTCAAGCTGGTGATGCTGCCCCTCCTGGAGCCCATCCCACTGCCTCCGCCCACTGCTGGTGGAGACTGGGACTGACTGGGGCTTCCAGGCACACACAGAGCTTCTCGAGTGCCATTAATGAGCTTCTCTGTTTAAATGTGTAAAGAAAATTAGCAAAAACAAAGAATCAAGACATGACTTCAGATTTTCAAAGTGTTGCTACGTACGGGCCAAAGGCAGGGGAACGAACTCCATGCACCTCCTGCACATGATGGATCCACAGAGCCGACAATGGTGGCGTCTGTTTCGGATGTTGAACTTGTTTCCACAATCGGGACAGAAGGGGACATCGGAGTCACTCACCCAGGACACCACAGACTTCTCAATGGCTGCAGAAGAGGAGGAAAATCCTTTGTTTGCTATACAAGTTCAGACTGACAGAAAGCCCAGAGCATTTTGGAGGATTAAAGAAACAAACCTCTAATTTTAGCAGCATCTGCGTTGGCTCGGTCAAACGCCGTCAACTGAAACATAATTTTGTGTGGTTAATAGTTGCATTATTAAATTGAAAAGAGCAAAAAGAAAAATATGCAATTTGCAATATTTATTGGGCAAACCTTTTCCAGTCTAATGATGAGCTTATTGACTTCAATAACATAATGATCGATGCGTGCTGCCCGGTGTTTCTTAAACAGGTCCAGGTGACTTCTAGTTGCTCCTGTGTGGGAAAATATAAGCAGGAAAACTTGATAAATATAACAAATTGAAGAAATTGTGTATTGTTCCTTTATTTTTCGCTTTACTTGCACTTTTGTATATTAAATATTACAGAAGTAGAGTATTACCCAGTTCCTGAGGTTCCCACATGTAAGGGTCGACCCCACCGTAGTAGAAGGACTCATAACTGCCTGTGTCTGGTCGGTCGTCTCCATCCCTCTTCAACAGTTTGTCTTTGGCTTTCTTTGCCTTCTGAACCAGATCTAAATAGATAACAATAAAAAAGGAGAAACAATCTATCTGAATGGGACAGAAATGATCATATTTCAGCATTTTTACCTCCTCGTCGTATAGAAAACAGCAAAGAAAGAACAAAAATAAAGACAAAACAACTGAAATTATTCTGGACTCAAAAGCATCGCTGTCAGAGAAAAATAGAGCAAGATCAGTATAAATGAAATTCAAACTGACCTGAAACTATAATGAAATGACAGCGCAGGCTGATTATTATAGAAATCTTACTGTGAATAAAAACACGTGAATTGCTCTTTGTTTTCACAGATCTTTCTGTATAATTTGGATTAGATTAGCATTTCTAAAGTACTTAAGCTGTTACAAAAATAAATCTTTTCTACAGGTGTATTCTTCTAATGATATTCCGCCAGTCTTTCCAGAGTGATTCCTTTTTCTGAAAAATCATATAGAACCAATAGCTGTGCTTTTATATAACAACTACTTTGCTTCAATAAATTACATTTTAATTCATATAGCCTGTCTGAAGGTAAACTGGTTCTGATAATTCACAATTATGTGGAATCTAAATTGATCCAAATTCAGCTTAAAACAATCCAAATCATTCACTCATACATTCCACTAGGAGGATTTTCTGCTACTGTACATACTCTTGAGCTGTCCTCGAACATGCCGATCGTCTCCTGAATGCTCCTCCTCATAGTGGCCCTGGAGTTGGTAGAAAGACTGGAGGTCCTTCAGGCACAGAGGGCAGAGAAAGCCCTCCTTTACTTCACCTGTGCCCTCAAACGGCGGTGCATAGCTGGAGGCCATGACGACAGTAGGAGCTTGTGACGTTTAGGAGGAGGTCCGAGGTGCCATGATCCTGCTTGGGCCAACATGTCACAGGGTGTGTACTCTACCGTCAGTTAGCTCCATAACACCTGAAGCAGGAGAACGACATTAGAGGAGAAAATCCAGAAGCTGCAGAGAAACAAAGCAAACTGAGGCGCCAAACAGAAACACCTACAGGTGAAAAATATTAGGTGTTGACTTCCTGAAAAGTTCAGTCTGAGATTTTGAGAAAATAGGCGGCGCTTTGTGAGGGCAAGTGTTTTTAGGCACCCCAAATGAGATTCAGGGATTCCTCAAACATGCATGAAAGAATCAAAGCAACACTCCAGGAATGTTTTTGATGAAGGAATAACATCATAGCATGTAAAAAGTAAATTTTACATAATACCCCCCCCTTTAAAAGACCAGAATTTTATAATTCTTGTCTGTCTGATGACATGTTTAAATATGAAATCAGATGTTCTGATCAGATACTCAGTACTTGCGTAACCTTTTTACGGAACACTTTTTTTTACTCTTACTTGAGTAATTTCTTGAATTACTTTTTACTTTTACTTGAGTAAAAATATGATGAAGTAGTGCTACTCTTACATTTCTGTAAGTATTGGTACTCTGTTCTTCTCTGCTGTTTATGCTTGCTTGAGCTCAGCAGATATAAAAATATATATATACTTTTTTGTATCTTATTGAACGTGTCAAGTTACAATTAAAATGACATCAATGTAAACAAGAAACGATCAAAGGAGTGGGTAGACGTGTAAAATGACTAACATTAAATCATGAAGTGAAGGTTCATTTTTCACTGTGCATTTTAGGTCAAAGCAAGCATGTTAATCCTTAAGGGAATTTACTCACGGTGGGTAATGAAGGCAGATGTTTTACTCAATTAAGAGTAGCTTTACTTCATTATGTTATTACTCAAGTAAAAGTTAAACAACACAGTGCAGTAAACTTCTTTTTCCAAAAAGTTAACCAAGTAAACGTAGCTAATTACCCACCTCTGCTAAATAAAAGTACAACAAAATGTCCAGATTTAAAACTGTCTCAAATGTAACATAACAAAAATCTCCTGATAATTATAACCGTAAAATCATGTAGTAGCAGCTTCATGAATGAGGTTTAAGGGTTTAAATGAACTTCTATTCAAAATGACACTAATTTAAAAAGGCATACATGTATTTAAGACAGAAGTTTTTATTGTATTTTCATCCATCAGTTAGCTAAATGTAGCTCTATCTCCCCATCACTATTCATCCCTCACGATATCAGTATCTTTTAGCGTGTACTAATGCAACATACAATACCTGGGTATCTAAGTCACTTTTAAAACAACCCATTTGTCCCTTTTCAATCTGGTGTTTAATGTTCATCATCATATAAAGACAGCAGTAAAATGTTAGCATAATAGGGCTAATATTCCTTTGCTTTGCTTTTGTTTCTCCCACAGCGCAGCTGGAGGCACGAAAACGAACAACTTCAACTCGCACATAAACACGTACTAACCCGTTAGTCACCGGGGGAGATCATTTATGATCACAAATGTGTCCGAGAATGAACGTGTTGTTGACAGGTTGAATTTTTCTTCACAGCTCGACTCCAACAGCCTCGGCAGCCCCACCTGATCATGTGATTAGCCTTCCGTTGCTAAGGGAAGAGAAGAAGGACAAACGATCCCGAACGCGTAAATCGATTTCAGTAGTTGAGCTTTTAGACTAAAAGAAACGCAAAAGAAAAAAAGAGAAAAGTGTGTTTTCGTATTTTAGTACTACTTTCGGATGGGGGCAACAAAGAGGGATTCATTTGAATAAACTGATATCATACTTCAACTTGTAGAAGAATCAGAATCAGCTTTATTTGCCAAGTTTGTGCACACAAACAAGGAATTTGACTTGGCTCTGAATTAGGATAGTTAAAATATAAACATATATATATATATATATATATATATATATATATATATAAATCTCCTTTTGCTTAAATTTGTTTTGTGTATTTATTATTTTGTTTGTTGAAGCATTTGTGATTTTTATTTTTGAGAGGTGCTAAAGTTTTAGTAACTTACTGAAAAGTCTATAAATGCATTATGTTCAGGATGAGTGGAGTCTGCAGAAATTTAAACCTCCATTTTCCTGACCCTAAACCTCCTGGATGGAGGTCAGGCCCGACGACCCTCTACGCAGTTTGGAGCTGTCTTGTTGGTGAATGTTCTTTTACTGTCCCTCTATCCAAACCAAACCAGTAAGTGGCGGTAATGCGCTGCTGGTTTACAAGCAATGAACATCAACAAGCACCTTTTCTCCTTTTTTGCTTCTATTGCTGAAATTGTCAGCTGTAAAAATAAATCCATTTTAATTTATAAGCAACATTAGTGTTACTAGATTGAGTACAAAAGAAAATTTACTTGAAATACTTATCTGAAACCCCAACTCCCTTTCTTTATAAGTTACACACACGTTTGGGCCTTAGGGAAGTTTGGTCTTTCATACTCTTTGTTAGTTCTACTTCTATAAATGGTGTGTTGTGTTTATAGGAGTAAATCCTAAAAACAGTGTTTTCTCAGAAAGTGAATGGGAATTGTAGTTTCCTGGCCAGGCTTGTGTGCATAGTATTTAATCTATTATTCAGATTGAACAATAGCATAGGTGTGTTGAGTTCATGTATGTCTCTGTGGTACAAAAGGTGCAACTGTATACATGTGGTGCCCCAAAATGTCACTTCTGCCATTGCAAACATCCAAACCAAGAACACCATCCAGTTTGTGAACTGGTGCCCTACTGGTTTCAAGGTGGACATCAAATAACAACCTCTCATTGTGGTTCCTGTTGGAGATGAACCCAAGACCCAGAGGACGCTTTCAAGGGAAGTCCATTTTGGAGGGAATGCTTCTGATCTGCTTTAATTCTATGCAGAGTTTATAGTGTTGATTTGGTGATTTGATGTATTTCATTCAACAATAACGTCTGAAAACTGAATATTTGAGTTGGTTTGCTTCGTTTTCTTTTTGATGAACCGAGCAAATAAAATACAACAGTCTACTCCAGACAGAAAAATGTTTTTAATTCGTTTAATGTTTTCAACACACAGTAAGCATTGAAAAGGAAACAGTGGGAGTGGACCTCATCATGGGCAAGTTGTCACTAACTAATGAAATTATTATATTTATTAGGTTAGGGTAACCTTCAGATGTGTTGAAGATTAATCAACAAAACAGATTTACTTATGAAAACATTGAATATTCTTTTGTTATTGAAGACGGAAAATTCAGGGCGAACTATTTTCAAGGTTGTGAAGCTTGATCAGAGTTTCGACCCAAAATGAGACACAACAAATACAGGCGACTCTTTCCACTGATTGTATTATCAGTGTGAATTATGAAGACTGGGGATCCAGGAGGCCTGTGTGCTGCAGTCTGTTCTGCTTTAGCTGTATGAGATGTCCTGGGTCTCTACCACTTTGATGAGAATCGGCCCTGACCTCCGCCGCTGGTGATTAGCTGCCAGGAAAGAGGATGTTGAAACAGGTGAAACACACATAATTTACTGCTGCTGCTTTGAGGGACTTTGGGTTTATTTATTTATTTATTTTTTCAGAAAGTTTTCAGAGGTCAAAAATGGTCAAAAAGTACAGCAATATTATAATGCCCTCACACTCACTTTTAATGGGTTCTGAGCTCACATGTCTGATGGGTGCTGAGCGGACATTAATAACAGTCTTCTGTCCAAGTCTGGTGATGAAAAAGCAGATAGGTATGCAATTGATGGGCATTAAAGATTAAATGCATTTTTACTCATCCTGTTCTAAATCAGCTGATATTTGCCAATATTCATGAATTCACCATACGGCAATCAGAACTGCAACCTTTAACTGGTTCAGAGGGAAATGACTTGCTCCAGCAAGTGCTTTTGTGCTACCCAGTTTTCTTACATTTGTTCACACATAAACATGTTTATGTGTATTGTGTAGGATTTTGTATTATTTTTAATTATGATAACGATTATTAAAAAAAAAAAAGATAATACATCATTGATGACATTTCCCAAATTTCCCCACGAAGTAACATAATTTGACATGCCAACGTGCTATGATCTTTGCCACAAGAGGGCAGTATTACATCACACTTTAATCTAAGGCAAAAACTGGAAGTATGTTGTTTCTGACATTCATGTTTTTATGAGAATAATTTCTTAAATAATAAGTTAAGCAAAAAAAAATATATATCTTTTTTTCTGGCTTAACTATTATCTTGTGCAAAGAAAACCTACGTAAAAATAGTTCCAAAATTAAATGAAAGATAAATAATTGATGTGATTCATAAATGGATAGATTTTTAGCAGCTCTCACCTGTCCTCCTCTCCTTCCATCAATTTCATATAAGTGGAAATCTCGATATCCAGGGCCATCTTGATGTTCATAAGTTCCTGGTATTCCCTGATCTGTTTAGCCATGACATGTTTTGCGTCCATCAAAGATTTCTCCAAGTCCTTGATGCGGTCTTTAGCATTAAACACAGCTTGTTCCCCATTTGATTCCACCTCAGTAATGCTGTTCTGAATGCTGTCACACTGTACAAGATAGAAAAGTGGTGTAAACATGTGTTTTTCAGACTCTATTGTTAGTCATTTTAATAGTAGCAAACCACATGTTGTTCTTTTATATGTGCTTCCGAAGGATTAATATTAAACAAAGAAGTGTGATACCGTGATATATGGTGCTTAAAAGCTCTGACAGACAGCATTTGGTTTTGCAGTCTTTTTAAATTAGTTAGATCCTTAAATTTAAGACAGAGAGCAATCCTCTCTTCCTCACCTGTGGTTTTATAACATCAATTTCATGCGTCAGGCGACTGATCACTCGGTTCATTTCTGCTATTTCCACCTTGGTGGAACGCAGGTCAGCACCATACTGGTTTGCTTGGGTTGTCATCAGGTCAAACTGGTATCCGTGGGTTGTGGATTGAAGAGAAGGAAACAGTAATTATCATATCAGATGAGTAGCAGTAGTGGAAAAAGATCTATCTAATAAACTTTACCAAAGTTTGGGATTTTTAAGGACTAAACAGAAAAATGTTCATACAAACAAATAACATTTTTATAAAGTAATAAATTAAGGCAGTTTTCAAAATTATTTTATTTTTGATTAAAAAAAACATATTAATCTACTAAAGTAAATAATGTGTATGTATGTTAGAACAGGGCAAAGTACTTTCAGAGAAAATATATAGTGTTAACTGTGTCTATTTGACCTTCACATATCTCTGTAGGCTCAGCAGATAGAAACTAATATCAGAGCACAAAACTTGTGTGTGTTGAAACACACTTTAACAGACTGTCTGGTGCATTTTTGGCTACATCATGTTTGTTCTTCATTTAGTGAAGCTGCTCACAGTGTGTGGAGTGCTGAAAATGCTGCAACCACAAGTTTATTTTAAAGAGCTTGCTAGGAGTGTGTGCGATGGACTGGTGACATGGTGACCCTAACCCCTAACCCTCATGACCCCACTAGGGACAAGGGTGTAAGAAATGGATGGATGTCAGGGGTGTCAATAATTGTGGTGGATTTTGTTAAAAGCAAATAGTTCCAAACTAATTTAGAAATTATGCCACACTGAAAAAAAATGTACTGAAGTTAAAGATAGTTTTTATTCCCCATACCCCCTTCTATTTTTAATGGTACAAATCCTGACATTTTTAATGGTACAAATTCTGAAATTATCTTAATTATTATTATTATTTTTTAATATTTACCAGTAAATCCTAGAAGAAAAAAAAGTGTCTTTGTCACCTTTGTCCTGTACCAACGTTCTGTTTCTTCGCGGCTCTGAGCAGCAATTTCCTCATAGTGAGCCTTAACATCAGATACAATCTGATCCATGTTAAGACTGCGGGAGTTGTCCATCTCCACTACCACGGAGGTGTCCTTCAGGCTGCCCTGTAGCTCTCTCATCTCCTTTTATTTAAAAAAAGACAAACAAACAAATACAATAAAATCCCAGTAAAAATCACATCCCAGTAAAAATCACATCCCTATAAAATTCACATCCCTATAAAATTCACTTTTTAAGAGGTGAGGTTACGCACAGCATCATGAACAGCTTTGAGGAAGTTGAATTTGTCAGTAAGACTGGACAACATGGTTTCTAGATCCACCTTAGAGTTGAATCCTGCATCCGTATCCTGGTAACCCAAGAAACATTGACTTTTTAGTCAGTAATATGTGTTTTAAATGTTTTGTAATGTCCAAAAATGTTATAATTTTTACAAATATAAAAATGAAAAATGTCATTTTTTCATGTGCATGATTTTTACCTTTTTGAGTGCTACAAAGTAAATCTCTGACTCAGTCTTCTTGCTGGTCTCTTCTTCATACCTGAAACAACCACAAATATCTTGTTACTCGTGCTGATCTTACCTCTCTTCAAATGAAATCTGTTTCACAGACAAAAATTTCCCACTTTGATTTGTAATTGTCCAGCAGACCATTCCAGGAACTTTTCTCCGCCTCGAGACGCTTGCCATCATTGTGGATGCCTTCCAGCTCTTTTTGCAGGTTGGCGATGTAGGCTTTATACATGAACTCAGTACTGGAGGAAGAGGCAGCCTGACTCTGCAGGAGCTGCCACTTGGTTTCCAGCATCTTGTTCTGTTGCTCCAACAGTTGGACCTGGAACAGAAGTATGAAGCAGATCCATCCAGTCAGGAAGATTGTTCTTGAACTCAAAAATATCCGCTATGAGGCTAGTAATATTAATTTTTCACACATCCTTCACCCACAACAGTGTCTACCGGTGATTTTTGGAGAACTCGTTCTTTCTTCCATCCTCCTCACTGCATAATTCCAAGTCAAATCTCCAGTTTTCATTGTTTCTATTAGATTTGCTTTAAACTTTTAGATAATGATCTGACTGTATGTTTGGAGACTATAAAATAATGCACACAACTGCAGTACTTCAGCGCATGCAGTGAAGTTTCTGAAAGGGCAATGTGACTCACCACTCATGGCCTCCTTCTCTCAGGCTATGAAACCTTTAAGCATTTTAATGGTTTTGGCATCAGGGGAACTTTATATTAAGAGCTGCATAAAAAAAACACCTTCAAAGACTAGTCACACTGGGGCTAAGTTATTCTTACAGATTTGTAAAAATGAATAACAGGGCTACTTATTTTTATAATTAATTGCAACCATCACTGATGGCACATTCTCTCATCTTTCCCATTTTGAAGAGTAGCTAAAAGAAATGAGCCTCATGGTCATACCCCCAAGGGAACAGTCACTGATTGCAGATTTTCTTTTAGGGTGAAACCGATTTTTTAAAATCTGTAACAGGTTTTGATAGGAGACATTTTTTTTTAGCAGAATTTCCCCCTTACCTTTTTGATGTGTGATGCAAAGCGATTATTCAGACCTTTAATTTGCTCCTTCTCCTGAGTACGCAGAGCCTGGACTTCAGGATCGATGTCGGTCTTCAGAGGAGTAAGGAGGCTCTTGTTTATGGTGACAGGTTTAATGGGAACCACGTTGTTTGTGGTGCTGGATTTGCGAACAGGGTTGGATCCCATGGACTTGCTGGTGAAGCCTTCAGAGGGGAAACAAAGTCCAGATCGCCTGTTCTTCTTGATCCTCACACTCATGATGGGGTTTGTGCAATGAGGTTTCTGCTTGGAGTTGTGCTGAGTTCAGGTGATGCTGGAGCTCTCTTGTGAACATTTATCTGTTTTCACAAGTTTATACAGCAAAGACCAGGGTGTGGTGTGATTGTGAAGTTGTATGAATGCAGATTTACCAGTCAGACATCTGCCACTTGTTTTGCTCCCACCTACCCCAGCTGTAAAAATGTTTCCTTCTAATTGTTCCTCTGTAATCTAGTCCTGCTTATCAGCTCTGGTTTTGAATCTTAAATGCATTCGAAGTGTATTTTGGAGGCAAGAACTGGGTGTGTTAAGATTTATAAAGATAAGAAAAATATGAAAGCATCTGTTGGAAGAAAAAAAGATTAAGAAGGCTATGTCATTATATACATCAGGTGGTAAACAGAAAACTGCATAAACAGTGGAAGTATGATTAAATAATATTATTATGAATCATCTAACATCTTTCTTTTGAACAAAAAGGGAATTTGATAGCAGGTCGTGTTTCTGTTCTTGACGTATCCATTTCAACAAATCCAGTTATGGTTCAAAGATAAAAGACACAGAGCCACGACATCTTTCAGACACACCTTTCAGTTTTGATGGCTTAAATGAGACAAAGCAAAGCCCTAACGCACGCCACCCAAAACCTGTTAGGAATTCTGGTATCTTAACATCTTCAAGCTTTTTCTCTTCACTGTGGATTTCTTTGTTGTTTTCTTTACAAAATACTTAGTTATAATATCGAATCTGAATATACGTCAGATACATTTTCTGTCGTTTATTTTGATACCCCTAAATAAAATCCACTGACTTAGAGAGTCCTGGAGGCAGAACTCTCCAAGTTCATAATTAGAATTACTTATCATTTTTACTTAGTGTGAATCTTAACGTCAGCATACATGCACCTGTGAATAAAGGCCTCAGAGGTTAGTTGGAGAACTTTGCTGAAAAACAGCTTCATGAGGACAAAAGTACACAGCAAATGGATAAAATTGTGGAGAAAACTAAAGCAGGGGTAAGTAATTAAAGATAATCTCAAATTTTGCAGAGGAGTGGACAACAATTTCAGTTTCTAGATGAGGAAAGTTGATAGACTGATATGTCAAAAGACTTGCAGATACCCTACTAAAAGTAGTTCTACAAAGTATTGACAAAATGCAGGCACCACTTTAAGAATAATAGTATAAACAAGTCTTAAAACTATATTGTATTTTCCTTCCACTTCATATGCACTACTTTATGTTGATTTTGCACACAATTCTTCCCAAAATGTGATGACATTTATGGTTTTGACCTGTTTTGTGAAACAGTTCATTGTAAATCTTTGTTCTTGTTACAGTTTGAGTTTGTTTTTCTCAGCAGGTTTTCCTTCCTGCTCTCCTCCCCCCTGCTCTCAGGTACTTATTATCGCACATCGTGTTATTATCTCCCTCACTATACATCCATATTTTTTGTTGCACTGTGTCGGATCCCCTTTGTTTATGTGTTCCTGCCATGGCAGTCGGGCAGCATTTTTTGTTTTTGCTCAGTTCTTATACTTCCACTTGTTTATCTTTCAAAATAAAAGTATTTAGCTCCACTATGTGGCTGTTGAGCCCAGGATTTGAGTCTTTTCTTCACATGGATTATGGGTGAATAGAATGTGGCCTTGGGAGGATTTTCCACACCACCATAGTCTAGAATTTGAAGGCCAGGTGTTGTTTTAAGTAATTTGACTGGTTTATATGTAAGGTTCCAGTTTGTTTGTGCGTACTAGTACACACATACAAACTTGTATATTACATACATGTAAGGTGCAAGGAAAAACAAATAGACGGCAAACTACCTCAAAAATACGGAAAGAATCATTGCAATTCAGAAACAAGGAGCAAATCATCAGTTGTGCACAGCAGTAATTAGATGCTTTCATGAGGTTGCAGATATGACAGCTACTGTGATTTCTTTTGTCACAATCCATTGGTTGGTTGGCTGAATGTGCTCACCACTGTTTGGTGTTTCTCTATGGTTTGGCTCTCATTATGGTTCAATGAAACCCCAAAGCTTTAGAAATAACTTTGTAATCCTCTCCAGACTGAAGGATCTCAACATCTTTACTTCTCATCTGTTTTTTGTTTTTTTTAAATTCAGGACATAAAGTGGTTGGTTTTGAGATCTGGTTAGAGCTCTTCAAATAATGTCTTACTTCTCTTTAGTAAAAATCAATCAGACATGTGGTCAATCAAAGGAAACCTATTATTTAACAAACAGCTATTCGATTTTTACAAAGGTTGATCTAGATAGCTTTTTAAAAAACAAAATAAATAAATAAAAACTATCACTCCAAAACCAACTTTTGTAGTTACTTGGGTTATCTACGTGTAATTTTAAAAATATATTTGATAATCTGAAACATTTAAGTGAAATGGAAAAGAAAAGAAAAACAAAATAAATATGTAAAGGGACAAAGGCTGTTTGACAGCACTGTATGTTGTCAAAAATAAAAAGCTGTAGTGCCGCTTTACGTAGGAAGTCGTAACCAAGTAATATCAGTCAAATGCAGCTGATTAAATTAGCAAAAGGAAGGATGAGCACCTTTGTAAAAACTGAGGTTTTGTCAGTTTTCTATATGGCACAGAGATTGGGTTAATGTAAGACCAGTGAGGAAGCATGGTGGTGAATGGGTGATGATTTGGTCAAAATACTCTAATGTCAATAGTGAAGTTGTGTGAACTGACATTTGCTGTCTTGTCTAGACTTAGTTTAATAGCACTGAGAAAATTTTAAGATGGAAGGTGAGGTTATTTTCTTTTTTAACATTTCTTCTTTGCACAGTAACTTTGAAGTTAACCAGCCTTAATCACCATCAGCTGAACAATAGAACCTGTCTGGCCACTTGCTGTCAAACTGTACTAGCTCTCTACAAATGATCCATCTTGTCCTCGTGATGGCGACAAACCAATCATCTGTCTACCTTTGAAAAAAAAAAACCCCGGTAGAGACAAGTTTCTCATAGAACTGGATACAAATTAATGCTGAAGACCAGTACTGCCTGCTGCTGAGGAGAAGACATTTATACAGTGTGTGTACATTACCAGAGGTAATTCAAGTTAGGGATTCAAAAAGTATAATTTTAAATATATGTTTTAGGAAACTGTTTTCCCTTCTCTTGTCAGGCATGAAGATCGCTTCATTCAACGCAGAGAGGTTTGGAGAGACTAAAGTTTCAGACCCAGACGTCCTGTCAACTCTTGTTAAGGTAAAAAAAATCAGACATGCTGCTTTCAGAAGCTCCATGTGTTTTATCGGGCAGCAGAGACCCTGTGATCAACTCATCACGTCATCACAACTATATTTACAAAGGGCCTTTTAAATCTAGTCACTGATGTATTTTTGGAGAGCAGCCAGGAGTAGTTTTAAATCTGAAAATGAAAATCCTTCAAACTAATTAAGTGATAACAGTTCAATGCTTTATGAAGACCTTCAAAGAAAGAAATAGAAACCATCAATGTCACGCATTAGTTAGAACCCGGGTAGGTTTTATTCCACTGTAGATCTTGTATTGTAACAGAAGCCTTTGCCTTTTATAGATTGTGTCTCAATATGACATCATAGTTGTTCTGGAGGTGGTGGGTGTGAGTGGGGCCTCCATCAAGCTGTTTCGGACAGAACAGGTGACTGTATGTTTTTATTTTTGCACTTTAAGCCAAACTGAAAAAAATATCACTGCCTTTGTGAGTAGAAAAATAACAGGCCATCCTTTGAGGGTGTTTCAGGGTGAACACGTCCCGCCACTATGCCCTGCAGCTCAGTGCCCGTCTGGGAAGGACCAGATACAAGGAGCAGTTTATGTTTCTCTACAGGTAAATGCCATCGCTGTCTCGACTATTTCAGCGCTGCAATACAGAGCTGTTTAAACAAAACATTTTCATTCAATTTTCAGGGATGACATGATGGATCTGATTGACTCCTATCAATATGAAGACAATCAGGAGAACGACGTGGATGCATTTTTAAGGGAGCCTTACATTCTCTACTTCAAACCTCACAACACGGGTCAGCTTCTGCAGCTCATCTTTTAACACAAACAGGAGGCGCTGTGTGTCAGAGTTTCAAGATTTAATGCTCTTGGTGTGGGTGTCTGCTGTTTGTCTGAGTCATGTCTGCATGACCGTGTCTGTTTCTCCTGTGTGAATAAAGGAGATTTATTTTGACATGTTAGTAGATGGAAGAAATAGCAGGTTCGTCAGGTTTGTGCGCTCTCCTGCCACACACATACAGTTTCGTGCATGTTACGTATTTGTTGCAGTGCTGAAGGATTTGGTGCTGATCCAAGTTCGTGCCACACCACAGGACTCAGAGAAAGAACTGGATGAGCTGTATGATGTCTTCCTAATCGCCAGAGACAAATGGAAAACTGATGTAAGAATATGAGCTCATTTGACACAAACTCTGCCACATCACGGTGTTATCAGTGCTAACTGATGTAAGATTTACCTCACATCAGTGAACCACAAACTTTTTGGGAACTCTATGATGTAATAATACAAGACAAAGTAGCACAAAGCTCTGAAACTCAAGAAAAATGTAACTTTAAAACAAAGAATAAATAAATTAGAAAAGTGTAGTGTGTATTTCAGCTACATTTACTTTCATACCCTCCAATGAACCCAACTGCCATCAGGAATCACCTAATCAGAATCCATGTGTAATTTAACCTCAGTACAAATTAGTTAACTAAGAGTATAATGAAGACAAAGTCATGCAGCAGACAAGTCAAAGATAAAGTAAAGTCAGGTTATAACATCATAACCCCTTCCACAAATTCTCTGAAGTCGTCAGAGCAGTGGTGGTTGATCACCATCGCAATCCACACTTTTCATCTTTGAGTTGCATGTCTCACTTTTCTTCCACTTCACAATGCACTACTTTGGATTGATCTATCTCGAAAAACAACCAATAAGCACACTGAAATTTGTGTTTGTAATATGATAAAATGTAAATTTCAGAGGGCATCAATAATTCATAGAGCTCTGCAATAAATGGTTTAATTTGCTTTTATTTCCCTTTCTTTCTAGAATGTAATGATCCTGGGGGACTTCAGAGCAGATGGTGCCTCTGTCACCGACAAACAAATGCAAAACATTCGAATACGCAGTGATAGAAATTTCCACTGGCTAATTGGTGATGATGTGGATACAACTTCAGCGACAACAAATAATCACACCTACGACAGGCAAGGTTTATTTTTAGAGAGCTTATGACAGACATTGTGCCTTTAGTCCACAAGCTAAAAACCACAAGTTTAAATAAGAAACCTTGTTTCTTATGCAGGATTGTTGTGTATGGAGATGACCTGCTGGCAACCATCGTGCCAAACTCTGCCAAGGCCTTTAATTTCCAGAAAGAGTTTAACCTGACAAATAAAATGGTGAGATGTCATGCTAAGCTTAAGACTTTTCCTTTTAAATATTTCCCTGACTTAAGGCAAACATGCTCCAATAGGAGCTCAAAGTCAGCGATCATTATCCGGTTGAGGTCGAGTTAATCAGTGCATCTCCTTTCTGGCTGGCAAGATGTGGAATCGCTACAGCATCAGTTAGCAGAGCTGCAACAGGTAATAATTCAATTGTAATTTATTCCATCTGCTAAGTGTTAAAAGGAAGTTAAATGAATATTTACTTAATAATTGCTTCCTCTGAACTTCTGCAGTTGTGCTTGAGGGTGAGGCTGCAGTTCAAATATGCATGGAATTTGGGAGCGTCTCTTACCTTGGAAAATGTTTATATTTGTGATGTGTTCAGTTAAAAGTTGCTGTTGCATTAATGAATTTGAGGATTGACATAGATCATTGTAAACCAAAAGTATTTATTAAAGGAAATACTTTTGCCTTACTTAACTTAAAGACTACAGAGAAAATGAGAGGGCAATCAAAACACATTATGTGCTATAAACTCAAAGCTACAGCTTGAAGAGTACACCCTCAATGAAGCAGAGTATTGGAAGATAAAAAAATAGTTTCGATTAGGTCCATGTTTGAATGATTTCAGTCAAAGAAACATGATTTATCAAAAAATTGAAAGTCTTAGGGAATGACCTACTCAAAGCTCAGACCTTGTCTTGTTGGAAAACCTTTCATAAAAGAAACAGATTATTTTGGGTGCAAAATGTTGTAAAGAAAATAAAAGTTGAGCAGAACAAGACATTGCTCATAATAAGAACTATTGTTCGTCTGTCAAAAAACTTGTAATTTTTTGCACTGCAGTAAAAATCTGTATATTGTTTATTTTTGCTCTGTATGTTTTCTGTGCTGAAGTGGAACCTTTCATACCAGGCTCTTATGTCTGCTGATTGATTCAGCTTGTTGTGAAAATGGTGTAGTTGTCAATCAAGTTGCTGCCGCAGGTTATTACATAGAAATGAAAAAAGAAAACGAATTGGAAATGTGATGTGCTTTTTTTTACATTCCTGGAAGACTGCCAGTCCTTCCACGCAGCCTTTCCACGAACTAAATGAACTGCCTAACAAGCTTCTATTTCTTTGTAGTGCTACAGCATGCCTTTGTGTTCAGTCAGATCTGGCAGAACTTCACTGTCTCTATACTGATCACATTTTTCATATTTTCTGATCATGACTAACCCAGAAGTTAAAATAAATTAAACTGATTATACAGTTTGTAACTTTGACTTATTAGTATAAATGATAATAGAAGCCAATAAAAATAGTAAATGCATTTGAACTCAAAAGGGAAAATTAAAAACACAATTTTCTAGTCGCAGTCGCAGATGTTTTAAAATGAATTTCCCTGTATTTTCTGTTCTCAGGGAGTTTGAAGGATGAAGTGATGAGCTTGCAGAAAGGAATCCTGCTGCTGCAGCGAGAAAAGTTTCAGCTTCAGATCTCCTATTTGAAAAAGAAACTTGCCTCAGTTGAATGAATGAAGTGACTAGTAGATTTCAAATACCACTGTTTTAATTATTATGCAGTATCCATCCATCCATCCATCCATCCATCCATCCATCCATCCATCCATGTATGTAGTATGTAGCAAAAAATATCCCCTAAAGCAAAAGTATTTATTAAAGGAAATACTTTTGCCTTACTTAAATTAAAAGCTACAGTGTGGACTAATTTGATTATTTTAAAACCTTAAACTTTCCCACACACTCAAACTTTCCAATGACCATGAATTATTTTAAACATGCTCCTTAACTGTAAGTAAAACATATAAATAATTTATTTGTTTGCTGGGACATCTATATTGAGCACATGAAACATGCTTAAGTTAACACTTTTGCTGTACGTCACCAAGCAAAATGCTGAGCATAATGTTCTGATCACGTTAAGTTGTAATTGTTTACAAAACAGCAAGAAAAATAAAGATAAAAACGGAAAATATATTTAAACAATAAATAGCCAATATTTTATACCTATATCTTTTTGTCTTTGTACAATTGTGTTTTTAAACCTTGTTTTGAGGACGATTGAACGCATTGACATGTGCTGCATTCAAGCTACACAAGTTAGTTCGAATATTCCCAAATTATAGAGAAAAAAAAAACTCGGTCAGTTAAATTAACTCTTGTAAAAAATATTCTTTTAGTATCTAAATAAAAAGATACAAAAATTTCGAAATCATTTGTAACATTACCGTAGAATTAACAACATATCTCACATTTGTTCTTGTCTCGGCCTCTCGGGTTATGACATTTCCGTAAGTCAGCTGAAGTAACCTTGGTAGTCACGTGACCGGCCCCTTTAACGAAAACACAGAGGCTTCGAAGAGGCTGCAGCGGCGATTTGTCAACAAGGTGTGAGACAGTCAACTTTCTGTTCGTCCTTCGAGCTCCACCTGCAGCCACACCAAACCATCACCCACCTGTCCGGCAGACAGGCCGTCTCAATGCATTTCAGAGGACCGAGAACTCCGAGGCGGCCATGGATGTGTACGACTTGTTTAGTAGTTGCAGAAAGGGCGACATTTGTAGAGTCAGGTAACCAGCGGCTCTGTTAACGTCGTTTTGGTTTGCAGTAACACTGTTTCACAAGCATCTGCTTCATCAGGCTGACACCTGACATAGATGTGCGATAAAGCAGACGAAAAATAATAATTAGCCCTGTCCTGTCCCGTTAACTGCTGTTAAACGATGTTTTGCTCAGAAGCAGAAGCGGAAGATTGCTAACATTAGCGCCGATGACCCAGCTTGTCAGGCTAACGTTTGTAGGTCAGAGTTTGTGTGTGCAATATTTAACATTAAAGTCTTTAATATTGCTATTGCTGTATTTTCCAGCGATATATAGCATCAAGCCTTTTTCTATAAGATACATTTTCGGTTTTTGTCTTAAAACATTTATTTGCTGAAGCATTTTGCACGTTCTACTCTAATTTAACTATCTTAATTTGTCTATTTCAACTGTGTGTAACGTATCGATTTTTGATAGTTTGTATGTACAGCACTTTCTGGACCTTCGGTTATTTTAAGGTGCTTTATAAATAACTGGAAAGACATTTTCACCCATGAGATAAATACTAACAACGTGCACAGCTAAGTCACTATTAATGCATTTTTTTTTATGTAGACACTTTATTAAAATACGTTTTAAAACATTGCCATTTTATTCAATATGTAATTTTACTTTATGGGTAAAATAAGTGTTAAATATGGATTTAGTACTACTTTACTGTCAAGTGTTGTTTGGAAAAGACTTTATTTTTGACCATGTTAAAAGAATCCAGACAAAATAAACAAAATGGCCTACAACTGAATAATGAACCCTTCTCCTGATAAAATTAGTCCATACTGTAAAACATATTAGAAGATTATCATTAAAAAGTAATCGATGTGACCATTACCTGTAGTAGTAGTAATGATAATGATGATGATAGTGATGATAATAATAATAATTATACAGAAATTACATTTATAGAAATGAATTTCAGAGTAGTGGTACAAATAAAAATAGACATTTGAAACAAAATACTTAGATTTTTTTTGTCCTTGCAAAGAAACATTACTTTGTTGCATTTATTGTTTTGTTTTGTTTGTCTCAGATTAATTTTTTTCATAAATTCTTTTGTTTTATTGCCTGTAAATTAAACCTCCCTCCCTTTTAAGGTCATTATCCTCCTTAAAAGGGAGGATAAGGACTGTTGGTAAACTGAATATGCTCACAGATCAGACCTTATGGTTCTCTTTAAGGTACCTTGTTGAACAAAGGGATGTGGACCTCAATGTGAGAGATAAATGGGACAGCACACCTTTGTAAGTATATTGTTTGCAGACCTGCAGTTATTCTAATGCTATTTACTACAAAGCATTATCATAAAAGTATCCTAAAAAAAAAGAGCTGTTTTTCCTACAGGTATTATGCGTGCCTCTGTGGCCATGAGGAGCTAGTCCAGTACCTGTTGGCTAGTGGTAAAATTGAATTTTCACTGGATAAAGTGAGATTTTCATAATAAAAGGATGTTTGCTGAAGGATTCTACATTTTGATTCTGTTTTTTTTGTTTTTTTTATGTGGATTCACTTCCAGGGGCCAAGTGTGAAGCCAACACATTCGATGGTGAAAGATGTGTGTATGGCTCCCTGAATGACTCAATCCGACGCCTGCTCAAAGATTACAAGTGTGTCAGCGTCCGTGCCATGCAGCGCAATGATTTTAACTATTTCCTACACATGTAAGTGTGAAGATTTTCTCTTTTTTTAGGGTATTAACTTTGGGAAAAAAAGCAGTAATATATTGTTAAAGCTTGCAAAGGTAAAACAGTTTAGTATAAAACATACCCCTGCTGTTTCCCTTCAGGTTGTTAGAGCAGGGTCAGCACAGTGATGTCAACTTCCTGGTTCATGGACAAATGTTTGCAGCTCACCGATGTGTTCTCAGCGCACGTTCAGAGTACTTCACCGAAATGTTTGAGACAAAATGGAAAGGAAAGAACCTTATAACCCTCAAACATCCTTTGGTAATTTAGAATTTTACTTAAATAAGTAAATTTGTCTCATTCAAGTTTAGTGGAATAAATTTTATGTTATTGGAACAAAAACTGTTTTGATTTTAGATCAATCCTGCTGCCTTTGGAGCAATTCTTCAATATTTTTATACTGGTGAGTATTTTTTTTTATGCTATATTTTGATGCAAAAGAAAATAGAAACTGAAATACATTAAAAAAAACAACCTAATTAACTCTAATTAGACTAATTTAAAAAATGCGTAACAAAAAAGTGTGAACTTTATTAGTTTCATAATGTTACAGGACGAATGGATATTGATATAAGTCTGGTGGAAGACTGCAGGCGACTCGCTAAGCAGTGCAAGATGGCAGACCTTATGGAAGAACTGGAGAATAAATGTAAACAGGTCTATGAATTTGGTAAGACTGCTAGTAAATATATTGTGTAGTTCATAATTCATATTGCTAATTTATCTATTTTTCTCCTCTGGAGCTTTGATTGTTTTGATTCACCATGAATTATAATCTGAAATGATCTCTTTTTCTTCTCCTGTCATTTTGAAGTGTCCAACAAACCTGGAACCTGTGTCAAAGTTCTTAGCCTTGAGCCTCGCACCTGTCAGCTCCAAGAGGAGATGGCCCAGTTAGCAGACTGTGCACTGCCCACTGAACTAAGAGTGAGACGCTAAACCCAGTGAAATTCGGATGCTAAACACAGAACAACTGCTACTACATACTCGTTCTTTCTTTCCCCAGGTTGGATTTGGTGAACTTCCCTTTAACAGGGTTGATCTGTTCCCTACTTACCCTGATATCTGTTTCAGAGTAGAGGGTTTTGATTTCTTATGTCACAAGGTAGGAATTTCAAAGCCCACAAACATGAATCCAAACCCTACAATTATTATTCTGTTAATGTCAGATTTTAATAATGTGTGTTTTCAGGCTTTTTTCTGTGGGCGCAGTGATTATTTTAAGGCCTTACTGGAGGACCACTTCAGTGAGGGCGAGCAGCTGCAGTCGCAGCCCAGTACCCCGGTGATAACGTTGCACAACATCTCCCATGAAGTCTTTATTCACGTCATGTATTACATCTACACTGATGACACAGAGGTGTGTGTGAACACTGTCAAAAGCTTTTAAAGTGCTGTGAAAAAGTACGATCCTTTAATTCTGGTTTAAATGTTTTAAATCAACCCAATTTTGTTATCAGACAAATTTAAGTGTAGTAATGCCATTTTCTACATAGGATTTTATTTTTCAGGAAATTTATTTATTTGTTTTAGTTCATTAATATAATATTAAAAAGTTTAAAAATTATTTATTAAATTACCACCAAAATAAATAATTAAACATCAGGAGCTTATTGAGTTTTTACTCAAAACAACAGTGATGTTTTTTATTCAGTGGGATTGTCAACACTTTTTTTTAATGCGCTCATCTTGAACGCTGATCGGTTCTTCTTCCCCGTCCAGCTGACGATGGACAGCGTGTTTGATGTGCTCTGCGTGGCTGACATGTACCTGCTGCCGGGGCTGAAACGTCTCTGTGGGAAGACGCTCGCCAAGGCGATTTGTGAGGACAACGTCCTGCACATGTGGAAGACGGCCAAGCTCTTCCGTCTTTCTCGGCTGGAGGATCAGTGCACAGAGTTCATGGCAAAGATCATTGAGCGGGTAGGTGTGTGTGACCCTCATCTTGGCTCGATTACCTGTGATTTCAAACCTGGTTGTTACTGACTGTGGTTTTACTCCTCATTTAGCGACTCAAGTAGCTGACGGTCATTTTTTCCCCCTCTCCATTTTGTACCTTTGTAGTTTTGGTTGTGTTGCATTCAACCCTTTTGGGTATGAAAGCTTTAGGAAGTTTCATGTCTGTTTTGAATGGAATGAACAGAGAGAAATTCTCCAAAATATTCAGGAGTTTTACAATCAACAAACGTGCTATGCTAGCAACACACAACTACAGGAAATGAGAAAAACATAAAATGATGATGAATCTAAAATTACTTAAGGTAAAACAGTAAAATATAAAAATAGAACCACAATGCCGTTATGGTGCAGTTCTAGATGATCAGGTCAGACACATCCAGTTCCTCCTCCAGATGCATTCACACCTGTGTACCTGCCACCTCTGTCCACAGCTGGTGGAGCAGGACGAGTTTGCCGAGATGATAAAGGAGGACGCCGCGTCGCTGGAGGAGCGACAGGAGACGGACTCTGTCCCTCTGGTGGACGACATCCGCTTCCACATCGCCAGCAACGTGCAGACCTATAGCGCCATCGAGGAGGCCAATCAGAAGCTGGAGGCTCTGGAGGAGCTGCTCTCTAGCATCAATATTGACTGCTGAGCGGAGTCATCAGATTCCTCTATCTGGTGCAGAAATGTTAAGATCATGTTTGGAGGGAATATTTAGTGAGGTGAGAAGAAAAACATATGCAACTTTATGTTTACAGGTTCTATTTTATTTACAGCGTATGGCACAGATTATACCATATGTGATGGTTGTTGGGGAGTTTAACTCATTTAATAGGAAGTCCATACCAAACAAGAGGAAAGTGATCTGGTTTGTACTGATATTAATCTCCAAGATTGGTTGTGAAGAAGAAGAAGGATGACATATTAATAACAGAATACTTTTGCATTATTCATGCATGAAATTAAAATGATCTACAGCAGCTAGATATAATTTAACGTTTTTCATGTGTATCATGTAAAACTTCAATAAATTGTATTTTAGTGCTTTAAAAAGGCAATATAGAGAGGATGTAATGCTCTAATTCTCACATTTCAGAACAATGTGATTAAACAAATATTTTTCCTCCCTTTACTAGTTCAGATAACATCCTGTTAGTCTTCGGTTTTATTAAATTGTGTTTTGTGGTTACTTGAAAGTATTTTGTGGCTCTCCTTTACCTCACTGCTTGAACTGTGGGATTCCCTCTTCACACATATCACCCTCTAATCCACTCTTGCACTTTGCTTCAGCTGAACATGGAGCTTATTTTTCCAGCAAACCCATTTTGCCTTATGTGTGTAGCAAATAAAAAAAATAAAAATTGTTAACAGTGCTGTCAATTTCTTTTATCGCCTGTTGTAAATATATTTTCTCAAGGTCTTGCATTAGAACTTGCGTTACACACATAAGTATTATTTGGCTTCATAAATGACTAAATCACATTTTTTAGTAATCTCTTAGACATTCATCTTACTATGCTGGTTAGAAGTTTATTTACAATTGTCAGCATGACTGTCACATTAAATTTAAGCTTTTAATTATTTTTACTGTTCTTTCAGGAAAGAATTATGCAATAAACTTAATCAGTTTTAAAAACAAGAACTAGACGCTAAAATTGCAATTTATTTGCATTTGAATTTCTTTGCAGAGTCAAAATAATACATATGGATCAAATATTCACATACAGCCCTACTTTAATTAATGACCTATACCCTTATTATGAGAAATAACAGTGCTCTTTTAAATTAGTTTTTAGATCATATTTCCGCAGTTGCTCTAGACATTTTGCCACATGAGCTAAAACTACCAGTTACAAAAAAAAAAAACATATGACAAAGAAAATGTATATTATAATTAACTAATTTAGTAGTTAGTAAATTCTTATGGGCACCATAGAAAAAAGCAATAAGAGATTTGGGCTACTCATGATTTAAAAATCACATAGCAGTTCCTTCTGTGCTAAGATTTGTAAAGCTGAACTTTATTCACACTGAAAGCCTGTCCCAAATTTGTTTGGTTGATTTGAGTTTTAAGACTAGATTTGTCTGATGGTGCATAAACAATTTAAGTAATTCTGATTCAAAGAAAACCAAAATTTTGAGTTCTGTGCATAACAATAAGAGATTTGATGCACCGTATTGCCTTACTTAACCTTCAGCCTGAAGATGGCAGCATTTCTTATTTTATCTCCAAGCTCAGTCTTTCAAAGCTTGTAGGCTTCCTCTCAGTAGAGTGGCTGCATTATAGACTTCACCATGTTCTGTGAACCAGGGTTTTCTCGAGCCAGGACTCTGAACTCATAGGAATGTTGTCTGAAAGGAGTTGTTTCACAGTCATTCAGTCTTCACAAGTTCCCTGCACATGAAGGATAGGATGTAAATAAGTCACACTGCATGCATGTCTTTGCATGTCGCTCAGATCTGTATGGATGCTGGCCTGTGTATTTGCTCTAGATTTTGTCTCTTGCACCCATGTAGTCTCCATCAGGCTCATTCCAAAGACTCTAGGAGGCAATAACAAAGCCGTACATCGGCTTAAGGGAGCCCCCTGTGTTATGAGCTCAAATCACAGCAGTACAGCGGAGCAGCTGTTAGGACAAATTACGGTGAAGCTCAAAACTGTCGCCATCCTTTAGAAAACAAAACTGCTGGCTTCCAGCCTGGCCTGCTGAATGCTTACAAGAAATAAACAATCCAATTAGTTTTCACTCAGAGATTCCTACCCAAATGTTTTACAAGTTGTTGCTAAGCCACTCGCTTTGTTTTTACTCTTGGATGGGAAAATCTGGACTGTTGCATCCTGCTTCAGACAAACAGACATTATGCTTTAGATGTTGTTCAGTTTCCCTTGGAGAATCTGTTTTTAAGTCAATGTTGAAAGACTTAACAACTTCAAAAGAAACCACAAGGCTGAGAGAAACCAAGCGAGTTGTGAAAACTAATTGCGGACAGAATCATTTTAGTGGTTTTAGACATGAACTGTGACCTTTATGTAAGTGATAAAAAAAAAATAACAGTAATACATTTGTTCTGGACATTATGTGTTTGATTCACACACATATAAAGGGGAATGACTTCCCATTCTCAATCCATGGGCTTTAAAACGATGTCACTTAAACCTTTGTAGCTATAACTGCTGCACCTCTTCTAAGAAGGCTTTCCACAAAGCTTAGGAGTGTTTATAGGAATATCTGAGCTTTCTTTCAGAAATGCATTCGTGAGATCAGACACTGATCCTGGACAAGAGGAGCTGACTTACTGTCTCCAGTTCAACTCATCCCAGAGATGTTTTATAGAGTTGAAAGTAGGATAATGTGCAGGCCTGTTCTCCCACACCAAACTCTCTCATACTGGACTTTGCTTTGTGCACTTCATACTGGTATCTCTCTGACCTAAGTTTTGTTTTGTATTTGCTTGCTGCAGATGTGGACATATTCCAGTGCATCTGGTATTGTTATCAACAATAACCCTGATTTGAACTGTCTTTGCCTGGGATATTCACCACACACTTTCTCCATCATGTACAGCATTCTCTGTACTCTTCCCAGATGTTCCAGTTTCCAGCTGTGAGACCACATTTTCAGCACCATATCACCTGCTGGTAAGTGCATGTGTGAACAGCAGCTGCAGAAATAGTACAGAACGAAGTGTCATATTCTGCTAAGGATCTGTAATGATCCTATGTAAAAATTATTTGAACAGGATGATGTTTTAAAGTTTATTTTGTGTGTGAATTTTTAACAACCATTAACATCCAAAGTATGCCATAGAAGGTGTTATTTTCTCTCATAGGGACTAGTGCACCTTCAATGCAACAGCATTCAAACCTCAGCAAACGATGGTCTTATGTTCTGCTTCCCCAAGAACAATTTCACATTGAACATTTTTGCTGCAGTGCCATTATTATTATTCTCAATCTACATGGTGGCAAAACAAACTTGATCTAAATGTATTCCTTCATAAATATTTGTAGTCAGAGCCTGTGTACCTGGATTTTATACACTCACAATTCATCTGGAAGGTTTTCACAACGCTTCACTTCACTTTGTCCACAGCCTTATTCCAAATTGTATTAATCTCTTTCCTTTAAGTTCTTCAAACAAATACCCAGTTAAACGATGTTTTTGCAAATGAATTAAAAGTAGAAAACAAAAAAAAAACACATTTATGTAATGACTCACAGAATTTGCCATGAAGCTTAAAACTGAGGTGTTTCCACTGATCATCGTCAAGATGTTTCTACAACTTTAATGTAGCCAGAATGCACCTATATTCAATTACTGAATATTCATTATATACTTTACGGGTAAAACTATACACACCTGTCCTGTAAAATCAGGTGCTTCAACACATAAGTAGTTAAATATTCTATAGTTTTCTAAGTAGCAGGCCAGGCATCAATTGTTCCAAAATGATAAAACTGATAGCATAAGATGTAGTGATGAAACTATGTTTTTGTCATGATTTATGGATTTGATGTTAAATTCCTGAAGGTAATCACAGGATATTACCTTCAGAAATATCCTGTGATTACCTTCAGGAATCACAAGTTATTTACCACTGCTTATTCACTCTAGAATAAGCAGTGGCCCTAATGAAGAGCATTTGAGTGTTGGATGAACGGCCGACTCCTCTCAACCCTAATTAATATAATCCTTATGACTTTACTGGTATTTGAAGCTTAACCTCTAACCCTGTCATCAGCTCATCTTTACGTAAGGTCAAATGCCCTGTAGTAATATTTAGCTGGGTTGTCTTGATTAACATATAGCATTACTAATATGCTAAACTGAGACTGAGCTGAAGGCAGGGCTGTACATATGAGCCGTGCTCTGGGGTAGTCTGTTTTTTCTTTCTTTTACCAGCTCATTCAGATGACACTATGCTTTCCATTAACATGACTCTGATCCCATAGTCAGCACAGCACCAGTACCGGTACTCTGACAGGCATTTAGTCAAATTCTCCTTGTTGCCCTTTATAATTGTATTATCCACAACACAGTGATGTGTAAAGGTTTAACTTCACAGACAATTTAAAACAGTAATGATGGTATGTGTATCCTCTCCCCATAGACAAAAGAAGATGTGTTCTTAATGGCCCGTTGTGTTTTGAAATACAATGTTAATCCAAGCATTAATTTTCCTTTTAAATACCCTTTCTTCATGGAGAACAATGGCCTGTATTTATCTCTCCTGTAATGCGTCTAATGCATCACCTTAAGAAGAAAACAAGGGGAATGATCTCTTGGCTTTGAGTCATAACCCTGTGACTGACTACAGTAAACTTCAGAGGGAAGAGTACTAGAGTTAAAGATAGAAAAAGTCATATTCTTAATACGAAAAGTAAGGATTTAGGTTTGTATTTGTTCCATTATTTCTTTTTGTAACAATGTTTCAAGGCAATAAATCTTACACAATTGGAAATTCTGATTCCTCTGAAATAGGGCAGCAGTTGCAAGGAAAATACGTGTTTACTGTGGGTTATGCAGCAGAGTTGAGGATGTGGGTTTTATCTGTGGAAAACTTTCCAAATCCCCCTGATACCTCACTGGAAAAACAAGGCTTGTCATTACTGGAGGGAATGTCAGTACAGAGTTGCACCAAGATGAGATTCTTCAACCTTTTAAGAATATAATGACTCCATACTTAAAGATTAAACTCCCAAAGAGGTGAACACTTGCTCCTCGCAGACAGAGGTCTTATCAGAGGCTACCTGCAGAATTCAGTGATGGAAACAATGAAATAACCTGCTTGTTGTCCTGACCTCAACCTTACTAATCACCTGAATGATCAGCTTGGGCACCCTGCTTGATGAAGAGTAAGCAGCACAACGATGTACCAACCAATGAGTTGTTAAACTGCCAATATGCTTTGTTTCTTTAATCATCCGGTCCACTAAACAAAACCAAACCAGAGCTAATAGCACAATTAATTATTTGGAATTGTCCGAGAACTCTGCTTTTCAACCTATGTTTTAACTTGCAAATGTGGTACCGTTTAAGGGGGGGCGGGGGGGGATCATGCTTGAGAAGTTATGGAGCAAACACATATTTTCTTACTTGCTAAGTTTATATTCTCTTTTCATTTTAGTTTCTATCTAGGAGAGGTTTTTCTTTCCATTGATTTTTTTTTTCCATAGGTTTCTTCCGTCTCACTTGATTTTAGTCTCCCAACCACATATAGTACCCTGATGACGTGCACACATCATGCAGAGTTGTGTCATTCACACCATCTGTTCTCCTGCACAACAACATGTTCATCTCAGTGACCCTCTACATGCAGCTCACACGTAGTGTTCATAAGACACCAGAGCAGATGGAAATGACTACATGAGGCCAGACAGAAAGTTGATAACATGAGCTCTGTTGCAACAGTACAGTGGATGTATGTACACATATATTGGATCGCAATTTCTTTTTGTTCATCTTCAGGTGCTTCATGATATTTACTTTTCAGTTTTTCAAATGTAACTATTTTTGTTTCTCCTAATAGTTATTGGCGGCCATGAGTTAAGAAAATACTAACTTCTCAATAAAAAATAGTTCTAAAAATCTGAAAAGAGTGTTGATGTGTGAGAGTTATTTGAGCTCTGTAACCATAGGTGGAGCATTAATATAATGTAATAATGATTTAATGTATGTAGAATTAAATTATAAATTGTATTTTATTTGTGCCAAAAATTTGAATCCATGTAAGAATATTGTGCAAGAAAAAAGTAATATTAAATATAAAATATCACTTTTGGAGAGAATTGCTGCAAATAATGTCATCTTGGCATCATGACTATTGTTTAAATAAATAAAAAAAATTTAAAATCCTGTTTAAAAATTGTGATTTTATTCGGGTGATGCACAACTTAGAAGAACATATTTTGTTTTGTAAACTCTACTTTCATTTCATTTCACCTATTTTTTTAAGTTGAAGTTTAATAGTAATCATAATCAATATCAATGATACAGCAACTCACAAATTCTACCTGATAAGATTAAATTCGGGCATGCCGTGGTGGCGTAGGGAATAGCGCAACCCATATTTGGAGGCCTTCAGTCCTCGACGCGGCCGTCGCGGGTTCGACTCCCGGACCCGACGTTATTTGCCGCATGTCTTCCCACCTCTCCTTCCCCGTTTCCTGTCAGCCTACTGTCATATAAGGGACACTAGTGCCCACAAAAGACCCCCTGGAGGGGTAAAAAAAAAAAAAAAAAGATTAAATTCAATACTAACATCCATGGAAACGTTATAGTGTATGTTTTTCACCTCGTAAGGATGTGTATTTTAAAAAGAGAGGGTTCCATCATGTTACTGCCACATTGTTTAAGCACCAGAACCCTGTGAGATTTCTTTAACCATGACTCAAGCTCATGTTTATTAAGCTGGTATGCTGTTTATCTCTCTGCTTTCCTCTTGGTTCTGCTTTGGAAGTGTCACTGTCAGTGCCTTGCACTTAACATAGCCACAGTAATATGGGATTAAGCCTTACATGCTCTCTTGAGCATTAGCAGCCAGGGCAAAGACGAGCAAGCGAGCAGTGGTCGCATTAGTCAGCTTTGTCCAAGACAGTTGGTTCTCTGACAAAGCTTAGTAAATATAACCTACATTACGTCACAGAAACACGACATTCAGGGATCTTCCGGATGCTTTAAAAGTTGTGTCCATCAGATGCAGATCTGATACATTTTTACTTCATCAACCACCCCTTTTTTCCTCCTTCAGTGTTTGTGGATGGTTTGATATCAGGCTTACCAGCATGTTTGGCATTGAACATTGTCAGCTCTGAAGAGATAACAACGGCGTCGGCATGTGAGACAGGATTACAGAGTCACCATGTGACTGTTCTGCCCTTAGACAGACCTCTAAGAACAGACTAGCTAAATCTGTCCAAGTCAACCTCTGGTCTCGAACTCTTCAGATGTAAACAAAAAGGTAGACTGCTGAAAAATCTACAGATACATCCTTTAACTTGATCTGCTGAGGATAAAAGGTACAATGTTAACTTTGGTCTGATTTTGGTGCACTAAAATTAAAACCATTGAACCAATGTCTATTTGCAAGACTTTTGGAAAAGATTTACATGATTTACATCATATACTCACCACAAAGATTCATTTAAAGGAATAATTGAGTTGATGAAACTCAGTCAAAAGTTTCCAGTAAAAATCTTGTTGAGACACATACAGAGTGACTCAGAGTACATGGGATTCGGCGAGTTACACTAAGACCTTCTTTAATAGGCTCAGACTCTAAGTAGACTCCTAACACTTTCTTTAATTTTAGTTCATAAACTTCCATTCTAATGTTTGCCTAATAATCAAAGCCTTTGTATCTCTGAGACATTGCTGAGTCGACATTCTGTCTGGTTTCAGACATAATGGACTCTTTATAAGTGGACTGTTTGGATTTGGATTTTCTCTTTATAATATTGTTTAAACAAACAGAACTGGGGATAAACTTAAAGTAATCCCTTAGATTGTTTTGTTTATGTGAAGACATTAACATGAATCAGTGCTTTAGCCCCTATAGGGCAGGTGCCAGCTTTAGTAAATTGTAAATCTCTACTTTTTTGTTGCAATAAACATAAATAAAGTTTCTTGCTGTTGAACAATGTCCACAATGTTGTATATGTCTGCTTGATAACCGAAGACCTGGGTCCTGGTAAATCTACCCTTGGTTGAGAAATAAGTTGAAAAATAAAGGTAAATAATATCCTTGTATATTTCTGTTTCTTTTACAATTTATTGTACAAAATTAAAGAAGGTCATCAAAACATCAGAATTCAGGAAGAAGGGTAACCCTGGATCCTTCCTGCATCAAGTGAAAAGTTTTGTCCTAGTCACACGACTTGAAGCATCAACAGTAGTCGACTTTGCAGGAGTGTTCACTGTCCTTGGATCTTTGTTTATGTTAAAACCCACCAATGTTCATGATGAAGTAGGATATTGGTTTTTAATCCTATTAAGGTTTTATTCAATTTTATTCCTGACCTGTCTGGTGTCGCACTGAAAAAAAATTATACAGAGGTTGACTAACTAGTAATGAGGTGATTTAAGAAGTTAACTTACCCAGAGAGAAGCGATTTATGCCTACAATACTGCTGACATTACTGCAAACATTCACTCCCAAATGGATACGATAGATGTTTCTGTTAAGTTCAGAAAGAAATTTAACATAGTTGCTGATTTTAAAGTAGGTTTTAGAAAATGTGAAGTCAAAGTACTCTTAGCAGGCATCGATCCTAGGTCAAAGATTACTCAGTGTCTCCTATGTCCTAGAAGCTCTCAAGGTGGCATATGCAGGAAAGACCATGTTGTTATGTTTCCACAACACAAAATCACCTGTAGTCATGAACCAGTGAGCTGTGTGAAAGTGATTCACAAACTTTGATGGCTTAATGGATGTCTGTTTTATGTCACAACATAAAACACTGAATCATTTTTATGATGCTTGAATGTTTCAATTGGGATTTGTGTCAAATTTTAGGGTGAATAACAAAAACTTCCTTTTGTAAAAAAAAAAATAAAATAAAATACTTTGCTGAAGTTATGTAGCTTTGTGAAGCAGAGGCTAAGTGGACCTCACATTTGTCTTTGGAAATGAATATAAATTTCCTCATCATGTAAGGTTTTTTGTTGATCTTCCTGCTTTCTAACTTGTTGTAAGTTAAATAAACTCTCATGCATTGCCCAGCTACTTTAGATTCAAGATTTGTTGCACAAACAAGCCCAGTGTGCTCGAACCTGCATTTTTTACCTCCCAGTCACTTTCCTGTTTCCCCCTAACGTCAGAAGGCAGTTGTGCTGACAGGTCTTTTGTTCTCTGTGGGTGAAACCACTGAAACTCCAGGCCATTGGCTGGCCGCTTTATAAAAACACTGTTTACAGTGTTAAAATGCACAATGCAGGTTTACATTGTAAGAAAGGCAGAACATGATTGTGGATCTGAAGAGTGTGGGATGCTTTTACTTCAAAATTAATATGAAAGTTTATGTGTCACCTTGTGTGTCTGAATGATTTTAATTTTACTAATTTTAATAAATATTGCATGTATTTTCTCCTCATATTTGTGCTCTTTGATTCTTGTCCTGTCTCATATGCAAACTATGAAACATCATATGAACAGTGAGGTATAATTTAAATATGAAAAATAACTATAAAAATTGCTTAACTTTTTAAAATATCTTTGAACCATTGCTGTGTGACATTCCAACTGGATCTGTACATTGCTGTGGCTGCAGGCGGATATGCGTTTACGTGCTTATATCAACAGTTGTGTTGACTTTTACTGGACCCTTATTTTCATTTCTGTCAGACTTCCGCTGAACAACTAACATGTTTTAACCTTTCAGTAAGCCCAGTTTAAGTAAACTTTTCGGCACTAAAAAAAAGAAAGCCAAAAAAACCCCGCCGGTTTGGCCTTTGAACCAGGCTTCTCTGTGTTTATACCTGATAAGATAGCAGTCCTTGAATTTGTTTGATCCTTTTGAAATATCTGCTGTGAGTGTGTTCAGACTTCAGACCATGATGTAGAGGAAATACACAAATAGTATGTATTTATGTACATACTATAAATACGTACATATTTATAGTACGTATTGTAGTTTCACAAGCAAAAGCGATAAATACAGAGATAAATGTTTGTTTTGTTCACTTTAGGGAAGTAGGTCTGATGAAGTAAGACATTTACCGGCTTACATGTGATGATGAGTGGTGGATGCTTAACCTACTTCTTTGGCCCCTGTTTGGTCTCATGTGTTCATTGTATGATTGACAGGCAGGTAACCCAAATCCGCTCCCCCAGCAGGTAAACCCCTCAAGGCTTGTTGGATTTTTTTCAGCTGGAGGTGTGTAACAAATAGTCCCCAGCATCCAACCTATGAAGCTTGAGTCTTTGAGAAGAATTAGAATTTTAATGTTTCGAAATGATTTAATTTGTTAAAGGAATAAATGTATTCAGACCAACCTGGTTCTGTATGGAGAAGCAATAGTCCCATAAACCTTGGTGGAAGCAGTTCTGTGCCAAGTTTACTTCGTTTGTAGATAATGTCTGTCGCTGTGGTTCACTGCCTTAAAAATGGCCTTGTAACCCTCTCCAGATTGATAAATGTCAAGGACTATTTTTTTTTTTCATCTGTCCTTGGATTTCTTATAGCTCCTCACATGATGTGTTACATCTTAAGATCTTCATCCTATTTCATGGTGTAAGACAAGTTCTGCTTAACAGGAATTTCACTGCTGCAAGTTTGAAAACATTCAGGCCTGGATTGACTTTTCCTGAGCTTTCCAAAACAATCTACTAAATCACAAAGAAATTATGTTTAAACAAGTGTTTTGTTCTTGTTGTTGCTAAATAGTCAAATCATAATTTGAAAACCACATCTTGTGTTTACTCGTGTTTTCTGATTTTCATCTTGCTTGATCATCTAAAGCACTAAAGAGAAAAAAACGGAAAAGCTCAAAGGCGGCAAACACTTTTCCACTAAAATGTATCACAATGACTTGGGCACATACTGTTTTAGAGGTGTTTAAGCTTTAATTTCTGCTGATTTTTTGCCGCCTGCTTAACCTTGCCTGCAGAGGAATCTTTCAGTTGTTAACTGACTGCTACATGCCAGCAAACTGTAGCCAGTCATTGTGAACTCTCTGAGCAGTAACCACGGACAAACAGAGAGGACACATTACCGTATTAGGTTTTGTTATAAGTTGATACAGTCTTTGTTTATATTTCCTAGATAACACATGTTGCGAGAGCACGGATAAAGAAGAAAAAAAACTGGCATTGCTATAACTGTGCCTCGTAAAGGAAGGGTTTAATATGAAAGTTTAGTGTTTCTGTTTCTGTTTGTTAGAATGTGCAGGAAAGACCCAAACTCTCAGGGCATCCTTTTTTTTTTTTTTTTTTTTACAGCAGATCATAAATCAAAGCCCACCCACAGTAAAGGAGCAGCTCGGCCCTTCTTCTCCTCTGAAATGTCCTCTGTCTTCAACATGAATAAGAAGTGTGTGTGTGTCTGTTTGTGAGACATTCACTCACCCAGCCTCCACACCACCACTCTGCACTGTGTGTATGGGTGTGTGTATATGTTTGAGGGTAGAGAGTAGTGGAAATTTACAGTCTCCTACGTTGGTACCTGGGTTGACTGTCACACTACGGCTGCATCCAATCTCTACTTTGGATTTAATTGTCTTTAGCCAAGGGGCGGGCTGTGCTGTCAGCTCCACTTCTTGTGACCCGTGTGTGCATAAAGGCATTCAGTACAGAGGAATGGTGACAGCTGAGAGAGAGGATCACTATACATAGTCGCAGCCATGAAGGAAATGTAAGTTTTTCATTTTTATTGAGTTTGCATGTGCTCATTTTCCTATTTGTTTAAGTTAAAAATAGCCTAAATTAAAAGCAGTTCAATTATATTTTTGATGCTGCTTTCTAAATGCTTAGTTTGTCTTTATAATGTTTTTCTGTTGGTACAGTCAAAAAAAAAAAAATCAGCTTCTGAATCAAATCTGAGTTGAGTCACAGAGATGGCCTGTACCAAGTCTTCTCTGACAGCTTCCAAATGGCAAGCAGGCAGGTGGAGGCGTACACACTGAGCAGGCGAGTGGAAATGGAGAGAAAGGGATAAGGAGGAAAGCAAACAGGATGAGAAACAGAGTCTGTGCAAGAACTGATCCAGTTACGTAAGCAGGTTTGAGAATGCAAAGCGGTTCGAGTTGACTTGTCATGCACAACAAAAAGGGAGAAATCCCTGAAAATGACGGGACACGGAGCCCAACGCAGTGCCAATTAACCAAGGAGGCACAGGGATCCCAGTGGGAATGTGAGTGCTGGCTTTCTGGTCAAAGTGTCCATTCATGAGAGGGGGATAATTGCTTTTTGCCTGAATGATTACTTTTTGTGCTATTTGTAGAAATGCAGTTTCAAGTTATCATTAGTTTATGGTTGGATCATCTCCTTGTTTGCTTTTCTTTTCTGAATGTGCTCCTTTGTCTGAGTTTCCGGAGTTGACATTCATTTGGTGGTAAACATTGAGTTAAGAGGAAGCTCTTAGTGTTGCTCTGCTGACTTCTGTATTTGTGACAAAAGAGAAGGAAGTCTCCCTTGCTTTGTTTTTCTCTAAAGAAACCTCAAATATAACCTTTGCATCCCTTTTTTACTCCTTAATCGAGCTGAGAACTTTGGTTATTTTCAGTCTTGACTTTTCTTGTTGAGGTTTCTTTCCCTCGTCAGGATCATGTGGGGAAATCCGACACCCTAGTCAGGAATAACGAAGCTCTTCTTTCTTGGAAAGGCGGTATAAAGTGTAAACACTAAGGTGAACTTAAGCTGTAGTAGCTTTCTGAAAGCAATCACTGCTTTGGGGATGTGGGAGGAATATTTTACAGCTTAAAATTGGCCTAAGTCATTGCGAGCAGGAGATATTTTTCCCTCCTGTTCAGGCCAGGTACTAAAAGCTTGTCTATTTCCCCCTCATTCACAGTATCATGACTTGAATACCTTAAATAATGGTCTAGAAAATATTTTGGATCAGTTTCACTGAGAGATGGTGTTATTTATGAGGGATGGCCAAATAATACTCTGCTGATTCACTTTTGTTCTTTCTCAAACTTCCCAATGTTCCAAATGAATGACCTTCATACATTGGTTTCTCAGATTAGAGAGATTACCAGCATTGCTCTGCATCTCATGTGCTCACACAGCATGCTGCAAGGCATTCAGGGAACAGTATTATCTGTGTTAATGCAGCTTCCTGTCTGCTGTTATCCCTCTCACCTCTGAGTCTCCTTTCATTGACTCCTTGTCTAGCATGTTCTCCTTTTGTTTTCCCCAGCATGGCATCAAAAGAGAAGCTCCAATGCCTAAAGGATTTCCATAAGGACACCCTCAAACCTTCACCCGGGAAGAGCCCAGGCACCCGACCTGAGGATGAGGCAGAAGGAAAGGTTCCTCAGAGGGAGAAGTGGGCCAGTAAGCTCGACTTTGTCCTGTCAGTGGCCGGAGGCTTTGTTGGATTAGGAAACGTGTGGCGATTTCCTTATCTTTGTTATAAAAATGGTGGAGGTAGGTTCAGATACAAATTGCACTTTATAGTGCAATTTGTATTGTAAGTAGTGAAGTAGATGGCTTACTTTGACATTATTCCCCTGTTTTTTTCCAAGGTGCATTCCTCATCCCCTACTTCATCTTCCTTTTCGGAGGTGGGCTGCCTGTGTTTTTCTTGGAGGTGGCGCTCGGTCAGTACACCTCTGAGGGGGGGATAACCTGCTGGGCCAAGCTCTGCCCCATCTTTACTGGTTGGTCCAAATACACAAACAAACACATCCACACCTACAGAAAACTCAGTCATGTGCATATGTCCCTTTAGCTGGCTATCTGACGTGTATTCAAAAAATTGGTTCAGAACATCCATTATCCATATAGTTTCAACCTTTTACCTGACTTGGGGCCACAATATAACATGTGGATAATCTCATCTTGCGCTCATTCTTCATCCTTTTTCTCATGCTGGTCCATATTAATGTTCAAAGCATAGATTAAATTCAGTTCGTTGAACATGAAGCATCTTGTTTATAGTTACCTTAGAAATGAACTGTGAGCAAAATGAATCGCAACACTTCTTTGCAGTGCTGGGCTCAGTTTGCCTTGTTTCTCTTTGCATCCTTGAGCAATCCTTTGTGTTTGTGTTAAACAGACACAAGACGACAGTGTTTTCTGTCTGGTTGTGAAATTAAGGTGGAGAGATGGACAGCCGGGTTAGATAAGGACAAAGAGAGACTGATCAATCCTAAATAACCAAAAAAACAAGAATTCAATGGAGTTTCAGTGAGTAGAGACAATTATGGGAAATCATAAATACTGCATATTCTGAAACGCAGCTGAAATTATTAATCAAATTATTCGTCAAGTAATGAATAGAATAATCAATTACTAAAAACAATAATATTAATAATAACAAAATAATAATTTGTTGCAGCCCTTTTCTGAAGTGGTTGTTAGTTGTGTCGAAGTAAATCAAATATTTTAAAGGTAATGGTTTCACATTGCTTCTAAGGTTTAAACTTCATTTAATGTCAGAAAAGGGCAATTTTATCCAGCAGCCCCTCTCCCACCTGCTGTTGAGTCAGCTGGCTGAAAGAAGACTTTGATTTCAAGGGGTGAAAATTGAAGGAACACTGTTTTAAAATGACTTTTCACTAACTAACAGCAACCTGCCTGTTAAGCAGTTGAATGTAGGTCAGCTACAGTACAGACCAAAAGTTTGGACACACAGTTGTGCCCAAACTTTTGGTCTGTACTGTACATGAGAAGATAACCCAACTAATTAAGCAGTCACTGTCAGATTGTTTTACTTGAGTTTCACTACAAAGATCACAAACACAAAATGGTATATTGTAGTACTTTTAAAACGGATGTCACACTGTGAGAATTTCACACAGGCATGTGCCTTGTGCACACTGTTTGTCCTCTTGCTGCATTTATGGGGCCCCTTTTAACTTTGAGGGACAGCTGTAGAGAAGCAGTAGCACACCACGCCCCATTAGCTGGTGTGACACAGTTAGTCATGTCCACATGAGAGACATTGCATAAAAAGACAAAAAAAAAACAACTTCACAGCACTGTGTCTTACGGATGCAGAAAGACTGAAGCAAGCAATCAGATGTTTCCTGTTTTTATTGTTCATAGCACACAGGGAATCCAGGATTTTCCCCACAGCTCCTCTACACAAAGTCAAGTGCAGGCACACCTGCCAAGGCACAGACTTATTCATCAGTTTGCAATCGGTATGCGGGAATGACGAGGTGGGTGTGGGGGTGACGGAGAAGATAAGTTTAAAAATACTCCAGAGTGGTGGATGAGTACAGACAGGGTGGGGTGTTGGTTGGGGAGTTCAGTGTTCAGGTTTGAAGCAAAGTCATCTAAAAATAACAGAAATACACCAAGGACTCTACAGTTGAAAATCTATTCAAGCTGAGGACATTTACCTCTGTTTTTAGTCAGCTATTACAGCCAGCTGCTGGAGTTCAAACTCTTGATATCACAGATCGTTGTTTAGAGAAGTGTTCAGTCTTTGGATCAGCATTATAAATAAATGCTCTCCAGCAACATTCCAGAAGTTGTGAAGTTGGCTTTAGATTAAAAAAAAGACATGCAGGTAACTTCTTGGAAAGGACAGCTCCTTCTTAGAGAATGATGCTCCTTTTTCTAAGTATTTGCTTTATTTTATGGCCAACAAAGCACATGATAAATGATAGTCTGTCAATGGTTCATGGTGAGAAACCTGAAGTTGTTTATCTCATTAGAAGTTTGTGACCAAAGTTATTATTTCCTATCTTCGCTGAAATATGGCCTGAAGTAACTGTATCTATATTTATTTCACACTTTTCACATTTTCAATGCCAATATCAAAGTACTAAAAAAGCTGCTTTAAAACACAGATTTATCCTGTGACATTTTTTCCAGCAGATTTTTTTTAATAAGGAAATGCTTCTTTGAAAATCCTGCAGGTATCGGCTACGCTTCTATCGTGATCGTCTCTCTTCTGAACATCTACTACATCGTGATCTTGGCCTGGGGACTCTACTACCTCTTTCAGTGCTTTCAGCCCGAGCTTCCTTGGGCGAAATGCAAGCAGCCGTGGAACACAGAACACTGTGTGGAGGACACGATCCGCAAGAACAAGACCCTCTGGCTGGCGGCCAATATTACTAACTTTACTTCCCCAGTCACCGAGTTCTGGGAGTGAGTATTCACTGACAGAGTGGCCAGCTTGCGCAGGCACACACGCACTCACACATGCACATGCACGTGAATAAACTGAAGTAACACTGCCTCTGTATCTTTGTTGCGTAAACATGTTTGACCAGGCTCATTTCTTGCACAACATAGTTCTGCAATGTTGTCAGTTTTCAGCCATATATTGTCATAATGAAGCTACAAGCTGCAACAAGTTACACTAAATTCCCACCATGAAATATGATTTTGTATTTCCTTTCTCACACCTCTAAATATGATAGGAGCTTCAGCTTCAAAGGCTTTTACACTCCGTTGTTTCCTATGCTAGAGCTGCTGAACAACACAGGAAGGCCAGGGCATGCGCCTGTTTCAAATCCTTTCCTCTACTTTTAATTAGCTTCTCGTGATATCCCTCTAACTCTAACCTACATACTTGAGTGTTTATTAAAAATAACACCTGCTGTGTCACATCTCCTGCATTGCTGCTAACCTGTCCTGCACCCTTGTTTCCTCTACAGACGCAACGTCCTCAGTCTCTCCACTGGCATTGAGGACATTGGGCCCCTAAAGTGGGACTTAGCCCTGTGTCTCCTGGCAGTGTGGGTTATCTGCTTCTTCTGTATCTGGAAAGGGGTCAAGTCCACTGGGAAAGTAAGTGCTGAAGCAAGTGGATGCACATCCTGTAGTTAGTGTGTTGCCTGGATGCTGTTTGGTCTTTGTTTTTTGTACCCTTGCCAGCAAGAAAACACTGTTGCTTAGAAAAAGGAAAAAGACCACATGCTGGGGAACAAGATCAATCAGATAATCAGACACCAAAGCTTAGGTGGTCCTGAAAGCTACTTCTTCATCAGTCAGGCTGCAGTGTAAACAGATGTGTGTTACTGATTTGTCCAGTTTTTTTATTGTCTGGATGAAAGAAATACATTTATGGCGGAAAGGAAGAAAATGATTAACTTAAGAGCTGTTTGCACCTCTAAATCCTCTAATAGATTGCACAGCCATAAAATTGTTTAACAAAACACCAGTTGAGGAAGTGTAGAGTTTCATATGAACTAATTACAGGGCACAGAGGCATAGGTAAAAAAAAAAAAAGAAAGAGGTAAAACAGTTGATCAGGGAACTTGAAATGAGATATTTGAATGGTCTATGCCCCTGTTTGCTAAAAATTGTTTACCAGACTGTCTTTTGGAGAGACTTTTCAGCAAAAAATGTCTCTGTCCTGTGCAGGTGGTGTACGTCACAGCAACTTTCCCGTTTGTGATGCTAATCATCCTGCTCGTGCGTGGAGTGACCCTACCTGGAGCAGCTGAGGGCATAAAGTTTTATCTTTACCCAGACCTGACTCGTCTCCAGGATCCAGAGGCAGGTTCCAAACACATCCCATTATAATCAGAGATGGATATTAATGCAACCTTTTTTACATTTGTACATCATTTTACACTTTTTTTTCACAGTCCCTCTTACATCCTAGCAGAAAAACTGGAAACAAATAGAAATATATTGCAACAAAATTATCAGACATGTTCTAGTCTGACTTGTCCTCAGAGGTACGCATATCTTTTCTTAGGGCTAATCTACCAATTCAGATTTGATCAGCAGCTTATTTTTCCAAGGACAATGACAAATTAAGGAAAAAATAGAAAATAAAAAATATATATATTTATTTATCAAAACTCTAAGCTCCATTTGATTTTCATTAAACTCAAAAAGTGCATCACATTGCATGTTGTAAGTCGGTGTGTATCAACCAATATGGAGGAAGTTTTCAGTTTTTTTGTATTTAAAAAATGAAAACTAATTATTCTGATAGCTAATCAAGGGAAGAGAGTTATTTAAGGGAAGATTTTGATTTCTGGACAATCTATTGGTGCATTTCTTGGTTTAATGCACCGTTTGATTCCTCTTTGAAGTTCTGATATTGGATGACATCATACCCGAGTAGAGTTGGTGCTGATTATGTAAACAGTTTACTCCTGCAGTGATCAGTGTTTTATGCACAGCAGCTGTATTCAATCTGAACTAGAGGCTGGCGAGGGTGCAACCACTTTCTATGTTGAAATTCTGTCTTTTTTTTTTTTTTTTTTTTTTTTTTTTGTGGATTGGATCTCGGAAATTTAATATTCAGGGAAGTGCCAGTGCCCATGGCGGCATTAACAAGAGCAGCGCACATGCACTACTTAATTAGCTGTCAGCAGTCACAATAGACATAGACATAGGCACAGCTGACTACACTGCTATTATGAAACTTATGAAAAGAAACACACAAACAAGCAAAGACTTCAAACAAAGTCCAAACAAACCAATGTTCAAAATGTGTTACAGGTTTTCAGCACCCATCTTTCTGACAAAACAGCATAGAAAAGAAACAATGCAGGGGCAAATTCTTAGTAGAACAAAAATGTTTGATAAGGCGTAAACAAGTATAAGAAAACCAGCTGGAAAAAAGCAGGAAGTGAAAGTAACAGAATAACAAACAGTACTGTGCTAAAATATTTTCTTTGGATTATCCATTAAAGGAGCCAGAATCTCTTATGATCATTTTGAAATAACATTTATCAGTAGTTCCAAGGCTTTCTAAAGCTCATCAAGTTTTCTTTGATCTGTGCTATTTTATGTAAGCCTGGTACTTAATCACAACTGCCTATTTTGTGCCAAGCGTGTTTAAAAATGACCAAAGTGGAGGACAAAAAGTAAAAGTGTAAGGTTTGATAAACTTTATACTGTAGGAGAACAGTATCAGAAAGTTGTTGTTTTTTTTAAGATACAGAAAAAATAAATCTATTAAATACCGGACACAGGAGATCCATCATCATTTTGTTGATTATACTGGCTTGAAATATAACAACAATACTCCTAAAATCGCAATTCTGACTCTGAGGCATAGGTATCCAGTGTGCGATGGGCCATTTGTGGAGTTTGAAATGATTTTGTGTGACCTCCAACTGCAATTCAAGAAGCACAAATGATTGATGCAGATTGACAATTGCACTAGACTAAGTTTATTATGGCTAAGATTTTCACCGACAAATTAAGATCTTCTCTGAATAGAACATTTTACTCTGAAAAAGACAACAGATACTATTAAAAAGCATTTTAAAATCACCAAATTGGCTGCTTAGGAGCAGAGCGTGGCACACAAGTCTATATTAAAATCTTCTAGAGGAATCATATCTCGATAAACAAGAGAACTTCATTATACTCTCCCATCGCATTAATAACGTACATCTCTTCTGTCCCATCAGGTGTGGATTGATGCGGGAACCCAGATCTTTTTCTCCTACGCCATATGCCTGGGTGCCATGACGTCCCTGGGAAGCTACAACAAGTACAGATACAACTGCTACAGGTGAGCTGGGTTTCTGCTGGGAGGAGCAGGACTGTAATAGTGACAGCGACGCTCTGTCAGAGTCGGTTGCGTGAAAAGAAAATGGGAACTTCGGTTCCACCTGTGTTCATTAACAACCTCCATGACATATGTGTGACATAGGGACTGTTTGCTGCTGGGAGGCCTCAACAGCGGTACCAGTTTTGTGTCTGGCTTCGCAATATTTTCCGTCCTGGGCTTCATGGCACAAGAGCAAGGGGTGGACATTGCCGATGTGGCAGAGTCAGGTACGAGGGTCCAGTGTGATGGCAGCAGTGATGGTGGGCACTGCTGCCGAAAGCAAAACAATTAGACAATTGGAAATGTAAAATTCTTTGACGAATTTAAAAGAGAGAAAAAGAGAGAGTCATCCGTAGTGTTTTGTCACAGTTTCGGACACAATGACGCTAGAAAGTACAGGTATCGGCAATTGCACACTCCTTGAATAAAACGCTCAAAGATAAAATGGCTTGTCCCCCGTTTACTGAGGACAAACAACATCGCATTGGTCAATTGCTGTGTGTTTAAGCTACACAATGAACTTCTGCAATAAGGACCGCCATCATCAGCTTGTCCCACAATAATCCTGCTTGTGCAGTTTAGTAACTCCATATCCTTCTGACCAGTGGACACTGCTAAGAAGATTGGCTCTGTACTGAATGAATCTGGCTGTTCATGGGAACTTGCATCCTGAGGTTGATATTGTGGACCAGCAGCACTGCTACGTAAACCTATTTCTTTCGCTGTGCTTTGGATCTACTGAGGTGGATGCCACTGGATCTGTTGCTGTCTTCCTGTATTTTCTACAGTGCCTCGCAAAACCGTCCAAACAGTTTGAACTTTTTCACAATTTGTGGCTTTACAACAATGAATGTTTACATGTTTTATTGGTATTTTCTGTGACAGACCAACACAAAATAGAGCTTAACTGTGAAGTGAAAGGAAAAGGATAGATGGTTTTTAAAATTTTTACAAACTTGAAGAGCGGCCTGCATCATTATTATGTACATTTTAGTGCGATACACCTAAATACAATCCGGTGGAATCAACGCAGTACAGTCTCAAATTGATGCTCACTGATGCTCTTCCTGCAATCTGATTGATCTTGAGCTATTTCACAAAGTTTCAGTTTCAATACGTGCAAAACTTAAAGTTCCACAAAGTATTGACACTTCTCACATTTTCATGACAAAACATGCATCCTTCCAATTTAATTTGTACATTAATTACCAATAAAATACTTTGAAGTTTGTGATGGTAACGAGACAAAATGTGAAGAATTCAAGTTGTCTACGTACTTTTGCAAGGCACAGTACATGAGATGTAAAGGTGATGTGCTAAAGTATGCTTGATGTTGTTTACGTATAAATACACTGGCTTTGAGATTCAACCAAATTTTGCCAGTGACATGATATAATAATTTTGTGATTTCATTGTAATCTACACATCAAAGCACATGAACAAAATTATTGATGAAAGCAAACATATGTGCTTTTTGCTTGTCTGTTCAAATGAGGTTCAATTGCTGACTCTGTATCTGATGGTTTAAATACAATATGCTGTGGAAGTGGTATATTTAAGTTGTGCCTTATCAGATTCTTCTCATTCCCATTGCTCACAGTAAGTACCAGCATGCAGCATAAAAAAGGACAAATGTTAAATGCAATAAAGGTGAACTAATGTTCAGACTGAATAGCAGTGAAGTCACCCTGAAGGAAAGACCATGACTCATAGAATGTTGCATAGAAAGTCATAAATGTCTTATGTGCTAGATAATGAGAAGAGGTTAAAAATAAGCATGCATTAGATACTTGTTGCATAATATCAGTGTTGAAAATTATGCAGAATGTAAGAAATAAAACACAAAACTGACTTGTGTTGCTAATGTACATTAACATGTCGGGGACACTTTAACATGAAGAGCCCCTGCAAGCACAGTCTTATTTTGCATATAATTTTTTCTTAATTATTGATTAATAGTACTTCTAGAAGGAGGCCATATTTTTTATGCTTTTGGTCAAAGAAAATGCATATTTCCAGAGAGAAATGTCATCATTTAATTAGTCCAGCCTGTAATCAGATAGAAGTGTTAATCCTGTCCTTTGCCCCCTTCTCCCCGCCCCCACTCTGTTCTCCTTCCAGGTCCTGGCTTGGCCTTCATTGCCTACCCTAAGGCTGTGTCCATGATGCCACTGCCAACCCTGTGGGCCATCCTGTTCTTCATCATGCTGCTGCTGCTGGGCCTCGATAGCCAGGTCAGAGTGTTTACAATCATTGAGACAGTAAGCAGGATAATGATGTTAACTGGTTTGATGCCCAGAGTTTAATGCCTGCCCCTCTGAGGTCCTGTAGTTTGTTTCATCCTGGACCGAAGTGTAAATCGCATACAGTGTTTCTCTGATTCATATCTAACATGCTAAGGTTTCAGATATCTGATCCTCCAACAAATGCACTTTACTGCCCTGCTTAACTTCACCGTGGAAGGATTAAAACAGCTTTAAAGCGCTGATGTGATCGCATAAAAACTGAATATATATGCCCAGTTGACAAACCTTTTCCACCAGGCATATTGTTTGTAAAGCTTCTCCCAATGGCAAGCAGGCAAGCATCTGAATCTTCCACATTTGATGCAAAGACAGAGCCTTGATTAGGACAAGATAATCCAAGTTGACAAAACACAAATGCATGCCCGAGGGCTTCTCAAGCTGTATCACATTTCCTGCCTCCAAGTGCAATTCTACCCCTGTACTAAGTCAGTCCCACACATGGTCAGCCAAGAGCGAGATCAGACCGACGCTCTAAATTTGAGTACATGTAAATGCTCATGCAAGTGCAGCTATTTTCATAGGAGAATTGGGGCCAGTGTGTGTTTGTGTGTGACTGTCTGTGGGTGGATGTCATTCAGATTTGCAGTTCTGAATGCTACGTATTGTGTTTTAATGCCACTGCTGCAAACAAGGTTTTGTATTTACACCGAAATAATGCTTTTCTGTGCATCAAGACCCTCTGGGAATTTTTGTTTAGATAATAAGTAGTTTGGAACTCATTGGAGCAGAAATGTCAGCAGTCAAGTGGTCTGAGACACTGATCCATTGTTCTTATCTGCTGACATGCTTGTAGCAAACCATGTTTGCAGGGGGGAGTTTGTTTAAACTGTCATTACAGCTCAACAACAACAGCTTTGTTCCTCTAATCTGTGTGTTTACTGAAAACCTCATAGCAGTCTTTGTCCCAACAGTTTGTTGAAGTGGAAGGACAGATCACATCCATCGTGGATCTCTATCCATCCGTTCTTAGAAAAGGTTACCGCAGAGAAATCTTCATCGCAGGGATGTGTCTCATAAGCTATCTCCTTGGACTTGCAATGGTAACGAAAGTAAGTGTCATCCCAAAGACTGTGACCCGAGTTTCAGACTTGGAGTTGAACGGCATTGTGATCCTAAAATCCAAAACTTCAGACTTGACTTAAGCTTGTGGTGAACGGTCTCAAAACTCAGATTCATGCTGAGTTTTCAAGTCTTACTTAGACTCGCAGTGAGTCTTGTTCACAAATATTTTACTCTTGTAATCAGGAGTAGAGGAAAGTTGCAGTGTATTTTTCAGTGACATAAGCAGACTGTGGTCTGTTATTGATTTCCTGAAAAAATCTGTTTAAGTTTGCTGTAGCATGATAATATTGACCACACAGAACACTGAACAAGGTAAAAAATGACTTAGGGTCATTTCAGAACAAAAACTTAATTTATACCTGACATCTTACTCCCTCACTGCTAAGATACTTGTGTTGCCACAAAAAACTTATCAGTTTGTTTCAGCTTATCAGAATAAAAGCAGTTCCTGCTCTGTTCATTCAGACATGAAATTGTCTTTCACTTACGACCCTCGCTCACTGTGTTGTATTTTATGTAAAATAGAACATGTTTACTGGATAGACTTTGCAAGAAAGATTTTACATTTATTATGAGAAGATTATTTTGTAAAGATTTTTAAAGTGAAGGAGTGTATAATAAATAAATCGTAGTTAAGTAATTAAGACAAAATAAAAGGCACACTTTTTGATTCATACAGAAATGTAACATTACAGTAAATTGTATTTCTACTGGCAGACCAGATGAGACAATCTTTATTTCAGCCTTATGATCGGACTTGAACTTCAGGTTCCTCATTTTAGTAACTTGTCATGTACAGAATATGTGTATCTCAATCGTTGCTTATTCACTGCATCGTTGCAGCCAAATATGGCCTCCTGCTATGTTGATGATTCACAAACTTCATGGGTGAATGGAAAAATTTGGAGGGCAGTTTTCCCCTTACTGGTTTACGGGCTTCAATGACATCCCAGCACCTGTTGAACTCTCCCTCTATTGATTAGGTGCCAAAGTGCCCATGTCCTACTTTCAACACCACCTCTTCCCTTCTCTCTCAATATGGTTTTACATCCCTTTTTATCTGTGCGACTTTTTGCCCCGTTACATATATCAAAGAGGTAATTAAAGCTGCTTTTTGTCTGTTCCAGGGTGGCATGTATGTGTTTCAGCTCTTTGACTACTACGCAGCCAGTGGTGTGTGCCTTTTGTGGGTTGCATTTTTTGAATGCATTGCTGTAGCCTGGGTTTATGGTAAGTGGAAGTGACTGTATCAGCATCATTTAATGTAATGATTTACAGGAGTTGGATAAGAATCCCGGAAGGAGCTCCATAATGGCTAACAAAGGTTGAGGGAGTTTTACATGTCTGCAATAAATAAGATTAACTGCAGGACTGGGGAAATGAGAATAAAGAGGCTGGAGCTAGCACCTCAGAGTTTCCTCTCTGTTAACAAAAACAAAATTTCACAAACATTGTCACTAAGCTCTGTACTAGGTATAGAAAAATCATTAAATAAATCAAAGAACATGATAACAAAAAACTTTTGTATGATATCCAAAAAATGCATGAAATATCAAAATACAAAAATGTCCATTGGGATTTAAATATAAAGAATTTCTAATGCCAAATTAAACAAACAAATGCCAAACTAAATAAATTTCCAGTAACATTGGAGGAAAGATTATGGTTCTTTTTTTCAAAGTTATCTGCTTCCAACTTCCGAGGTTGAACACTCAAATTCCAACTTCACCAATCACATTTCAATTCACATCTTAACATGTCTACTATTCAAAGATAAGTTGCTTTAATCTTTACTTTTACAAACAAAAAAGACTATTTATATTGAATAAACAACGAGCCAAACAAATAGTTATAAAGAAAGGAACAACTGATTAATTTATGGTTCAGATGCTCCTCAGTTATAAGAATCAGCCTAACTGGCAATGTGCTCTATGTTTTATTAACTTACAAAATATGCTATGTTTTATTAACCTAAATGCTTTTGAAGTAACTGTTGTGTTTTGGTGTATTTGTTCACTTACTGGACATTATAATAACGTCAACCTTTTTTGCTTTGTCTAACAAAATGGATACAATTATGAAATTTAGAGTTATTTATTTGATGATATTTAATAGTAAGTCTTATGCAAAGATACACAAATGTAATAAAATTAACAAATGAAAAAAATAACAATTTTACCAAACAAAATTTAAACACAACCAAGCACATTTAGCTCACTGGTAAATAACAGTAAGTTCATTCCAGGTGACTTCATCACTTCATTATAAGTTCACCCAGCGAAGATAACTGATAACCTCCTGAGACAAGTGACTGTTTGTAGCCTACATATTAAAACATGACCTAGTGGAAAACTTATGCTGCAGTTTATAGTAAACAGCAGAGATAAGGGTCCATAAATGTGCTAATCGCTGCATGCGGATATGAAGGTCACTTTGTGATCAGAAACAATGCACAGAAATGTCAGATGCTGTTTTGTTATTTAGCAGAAACATACAGCATGTTCATGGCTTATTACATTTTCTTTGCACCTTTTAGGAGCTGATAATTTCTACGATGCAGTCGAAGACATGATTGGCTACAGACCAAACCCGTGGATGAAATGGAGCTGGACCATCATCACTCCTGTCCTCTGCATGGTGAGACAGACAAATATTACTTTATTAGAACCATATGGATTCATCTACAGATGTTGACAGGCTACAGAGCTTTTGCTTAAGGCAGCATGTTTTTGTTTTTTTTCTTTTAGGGTTGCTTTGTTTTCTCCCTTGTAAAGTACAAACCACTGACCTACAACAAGGTGTATGAGTATCCCGAGTGGGCCATTGGCCTGGGCTGGTGTTTGGCTTTGGCCTCTATGATCTGCATCCCAATGGTGATGGTCATCAAGATCTTGCAGTCAGAGGGACCTCTCATAGAGGTGAGCTGATTGAGTTTCTAAGCGACACTTTAAAGAAATAGGGTAAAATCTGTCATTTTAAATTTCTCATAAGACAATCACTGTAGCTTCTGTTAAGTTTATTTTAAAATATTTTCAGTTTCTAAACATTGGCCCCAGCACATTTTATAGTAATAATTAGAATATAAAGCAATGTTTTGATTCCTAACTGGAAATTTCCATGATGAATTTTGAAACGTTTAACCTACATTATGAGTAGCCAGTCAGCATGAGTCAACAGGCGATAAACAGGCCTGAACAGGCAGTTTATATGCTATGTAGCAATTTGCCGTTATCCTTTCACAACATTACAGATGTTGCCGCTGAAAAAACATTGGTCTGTTTAATTTTGGTCACTAGCAGACTTCAGGCTTTCCATGGAGATTCTTCTGCCCAATCATAGAATATTGATTCACTTTATTTTAAGATCCACTTATTGCAGGTCCTGACCTCAACACATGCTGTCTTGATATTTTTCTTCTGACAACATATTAAAGGAAATATATATATATATATAAAAAAAAAAAAAAAAATTCCCTTCTCACCCACCGCGGGTGGTTCTTATCCTCTGAGCTCGGGTCCTCTACCAGAGGCCTGGGAGCTTGAGGGTTCTGCGCAGTATCTTGGCTGTGCCAAGGACTGCACATTTCTGGACTGAGATGTCTGATGTTGTTCCTGGGATCTGTTGTAGCCATTGGTCCAGTTTGGGGGTGACTGCCCCGAGGGCCCCGATGACCACAGGCACCACTGTGGTCTTCACCTTCCAGGCCCTCTCCAGTTCCTCCCTGAGGCCCTGGTATTTCTCTAGTTTCTCGTGCTCCTTTTTCCTGATGTTGTAGTCGCTTGGTATTGCTACATCTATCACAACGGCTTTCCTCTGTTGTTTATCCACTACGACAATGTCTGGTTGGTTCGCCATTACCATTTTGTCTGTCTGGATCTGGAAGTCCCACAGGATCTTAGCTCTGGCATTCTCCGCCACCTTTGGGGGTGTTTCCCACTTTGATCTCGGGGTTTCCAGTCCATATTCTGCACAGATGTTTCTGTACACTATGCCTGTAACTTGGTTATGTCGTTCCATGTACGCTTTCCCTGCCAGTATCTTGCACCCTGCTGTTATGTGCTGGACTGTCTCAGGGGCCTCCTTGCACAACCTACACCTTGGGTCTTGTCTGGTGTGGTATATCTGGGCCTCTATTGCTCTGGTGTTTAGGGCCTGTTCCTGGGCGGCCAGGATGAGGGCCTCTGTGCTGTCCTTGAGTCCAGCTTTTTCCAGCCATTGGTAGGATTTACTGATATCAGCCACTTGGGTTATTTGCTGGTGGTACATCCCATGTAGGGGCTTGTCCTGCCATGATGGTATCTCTGGCACCTCAACCTCCGTTCCCTGTTGTCTGAGATATTCACTGAGCACATTGTCTGTTGGGGCTTTGTCCCTGATGTATTTATGGATCTTAGTTGTTTCGTCCTGGACTGTGGTTCTCACACTCACTAGTCCTCTGCCTCCTTCCTTGCGGCTCGTGTACAGTCTCAGGGTGCTGGATTTGGGATGGAATCCTCCATGCATTGTTAGTAGTTTTCTAGTCTTAATATCAGTGGCTTTTATCTCCTCCTTTGGCCAGCTAATTATTCCAGCAGGGTATCTGATTACTGGCAGGGCATAGCTGTTTATTGCGCGGATTTTGTTCTTGCCATTGAGCTGGCTTCTCAGGACTTGCCTTATTCGTTGGAGGTATTTAGCTGTGGCTCCTTTCCTTGTGACCTCATCGAGGTTGCCATTTGCTTGTGGTATACCTAGGTACTTGTAACTGTCCTCTATGTCTGCTATTGTTCCTTCTGGGAGTGAGACCCCTTCTGTGCGGATGACCTTCCCCCTCTTTGTGATCAGCCGACCACACTTCTCTAGTCCGAATGACATCCCAATGTCCGTGCTGTAGATCCTGGTGGTGTGGATCAGTGAGTCGATGTCTCGCTCACTCTTGGCATACAGCTTGATGTCATCCATGTAGAGAAGGTGGCTGATGTTGGCCCCATTTTTGAGTCGGTATCCGTAGCCAGTCTTGTTGATAATTTGGCTGAGGGGGTTCAGGCCTATGCAGAACAGTAGCGGGGACAGAGCATCTCCTTGGTATATGCCACATTTGATGGACACTTGTGCAAGTGGTTTGCAGTTGGCTTCAAGGGTGGTTTTCCACAGCTTCATCGAGTTTGCAATGAAGGCTCTCAGAGTCCTGTTGATGTTATACATCTCTAAGCATTCAATGATCCAAGTATGCGGCATTGAGTCATAGGCTTTCTTGTAATCAATCCAAGCCCTGCACAGGTTGGTGTGTCGGGTTTTGCAGTCTCGGGCAACTGTGCGGTCTACGAGGAGTTGGTGTTTGGCTCCTCTGCTATTTACACCGATACCTTTCTGTGCCGTGCTCATGTATTTATCCATGTGTTTGCTTATCTTGGCCGCTATGATGCCTGACATGAGCTTCCATGTTGTGGAGAGGCAGGTTATTGGTCGGTAGTTGGGTGGGACTGGACCCTTTGATGGATCCTTCTGGATTAGGATTGTCCGCCCTTCAGTTAACCATTCAGGGTGAGTCCCACTTTGTAGCAGCTGGTTCATTTGGTCTGCCAGTCGCTCATGGAGGGCAGTGAGTTTCTTTAGCCAGTAGGCATGGATCATGTCAGGCCCTGGTGCTGTCCAGTTTTTCATACCTGAGACTCTTTCTTGGACATCTGTCACAGTGATGGTTACCAAGGCTTGCTCAGGGAGGAGGTTATTATGGTCCTCTCGTAGAGAGATCAACCACTGTGCATTGCTGTTGTGGGACGCCTCCCTTTCCCATATGCCTTTCCAGTATTGTTCAGTCTCCAGCCTTGGTGGGTCTACTCTGTTGTTATTACCCTGCCATTGAGAGTACACCTTAGCTGGTTGAGTGGAGAAGAGCCGGTTAATCCTTCTGGATTCATTCTCCCTTGTGTATCTCTTTAGGCGGCTGGCCAAGGCTTGGAGCCTCTGTTTGGCAGTTTCGAGTGCTTCAGGTATGGGCATCTGCCTGTACTTTCTGGGTACTGGTCTTTTCATTGTACCCTTGTGGAGCTCTGACAGTTGGCTCACTTCCCTCCTTGATACCTTGATTTTAGCCTCTAACCGTCTTTTCCATGGTGGGTATTGGGTCTCATGGCTGCTCTTATAGCCAAGTGTCTCAAGGATCACTGATGCTGAGTTGTAGATCAGCTCATTGGTTTCTGTTATGGTGTTGGTAGGGATTGTTCTCAATGCTGCATTCACATTCTCAATGATCTCTGATGGTACTTCACTCAGCCGTTGTAATTGGCGCCGAGGAGGTCTGGTTGTCATTCGGGTCATGATTTTCTCTCTCAGGTCAGCAGCCGTCTCGTTCAGCTCTGATTCGCTCAATGGGGCCGTGTATCCCCTGACTGGGTGGGGACTTGTAGTTAAGTCCCCACAGTTCTGACATCCAGGTTCCTCCTTTTTGCCGTAGCATTTGTGTTGTATCTCGTCAATCTCAAGTTGTGATAGCAGTTGCCGTTTGCGGATGTTGGAACACTGAGCTACTAGTTGTTTAGCGCTTAGTGTTGACTGGGGATGTCGAAGTAACCATTCCTTCACCAGTCTTTGCATGTAACCTCTCTGATTAGGGTTACTTGAGTAGTAGCATTCCAACAGATCCACATTTTCATCTCTCGCCCATTTCCGTCTTGTTCCAGTAGCCCATTTGTCATCAAGGTGCTCTGGTTCCCCAACACCTGACGCAGACCTTGTTTGGCCGGGCGACGTCTGAGCCGGCATGTTATGCATATATATATATATACATATATATATGTATATATATATATATATATATTTTTTTCTTTTCTTGTGAAGTTATGAGCACTGAAATTTCTCTTAATTTATGCAGAAAGATGTCACCTAGAAGTAGAAAGTGGAAAATTCTCCAGGGTGGTAAAAGGCTAACAGCTAATCAGTTGGACACTCCACAGTTTAGCTGATTTCAATCATTTAAAACTGTTAATTACTGTTCACAGTGATATATTAACATCCATAGAATGCAACTCTATATTAACAGATATTAACCATTTGCTTTTTTGTGAGAGATATTATAGGACAAGAGTCTGTCAGATTAGCTGTCACTCATTAGTCTGCTTGAATAATTTCCAAACAACTCCTATACAGTATCTGCAAAGAACAGCAACATGTCATCTGTAGTGGTTTTGAACAGATTCCAAAATTCAAAAGTTTCCTCAACTCAGTGGAAAACTAATAGAAAGCTTAGTGGAAGGAAAGCCCATTTCAGAATCTGGGTATAAAATGTTTGAACTGGAATCCAAACAGACAAGAAAATGATGGTCTAATATAGGCTTAAACAATGTTAAATGGGCAACAAAACAAATCCAAAATGTACTGGTACACAATTTAGACACAGAAGGAAAATAAAAGTCAGGCAACAAGGAATCATGGACAGCAGAGTTTTTAAAAAAGGCATGGAGAGGAAATGGAAGGATCTTGCAAAGCGAGGCACCAAAACTTACTGGCTTTTAACTGCTGGGAAGGTGATTGAGTGACAAGAGAATCAGGTTCAACTAATTAGTAGCATGTAGTGCAGTTGGGTACATGACCTGAACAAAGGAAGGTGGAGAAATGACTAATAATCAGAGAAATTAACACAAAGAGTTTGAAACAAGACAGAAAAAAGTTCTAACAAAGCTAAAAGCTAAACAGAGAGTCAAATATGGAAGGCTGTAAGTGGCAGAATCCCAAAGTAATCCCAAACCCCAAAATGTTCAAAAAGCAAAATCAAACAAATAAAATAAAAAAGTAAAATACTAAGACTTCTTTTATATATTGTGATGACTGAAAGAAAGAGTTGAGAATCACTACCAACTAAAAACAGACCTATTTTCACACACTTTTCAGAATTAAGTGACCAAACTGGAAAAAAAAAATTGAGTTATATCTTAGGGAACAAATGATTGTGTTTTCTGTTTTTTGAAACATTCTAAATAAACTTTAATCAAATAACAAACATAAATAAATAAACATTCTAAATAAAAAATTTAAATATATTATGTTCTAGACTGATTGATTGGCTTCAATAGCTAATCAATCATAGCTACGCATATCATTTTAAAGTGTTTTAACCAACATGTTTTGCATCTCTGGCTCTTTGGTTTTGGAAGAGAATCAGTCAAATATTTATAGGCCTGAAGTCACATTCTGTTGTTAGATGTTCATCTCAAACAGACCTTTTTAGACATATCCATCGTTGTCTGGGTAAAATTAAAATGTCTTGATCAGTGTTGTACTAAGAAGTCTTTAATTTCCAAAAACGTTTGACGTCTCAAATTCAGTAGCTGTCTTTTTGTGCCTTGAAGGAGCCCTTGTTTCTGATGATCATTAGCCTAATGTCTCGTTTCCTTCCCTCTCCCAGAGGATCAAGGCAGTGGCGGCCCCGGCAAAGTCAGGCGTGAGCTCTCGCCCGAAAGAGTACAATTTGAAGAGCAGCGAGCTGACACAGCCTCTGGACCCGAACGGGAACAATGGCTTGATCAAGCCCACCCACACCATTGTAGAAACAATGATGTGAGCGCTCTCTGTGAGAGGAATAAGATTGATGTGCTTATTGTGTTATTATATTTTGCTAACTTTGATAAGGGTAGGTTTACATTGTCCAATATATTCGTTTTAGAGATACCATGGTTTGATTTCTATTAAGAGATATATTTTATTGTTATAATTATTTTTCTCTTGTAATTTTTTTTTACTCTACTGACATTGTTGATGTTACAAATGTTGTTGCTGTAGTTCGCACTGATCTCAGTTAAAGCAGTATTTTTAAATAGAACCTGTTCAATGTTTACTACTTTTCTGTTGATTCCGAGGAGATGAGGAATTCGAAGAAGGCACAGGAAATACTATAACTCACTACTCATGAATTCAAGTAACAAAGTGGGCAATTAGATGAAAAATGACTGAAAATATCTAAATTATTCACGTGATTGTGATTTCTTATATGAAATGCTCTCAGACTTCATTTGTTCAGATCACAATAGAGACAATATGGGACATAAACTCCTTCAGTTACATGATAAACAAGGCCTTGGCTAGACCAAACAAAGATCCAGCCTAAAAAAAAAAGTCAAATATTTTTTAAAAGAAAGAGAAAAAGAGTTGAGAAAGGAAAAGTGAAGAGGCGTTTTTAGAGTATGTGTATCCTGCCTCTGTGACTACTTAGTCAGCCCCAGTGCATTTATTGAAACCTCTCTTTGCACTTTATGTCGTATCACCTTTAATGTAGAATTTGCTCTTATTTAAGAGGAAATGTTTTTAGCTTTTAACTTTTTGATATTAACTTTGACACAGAGCATCTAGTTTTCTGCCCGCTAAAAATAATGACAGGATGGAGTAGGACTATCTCAAATACTCAGATTTTTAAAATTATTAGCGGGCTCTGTGAAGACGTCGATTTGTCATGTTACTTTTATCCTGAAATACCTGACAGTTATCTCCATTTTGCTGATTTCAGTAGCAGGTTTGCTCTACAGGACATCTAGACTGTAGCCTGCAATGCTAAACTGTGTTTGCGTTTTAGAATTGAAACTGTTAAAAATTCACATATGCCTTTTTCTGACAATTTTTCACTGTGCATCACCTGAACATCATCACAGAATCTACTGAAATGTGTTTCTCCAGGATAGACTATCTAGAATATTTACTGCACCTCTTCAATGTGCGACAATGACATATAAATTGCGTCCTTTGCCCATTGAAAATACATGATAATTATGACTGATTGGCTGATGCAACTGGATACAAAGCTTAAGAAAAATTGTTTTCCTCAAACGTGTGCAAGAGCCACTGGATTATCTTGCTGCTTTTGCTACTTGGAAACTCTGATGTACCAAAGCATTTCTTTTTGTCTCAAAGTTATCCCCTTCAAGATGCATATTGCATCATGTATATATAAATAAAATAAACATATTTTCCTTGGCTTGTTTGTGTGCAGTTTTCTTTACTCCGTATTACATATTGTTTGAAAAGTAGACATTGTTACTTATAGAGCTACAATTGGTCATCTCAAGCAGACTACAGCGTCTAAAACTTCTGTGTTGGTATTTCTGGAGTTCAGAAATACAGTTGGCCATGATGTTCTGATTGATAGACTGTAAAAGGGGATGAGGTTGTTGATTATTCTCTTAAATTTGTTCTGATTCTACTTGATAAACCAAGACTGTTTTAAATCTGAGTAAACAAAGATCACATGTGGGGTTCTTCAAAGCTCCAGCTTTGGACCACTTTTATTCAACATCTATACATGCTCACCCTAGTTCTGATGATCAAATATTGCAACATTTCTTCCTATACACAAACTAACACAACTGTATTTTTTTTTAGTATTATTACATAGCTACAGTCAATTACAGTCAAAATGTGTATCCATAATTTTAAGAAGCTGGTAAGTCAGACTTGTCCCTGTTTTAAAGCAGAAAAGGAAAGAGGTTTGCTTCTCCCTTTTCTACTTTAAAACAAGATCTCGATATCAGTACTAAATGGCATTAATGAGGGTGAACAAACAAGTAGCATATGTTTCTGAATCCATCTCAGACAATACATCAGTATACTAATATCAAAAACACCACCAGAGCACAGGGTTCCCATCAAAAGACACAGAAAGGTTTATGGTGTGTTCACCTTCATTATTATTAAATTATATTATTGTGTCTCAAATGGTTTCTGCAAATAAAAAAAAATGTAAAAAAAATTCCTTCCAGAAGCTGCTGCTCATCCAAATACTGCTACCAGAGTCCTAACCACCACTAGATTAATGGGTCATGTTACAACAGTGTCACTGCATTTAGACATCTGTTCTCAACATAAACCTGCTTAGTGTTTCTATGACAAGAAAAAGCGATAAGACAGTCTTTAGTTTCTACACTCTTCGGGTCTGATTCAAATCCCCAAATACCTGAGCTGTGCAGAAACCTTTTTGTCTCATTTAACAGTTTACTAGTAGCAGTTTTACTATGAGGGTTAAAGATTTTCTTAGTTCACTTCCATTATGCCATAACTGTTTGTATGAAATTTGCATTTGTTTTGTGTGCGATAATTAAATCCTAAATTCCTTCAGTGTATTTGTTGTCTTTGTTTTTACTTTTTTTTCCCTTCAGTCTCCTGAAAGATACTTTGAAGAGTTGTGGTGCTAGGCAAATGAATCACTCCTGTTCATTCAAATTTACTGTGAACATTAATCATAATGTATTGGAGTCGTCCTGCATGCTTCATCTTGCCCCATAACACCAGTACAAGAACAAATTTAAAGCTTTTATATTTAAAGTTCACCACCTATACAACTAAATTCACAGTTGTAAAAACTATGAACTAGTCATTTTAGATTCAAGTGTATATTCATTACTTAATCTGAGATATGTGGCTGAAATATACAAGTGAAATAAGGATTTGGTAACTGGTATTAAATTAACAGACTTATGACTGGATGATTACAATTTCATCTGAATCCAACAGTGATTATGATATATTATGCATTTGGTTTTAACTGGGTTACATTTGTTATAAAGCCAATACAGTTGTCTAGTAATTGGCCAACTGAAGGATATTTCTTGTAAAACTGTTTCCATATAAACATAACTGAATCATGAACAAAGATCATTACATTCATTTTTGGCTAAAAAGGAAGAAAAACTGATTTGTTTCAGCTTTGCAGAATAATTGGGCTACAGAAAACACTTTCTAAAAGTTGGACACTTATAGTTTTACAACTTTATTACAATAAAAAAAGCTGGACTGCTTGCTAAATTAAAATCCAATAAATATTAGTGGTCATTTAGACCAAAACATACAAATTCACAGAAGATTTGGAATTAAAAAACTAAAAGTACAGAAACACATTCAGGTTAGCTTGCACAAAGATCCCGAAACATTACAGGCCTTTACTAAAAAGAAAAAAAAGAACACTGCACACCGTAATGCATTTTACAGTTTACAAAAAAGTTGCAATACTAAGAGAAGACCTTTAAAATGGGCCTTGACATTGAATGAAATTTCAGGAGAAGTCTGAAACAAGCTGACCCAACTATAAATTTGCCTCTGAGGCTGCTACAAATGGGACACTAACATCATATTCACACCAGCCACCACATGACTTAACATAATCTTTCAGATCAGTGCGTTCGTTTTATTACGAAAAGAATGAATTACCACATCCTACTTTTAAACTAAAAAAGTGCACTGTCACAAAGTTCCCTGTAAGAACATAGAAAATGTTAAGGATTTGCATACAGCTTGCATCCTTAGAGCTTTGTGTTAAAAAGAGCAGATTGTGCAGAAAAGTTGTGAAAATTGAATTTGAACCCTTAAAAAAACCCAAAAAAACAAAAGTAAACATGAAGAAACAGTGTCTGAACATGTGCAAAATGAACATGACCCACATCTTTGTAAATGTGACAGAAGCAAATATTGAAGGAAAAAAAAAAAGTGGACATTAAAAGAAATCATTTGTGCACACAAACATCTCTCTGGAACGATTCAGAGCATAATCATAATTCAAGTGTCATAAACAGGTTCGATTGACCTCAAGTGATTTTGTGGCATTAAAATATAAAGTCGTTGGCAGGTATCAGGGAGTGCTCAGGACTATTCGAGGGCTCATCCGCTTTTTAGGGCAGCCAGTGCTGGGCAGAGGCCAGAAACCAAGGCAGTGAGCCAACTCATGGCTGAAATAACTCAAATAAGTGCAATGTTCCTTGATCTCACCAACACCTGGTGTCTCTATGTTAGTGCTTTCCATGCACATAAACCAATGCATTCCTTGTGGAAAATAAAACCAGTGGCAACAGGAACATTAAAATATATTAGATCTTTAGCTGTGAGTGTGCACATTATGCGATCCTGCAGAGTGAAGACATGTGCGTTGACGTCCTGGCCCCCGTCAGAAGCAATGACTCTTCTGTTATATAACCCTCCATGTGGCTGCGCCTCTGGCGAGGAGGGGTGACGGGGGGTGTAGGAGGGAGGGAGTGATAGGGGACTCTGTTCTGAAGCCTCAGTCTCCGAAGAACTAAATTATCTGAACACAGCAGTGACCAAAAGCAACAGTCGTGTAATGTTGAGTGAGAGAGAGATGCTCTGAGGCAGAGTGTGGTTGTTCCTGTGTGCAGAACACGAGCGTAAAGGTCCATCAGAGAGCTACAATGTGACAAACTGAACCACGTGTGTTGCATGTGTGAGGTCCCAGCGCTGCCGTGTTCCACTTTCATCCCCGTGTTCACAGGGCAATGCTGTTGGTCCTGTAGTTGGCGAAGCAGAGAAGCGAGCTTGAGGGGTCGTCACAGTTGTTGGGCAGCTCCGTGTAAACGCCTGCCAGTGGATTCCTGCTAATGACCAGATCCAGGCAGTCTCCGGCCTCCATAATTAGAGGCACAGTGAGACAACAGTCCAAGTCCCTGGTCCTCACACGGTTCACCTGGAAGACCACAACCACCAATTAACATTCAACTTTGCATTTGTTTAACCCATTAATTAAACCTGAAGTGAAGTTTTTCTTGCTACTTGTTTCTTTGGGGTTAAAAGCTCAGAGCAGTCCTCAAATCTTTTTAAACTATAGTAGTACATTTTCAGAGTGCAAAAAACAGTTTCACATCAGGAGTTTGATTTTTTTCAGTTTGTTGTCAATTTGATTATGTATTTAAAGATATATATGTAAAACACTTAGAAGGTTTGTGGCAGAAGCAAACAACATAAAAGATGTGGGGCAATGATCCCTAAAGATCAGAATTGAGAACCTCTGCTTTCGGTTTGACAGGGCTTGTTGACGATGTGGATGGAAATACAAACAGTAAATAGTGCCGAGTTAATATGTGCCATGCTGACAGAATGCTGAAAGAGAGTGAAACTGTATCTCAGTAGTTTAAAATGTACCCACTCATGCAATCAGGTTGTAGCAGTTTTTGGTGTTTTTTTCCTTGTGTGTTTTTGTTTTTTTTTCCCACTCAAGCTGTATGGACTCCATGAACGTTCATGAGGTGAAATTATCAAAATCTCAGGTCTTGCTAAAGCATGGTATTTTAAAAGGGCAGCATTTACTTTTAAAAGCAACATGATTTAATGTCGCCAGAGCATGCCGATTATTCTAATGAGCTTACAAGTTATTTCAGCTTTTTTCCCCCCTCATACAGTTTTAACCTGTTCAAAGAGAAACAGTACCTGAAGTATCCGGTCATAAGGTTTCAGACCAGCTTCTTCAGCTGGGCCGTCTGGCCTAATCATGTTGACATAAACTCCTTTTTCCAGGAGCCCATCTGATACACTGAAACCAAAGTCATGGCTCTCAGGATCCTTCCTTAGAGAAACCTGCAAACAAGAAACAATTGCAGTTGCACACATGCATATGAAGCAGTATGGAATATGTAAATTTAACAAATTTGACAGTGTACTGCCGGTCATCGGAAACTGGGCTAAATGGTAACTCCGCACTGACACTAACTTTGTTTCCTTTAGCCTATGTGGAAACACTAAACAGTTGGAGCCTCCAAATTATGTGTTTCGTTTTGGAAGAACAGCAGATTTATCCATAACCAAACAACAGCTTTAAGGTGGCGTTCAGATGACTTTCCATGACATGAGAAAAGTTGTATCAACTCCAAATACGATTATTACTCAGTGGAGGACAGTCATGCGTTTCTTTATTGCCAGCCAAACATAAACTGAGGCAGGGAACATCAGGTGTGTCAGAGAGAATTGCTGATACATCGCGTGTAGTTTCAGGTGAAGCTGCCAGATCTTTTTTTTTACTGTATTAAAAGCAATTAGATTTTTTAAAAATAATAATAATAATAATGTGAACATTGTGTGTTTGAGCCGTTGCCTGGCGTAACATTCCCTGTTGTGTGTCTTGTGAATTTTGGCAGAGCTGTTGAACACTGTTTCATATCATGAGGATGTGAAACAGTGTTCACATCCTCATGATGTGAGCACATCATGAGGATGTGTTCAAGATGTGTTAATAAGAAAACGGGCTTTTTCTTTAATAATAAAGATATAGCCCGTTTTTCTTTATTATTATTTATTTGTACGGTTGCTTCCCGTTTCACGTTTTTCCTTCCTAGCAACGTCTCAAACTAAATCATGGAACATGTTTTAATAATCATGACTCTTCTCTTGTGATACCAGTTTGTTTTCTTTGCTTCTATAATTAGTTGATTCTGATGAACCCCCCCGTCCTGTCATTGGGAGGAGACAGGGCAGCAATTCACATAGTTCAGTTACTGTAAAAGAAGTAAAGGAGACACAAGTCAATTCACCTTCTGCAATGCCAGAGATGAAGGGGACAGAATGTCAGAGGGGTCCCCTTTGGCCCTGGATGAGCCATCTCTGACTCCTGTCGACATGTTCAGGCTTTTGTTTTTAGACACGCCGTGGATTCCTTCCATCTTTATTGGACTAATCTCAGAGAGCAACACTGAGTCTTCACTGGTCTTGGTCTCCTCCAGGTACAGACTGAGAGTGCTGCCTGTCATAGAGGCCTGGAAGAGTCGACATGGACAGGAATTATTTCAATATGATGTAGTAAACCGAAACAAACAAACAAAAAAAAGTAAATAAAGGAAGCATGCATGTATTTTCTAATGTAGCCTAGTATGCAGATTAGCAGCTGAGGCGTTGTGCAAAACCATTCCTTAGTCAATCTGGCAGCAGGTGCCCGGCTTGTCTTGTCAGATTTAATAAGAGATTACTCACTGATGGTTATCATAATGCTTCATCAGGCATGTTCATTAAAGCTGGGATAAGCCCAAGGAATCAGAAGGAGGCCACCTACTTCTAGTTCCCTGAGAATCCCAGACTGGCCACAGGTCTCGAGGTCCTGTAGAGCCTGGGACCAGAAGCTGTCGTCCTTGTTCAACGTGCCATGGCAGCGAGGGGGGCTGACGAATCTATGACAGTGCAGGAACCATAACATAAGAGCAGCCCTGCAAAGTCTGGAGGGGACTGCTGCATAGAAAAGCAGCATGGGAAATGCAGTTTCTTTTGGCTGCTGCACTGGAGAGCCCCAAACATTAAAAGAAAAACAAAAAGTTTGATTTTTTTTTACTGTAAACTGGCTCAGGAAGGGACTGAAAGGAGTCCGACTAGATTTAGAAAAAAAAGCAGGAAAGAAACGTAACAAGTTCATAAGGGTCAAGCTTGACGAGACATGAGGCAGATGTATCCTTAAGTCTTTTAGTTGCTTTCAGAGGGAAATGTTTTGCATTTTGTGTGGATAAGGGATGACAGGGCATCTGATTGTGACACCAGAGAGCTTGCGAACAGTTAATAAAGCAGATCAGAGATAGAATACCTAAGAAAGAAGAAAAAAAAGGACAGATTGGAAAAGCACACAACGCGTATGCACACAACATGATAAAACTGGTGCAGAGAGCTTTCTCAATGAAAACAGCAACATGTTTAGACAAAAAATACAGCTCTGATCAGAGTTACCGTTCTCTGTTCCACATCAAAGCTACCAGTAATTTAAAGTCATTATTTCAATTGGTGTATTTCATCTGATTGTAAAGATTTAGAGTGCATGTCAGTTAATGTTCACCCCTACAACCATTTAAAAATTGTTTTTTTCATGTCAAATTTAATTTGTGCAACTGGCTGTTTACTTTGGCTCATTTCAAACCTTTACTTTGAAATCAGAGAAAATTTCACTCACCACTCAAGTCTTGAGTGACAGAAGATGCACTAATATGCAAATAAGTAGACAACTTGCAACCAAAAGCCCCACCTCAATAAAGTGAGATAAATGAGACGAGGAAGTAGTACTCAGACAACTTCACAACCACTACTCTACCAACTGAACCAAAGTTAATTCAAAAGCTGTGTAGACTATTAAAATCTGAAAGAAAGCATAAAGAGTTCAGTTGCACAAAAACAAATTTGAAAACGTTTTTAGATGGTTGTAGTAGTGAGCATCTTTGCAAATACATGAAATAGTGTGTTTATTTCTGGAAGAAGTGAAAACTTTGCATGAAATTTCTAGGTTTTTCTGATCTGACCAGAACTGTATCTTTTAAACAAAGGAAAATATATATATAAAATAATAATTAAAAAAAAACAAAAAAAACATGACAATCACCACCTAAAGATACAGTGACACAGATGTTGACAATGAGGGAACTTTAAAAGTCCTACAGACTGCCAGTGTAACATGCAGTATATTTATTCGATTTGATTCAACACAGCAATATCAGTGCATCTTATGATATTGCGATAACTCCAGCCTAAAGGTATAAACTTGCTCTCAGTTACTGCAGATGAAGCCAACATACTATTGTAGCTTAAATATCATACAACCCATTGCTAATGTCCACATTTTTCAAACTGTGATACAGCATTCAGAGCATTTTTTTTGTTTACAAATACTTATTCGTAGTTTGCAGTCCAGTTCTGAAAGCTTAGCAATATTTAGGATTTTCATTTCACTGCTACAATTCAGTGTCAGCAGTCACAACATCAACAAGAACAAACCTGAAATGCTTTTAGAAACAGCATATGAATGAATAAAAATAATTGGACCATTGTTGTTGAACAGGACATTTCTTCTCAGTTGCTTGGAAACATAACCTCAGCCCTCAGGACTCACCCAGGTGTCTTGTCCCACTCATCCTCAGTGAATCCTCCATCGTACAGCCCTGCTTGCAGTCCCAAACCTCCAGAGCTGGAGGGTGTGTGGCTTCTGTGCTTCGGGCGCCTCCAGTCAAGTGGATTTAGGAGTAAATCGGACGTTTTATGCAGATATAGCCCTGAAAGAAAAATAGATTTTTTCCCCCCCCTTTTCCTTACAGATATTTTATATTTTTTCTCTTTTGTGCAAATAAATGTCTCAGATCAAACAAATGTTACTATCAAACAAACACAAAATCTTTTAGTCTGCTTCATGTTGCCAGACAGGTTCTGTTTAAGTAATTTGCTGATTCTACATGTCTAGAGGTGATCAGGCCTGGTTGCAACTGATGAAATTAATGTCTAAAATAAAATTTAAAAAAATCACAGTTTATGACTCAATAATAAATTATTGAAGCCCTCTTTGTAAACTGTTGCTTTTTGTTTTTACTCAGCTTATCTTTGACATTGAAATTCCTTTGATGACTTGAAATATGCGTGTGTGGCCTAGAATAATAAAAGCAGAAGAATTTAATATTGAGGTAAATATTTTTTCCACTGTCCTGTGCTCAAGCACCCACCTTGGCTAATGTAGCCTGCATCAAACGCCGCGCTGTCCCAGGAGCTCATGGCCGAGTCTATGCTGGGAACATTGGCTGAGTAGACCTCTGAGAGTTTGCTGGTTTTTTGGGAGTCTGTTAGTTCATCCTCTGGATCGCTTAGAAAGCCGCCTTCTCTGTCCGCCAACCGCCGACAGTCAGACTCTGGGAGTAAAAAGCAGAGCAAGTACTTAGGAAAGATAATTTTCTTCTTTATAATTTTTTTGAACTTCCTCATTTTAATTATTATGATGAACATTATGGTTGTCCATTCATGTTTGTTTGCCAACATCTTGGAGTGTTGGGTCATTTTTGAAAACTTGAGTTAACTTTGGAAATAGATTTTTGAAAAATAGAGACATGCAAGCAGAAATGTAAGAGATGCCAAATAGGCCTCCATAAACATAGAATCAAAAGAATTTACTGTATATGCCAAGATATGTCTTAATTTTCCACAAAGCAAGTTATTTTTTGTTTTAAATCCTTTTAAATTACTTTTCAATTTAGTCATTTGAAAATTGTACAGTTTCCATCTAGATCAATTGAAAAGCAAATAATTCAAAAGGGAGATATATACGGTCAACTTGTTTTTTGATTTTGAGGGTGACGGACTCCCCAGCCATCTGCAGTAGATGGATGGCCTCGCTCAGAGGCTTCCCTTTAAGGCTGATCCCGTTGATGGCCAGAACTCGGTCTCCTATGTGGATGGCCCCGGTTCTGCAGGGACAGGAAGGCAGAGGAGAAAGAGTTACCAGATTATACCAGACAGCAACAACAGAGCCGGTTGGAGAATCCTGTCAGACTGCCAGCGATTGGACACAGATAGAAACAAAGAGGCTTCTTGTTGTTGAAAGAAACCAGCCAGCTATTGTTCAAGCATCTCATTTGTTTACAAAAAGAGCAAAAAGAATCCATCAGTAACAGCAAACAAGCTTCACGTGTTCTTAAACCTGCTCTTTGCTCACCTTTCTGCCAGGCCTTTCTTGGTAAGGCCAGAAATGACGATGGGGTCGAAAGGTTCCTCTGTGCCAGATATCGTGATGCCCAGGGGTCCGTTAAACCTCTTCAGCTCGACTGTGTAGATTATGGAGCCTGACATCTCCAGCTCATCTACAGCAAAAAACACACAATACCTCAGGCGCATAAAATGTGTAATAAATTCCTTTAAGATGTATAATAAAACATAGATGCCCCTCAGTTAGAGCTTGATTGCTGGCTAAGGGATCCTTATCAAACAAGGCTTGTAAACCTTTATAGCCTGGCTATCATCCTTTACCAAATAGTTTAAAGTGTGTCAAGACCAAAAGTGGAAGCTGAGAAAAGCTTGACACCTTGATTATACAGTATTTTGCTCAAGTATTCATTCCCCTTGAGCGGTTTCACATTTAGCTACATTGGGTCTTTAGTTGGGATTTTACGTGAGAGAGGAGCACAAAGTAGATCATAGTTGATTTTTTGGGGGGGAAAGACACAAGGCTTAACGTTTATTACAAAATCAATCCACCTTTGCCACTATTTTCACATAAGCTTTGAACATCTTTCATCTACTGAAGAAGGCAGATCATTCATACACTTCACAATCACACACTACGTTGCTTTGGTATATAGTATCAACTAAATGATTGGTTTTAAACTATTGTTACATTATTCTTGCTCCACCAACATTTAGTCCAAATAGGGCTTTTTAAAGCCAGCAAGTTGCTCTACACTGTGTGTAGAAATATGAAGTCAAGACATTTTGCACAGCCATAGATCTTGTATCATGAACTGGAGGAATGCTCTTTTTGTTTATTTTGAACATTAATATTTTATGAGAGGGATCCTTGTACCAATGTTGTCCTCGTCCTTCTGGATCCGCAGTTTGACCATGTCTTCGGCCTGCTGCAGGACATGCATGGCGTCCTCCATGGTGCAGTTCTCCAGGCGTACAGAGTCGATGGCCAGCAACCGGTCCCCGGGCTCCAGAGTGCCTGTTCTAGCAGACACAACCAAGAGCAAGATGATCACAACCATTAACCTGGACCAGAGGAAGCATCTGCAGAATCCTCTTAGCCTCAGTGGGATCTGTGGGGGTGACCGTAACCTCACCCTCAACCTAATCGACCCTGACCCCGCCTGAAATGTAGCTGTCCTACTGATCTAGTTATGATGGCTCAATCCTATTAGGCCTCTGTTACACAGCAGACACATCTATCGGGTCCATGAGCGAGTCAGTGTAAACCTCGAGGAACATTGTCTCTGATGTGACCAGCAGTATCCAACTGTGGGAAATGTAAATACTGTATATGCATGATGGAACCCACCTGTGTGCTATGCTTCCTTTCCTGATGTCTGAGATGATGAGGGGCTTGCCAGGTTTCTTACTTGCTGGTAAAAATGGGGAAAAAATGTTTTATTTCATGTAGCAGCATAAAAGAACAGAGAAGATTCAGAAAAATCTATCATTTTGCATTTCTTTCTGTGGCACCTTGGCTTTCCCTTTTGTGTGTGTGTTTTTTGGGGGTTTTTTCAGAGGTAATTGAAGCAGAAAAGCTAATGAAGGACACTGGTACAGACCAGTATTATTCAGAGGTAATGAGCTATGTGCCTCAAAGTTTTAACAAGTGTCGGTTTTATGGATCAGGGAACTCAGACACCACAACTTGAAAGTGATGTAGTGTGATTGAGCAACACTGCCCCCTGCTGACAGTCCCTCAGACCTACCGCTGATGGTGATGCCCAGCTCCACTCCTCTCCGCTTCGGTAGTTTGACATGGAAAGTGCCACTGCTTGGAACAACAGACTCTAGTTTGGATTCAAACAAAGAAAACAAACAAACAAACAGAAAGGTGAAGCTTAACCAGACTTTAGGATTTATAGTTAACATTTTTAAGTAGGTGATACCTGCGACATCAAACTCAACCTCCACTGTAACTTTGTTCGCCAGAGCAGAATCTCTGAGCAGCTGATGAGCTTCTTCCAGAGTGCCATCTTCAGTCGGGATCCCATTGATGGACAACACTCTGTCTCCAACTTGCAACACTCCACACCTACCAAAAAACATACAAATGAAATGTATTCATCTATTAAATCAAATGAAGATTGTACAAGAAATGAAAAAAATATGTTGAAGACAAAGCAGTAAAAAGCATATGTAGAAATAAAATAGAACATAATTAAATGAAAATATAAAGAGAAACTTCAATAAAAATAGATGAAACACAAAAATATTAAAATAAAACAATATAAATGGTAGTCAAGTAAACTATAAAATATATAGTAAATTTTGAGGAGAAATGAGGACGAATGAGGAAATTTAAAAAAACTACAAACAAACAATAAAAATACAGATAGGAAGATGGAAAATAAATTATTTAATAGCAGTATGTAAAAAGTGCAGTTATAAATATCAAAAACTGGTATATTTGTAAATAGGCAGAGATAATTTTCAATTCATAAAAAGATGAAATGCATAAATTATACATCATAGTGGCTTGAGGTCCACACCATTTAAAATTATTTAGTATGTTCTGAGATATCTAGTCAAATTAAACATGTTAGTTATACATGTCCCCTACCTAGATTTTGTCTTCCTCTTGTGGCAGCAAGAGTAACTACATGACCGCCTGTGCTTCTGGTGTTCTGCTGTTGACAAAAAGACTCACTATTCTGAGTTTTTCCCGATCAGTTTGTTAATCAAAAGGAATGGATTTTTTTAAAACTGCTAGGGTTTCGTTTACTCCGCTTAGAGCTCTGTAGTGGAGTCCTACCTTCCTCTTCTTCAGCTCTACCAACATAATCATGATCAAAGCAACAGGATAAGAATTTTACCAGCAGTAGCAGCAGATACAAAACTGTGGTGAAGATCAACTTATTGCAGACTAGATCTTGCAGCTCCAACTCTGCACATCAGAGCAGTTACTAAAAGCAGCATGCATGAAGTCAAATAGAGTCCCACAGAGTTGGCGTGAACGCCTTTCTGGTATCTTTACATCAGCTTCAAAGTGGTCTCACCAAGGAAGCACTGATGTCTGGAGGAGGTAGGAAGCATAAACAGAATGACACCATTAAAGAGACCACAAACTGTGCAGGAAACGTTAAATGCTGTCAACTGAAATTAATTCACTGAAAACTGAAGCTCGTTGACCTTGCATTAGAGGCTGAGGCACTAAAATCACAGTGGGCTGCTGTACTTTAGTCACTCATGTCAAACTGCTTCTGGACTAATCATGTTACAGGACCCGGGGGACACGGCCCCGCGCTGCCGACACACACATCATTAGTCTTGTAGGACAGACTCTATAAACTGGCCTCATTTAAGATGTGTGCTAACTACACAGCACCGTGTACAGCTTCCTGAATTAATACACCTCATTCTGCCTTCGACCAGGAGGACGATGAAGACGAGACATCAGAACCCCTTTTGTGTTTAATGCATCACTGATTTATTCAGTGAACCATTTCTCCAGGCTTAAACAGAACCCAGTAAAGACGAGGGGAGTCAACCTGCATGACCACACTTCCTGACATTAACATGTACCACTGACCAACAGTGTTCACAGTGCGAAGCTGCTGGCAGCATAGCTGGAAAAATAAAACGTAGCAGATGTTTCCATGCCTTCAGCCATCTGTTGTCCTTTCAGATTCATTCTGTGACCCCTCCTCCCCTTTGGTGATCAGGAGATTTGAAATATATTAGATTTCTGGGATCACATATATTAAAAAAATATATATTAAAATTGCTGACAACGCAATTGTTTTTACCCTAAATCATCCATTTAAAATAAATGCAACAAGCACATTTCTAAACTTCATGTTTTTTGGGGGTTTTCTTTTCAATTTAAAATAGACAATAATGAATTAACTAATAATCTCTTAAAAACTGTTTAACAATATGTTGGCCTATATTAGAAAAGTGAACACGAGTCACTATTGGGTTGATGAGAGTGATCCAAAACATTTGACTAAAGCCATGTAGAAAATGTTGAGGCAGAAAATCAAACTTCTTCAATGGCCACCACTAATCCCAGAACGAAAATATTATCTTTAACTATAGTTTTTCAACTCATACCGATAAATATATTCAGTTTGTGTTTACACCGTCACTGTGACCAATGCTCCCTACAAGAATAGACAAAAGCATAAACATTGGAATTTCAAATCCAAGCAAAGGTAATGAGATTACTGCATTCTTCAATACTCAGACAAGCTTAATGATTTTGTTTTCTGTAGGTCAATTTGAATATGAATTTGATACAGACACATTTTCTTTTAAAGATCTTTAAATGCAGATGTCCTCAGAGGAGCTCTGAAACACTTGAGGCGGGCTGTGACATACAGGCATGAAGACAGCGTGTTTGTTCAGTCACATAGAATACTTCTCTGCTTGATTTGGAAAACTTAAAGCTTGCTCTGGGCTTCAGTCTAACAGCAGGAGACACTTAGTGCTTACAAATGCCACAAAAGCCTTGAGAAAACACAATGAATCCAAAAACTAAAATGTCTTTTTGCTTCTAGTAACTTGACAAAAATAAATAAATAAAAAGAAACGTATGTCATTTAAATCACATTTTAGTTAGGACAAGAAACATCATGTTTTGTTTTTTTTTGTTGATAGAATCTGATTCTATTTCCCCAATTACACCTTTCTTATTCTACCAGTTTTCTTATATCACTGCATATAAAACCTCTGATAAAAGGAACCGCAGAATAAGAGTAAAGTGTTTATCAAGCTAATGACTCACATTGCAATTTTATTTTGCGCCAGAAAAACATTTCCAATTGCAGTATAATTGCGGCATACTTCAATGACTACAACTGGCTGTGACTAACCCAACTTTCCCTTGAGCTGCATTTATCATCAACATTCCCACCACTTTCCATGACTTTAAGTGTTTTATTACAGGCAAGCCAAATCAGAGTTGGGCATCATGAATGGTGATGTTTAAGGCTGAGACAAAATTATTTGCATGCAGTGCAAGTAATTATACCTCTTCAAGTTTTTCCGAGCACTTTTTTGGAAGTGCTCGGAAAAACTTCAGAGATTTGTCAAGTACATTGAAAACCAGTGTTCAATTTTGACCTTTCCACTGAATAAGTTTGCATAAACCATTATTAAAAGCCATTATTAAATGGTTTAATAAATAAAACATCTGTAAAATGCATGTAAGGTTGAGGTTTAAAACTGACAAAATGTGGGGCGTGCCGTGGTGGCGTAGGGGTTAGCGCGACCCGTACTTGGAGGCCTTGAGTCCTTGACGCGGCAGTCGCGGGTTCGACTCCCGGACCCGACGACATTTGCCGCATGTCTTCCCCCCTCTCCTTCCCTGTTTCCTGTCAGCCTACTATCATATAAGGGACACTAGAACCCACACAAAACTATAAAAAAAACAAAAACCAAAAAAAAAACTGACAAAATGTGAACAAGTTGAATGAATACTTCCACAGGGAACTGTACATCAAAACTTTACATTTTGTTGGCAATAGTCACTGAATTATTTGAAATTTGTTACATTTATAAACATACTTGTGTTTGGGACAACTCCATCACTCCAGTTAGAGAGATTTCCTTTGAACTGCATTCAATCAGTAATGATCATCCACTAATGTACAATCTAAGGCAGGGATTCAATTTGTTGCATTTAAAATGACAGATCACTCTAGATACAAGACATCCAAGGTCCTAATTAAACGCCCGCAGCTGGACGTCTGTCAGTTACATAGTGAATGAATTTCTTCCTTCATTAGGACTGAGGCCCTTCAGATAAAGGTGACCGTGTTTGCTGCCTGATTTGTGGTTAGGTGTCTGATTGGGTTACCTCTCAGCGGGGCTGTCGGGCTCTATAAAGCGGATGACCGGGGGTGCAGACAGCGTTTCTGTGGCAAACACGCCGCCCTGCAGCTGGATCCCAAAACCAGTTAGTGGGTCCCCCCTCAGGAGGACTTCACTTGTTTCCACATGGAAAATCTGTCCCCCGGGACCAACAGAGCTGGAGGACAAGGACACTGAGGAAGAGGGGAGAAAGAGAGAGGACACGTCACACAGAGATACCACTGGAAATGTGGCAGAGAGATGGAGCAAAGGAAGGGACCTTTGGAGATGGTATGAGAGGGTGAGGAGAACATACAACCACCCACTGGCTCAGTGGCATGGGAATAGGAAGTGAATGAGTCATAGTAACGCTTATGTCAACAATCAGTTGAGTCTATTCGAGTTGAGGCTCAGGTTACGCAGATAAATCCATTTTCACACCTCAGTGTAAGCACTTCAAGGCTCTGAACTGCTAAATTTACTAATAAGACCTGACAGCAGACAGAATTTCACTCCATGCAGGACTATTTAATGAAACTACGTCACTTTTAGCAGACGGTCTAAACTGACAGGGGAGTGTGTGCTGTAAATGCAGGCCTGGATTTAAGCATGTTAGTCGATCTTTATGTGTTGAGAATGTTTAATACACAGAATACAAAGTGCTTCAAAAAAGATGAGACAATCAATTTAAAGAGAGGGGAAAATTTCATTCATGAGAAAGAACAACTATCATTGACCCAAACAGATCACAAAGAGCCTTTTTTTACTATTTGCCAGAAGATCTCTAAGACTTTTGGAAAAACATTCTGCTCCACAAAAGTGGAACTTTTTGAAGGGTTTGAACACAGACACAAAACTAACACAGAATTTTGGAAACAAGATTATGCAGACAGTCAAACATTATGGTTGTGCTGTGGCAGTCAGAGACTGCTTTGCTACTTCAGGGCCAGTAGTAGTTTCCATAATTGATGGAATTAAGAATTCTGAACTTGACCAGAAAATTCTAAAGGAGAATATCTGGCCATCAGTTTTTAATCTTAACTTCAGCTGCATTTGATTTTTTTTTTTGCAGGAAGATGATCGAAAGTTCAAATTCACCAAGAAAAAAAAATGTGTTGAAAAAAGTTTTGGAGAGGCCTAGTTTATTTTCGATGTGGATGAACCAACAATTCTCTGAAAAAGACAGGAAAAAAATCCCTGTGATAGAAAAACACTTATTGGTCATTACTGCTGCTGAGGGTGGCACAACCAGCTGATAGATTTAGAGAGATTACTTTTGACAAAGGACCAGGTTGGTTTAGTTTGGATACATTGAATCTTCATTGTATTTGGTTACCTTTGTCCAATATTAAAAAAAAGAAGAAATCTGTAAAAAGGGTAAGTAGGGGGATGTTTTTTTCAAATCCCTACATTTCATCAGGTTGAAAGCACAAAATCACAAGTTTTAAGTTTGCTTTAAAATAATTAGCAGTGTCTTATTGCAACACAAAACGAGATAATTTATCATACATGAGCTCTTGTGGTCCTTCTTCCTGTTCCTTCTCCTCCCAGTGGCGCTGCGGGGACTAGTGGGGGCAACGGGGGCAATGGGGCAGGGCAGAGTGTTGCTACCTTGGCTGCTGAAGCCGGAGGTGGCTGTGGATGAAGGGGAGAAGCCGGCGCTCACAGCTGCTAAAACAAAACAGAGCAACACAAGGGCTGATACAGCAATAAGGAGAAAATAATACAAAAAATCATCACAGCAGTAGAATGGAGCAAAAAAGTAAAAAGGTTGTGACTATTATTTGGGTAGTCATGGAGAGATGTTTTAATAATTGGGCTATTAAAGAGCCAGAAAAACGGCCCTGCCAGCAGCAGAGCTGTCACAAGTGATAACTTACATTTGCAGTGGTCCTGCTGGTTGTGTGGGTGGCTCGGGCTGCTCCATGTCTTGCTGTGGCTGGCGTGTGGGGGATGGCAGTAGTTGCTGCTTTGGTCCCAGTGATGATGGTTGCTTTTCTGTACTTTAACTGCAGCAGCAAGAACAAAAATAAACACATGCATCATTAAAATAAGATGACTAATTTTAAAAGTCAAGTCCACTGGAAACCGTCACAATTTGCTTTTCATGTCTAAATTTAAATCTCCGCCTGGAGGATACGCCAGCAACAAGTAATGGATATTTAATGTGTTTTACCCAACACTTTTGATTGAATCCTGGAGTTTAATGTATTTGCAGATCAATCATACAGTTTTTTTGGGGGGGGGAAATTATAGAAATATTTTTAAACAAATCTTACTTCTACTGGCCAGGCTCCACAGAACCGATTTCAAACTGAAGATCATTTTGATCATTTCATTCTGTCGAAGGGAGTAAGACTGGTGAACACTGTCAGAAAGTCCTGCTGACTGACTGCTTGGAGGCATGCAATTCATCCTTGATTGAGTACAGCTGAAGGCCTGATTGGTATTACTGCAGAGTTTGTGTCTCTTCGTCTGATTGGTGCTGCTAAAAGTGCTGTGTTTCAGTCTTTATTCCCCCGTGCAGATTAAATTCACATTTCTAGAGTCTGGTTCATGTTAAATGGTTTCATCTTACAAATGAAAACCTTAGCATTTAGTCAGGCTGCATTTATGAAGCGATCAAAGGAAAAACAGCTGACCAACTGTCTGACACTCATCTCAATTATTACCGCCTCCTTCCAGATTCAGGCAGCTGTTATCAGTCATTCAGTTACAAATTTGACATTCATCCTTGCCGCCCCGTTTGGAAAAGACTAATCTCTGACAGCTTGCTTGCATGGATGAAGTATTTTATCGAGAGATTGCTGACTGGCGCCTGGCATGCATGCAATACTCGAGGACCCTGGTTAAATCCAATCATACGTATTCAGACTACATGCAGCACGACCTCTGGGCCTTTTCAAGAAACCAAGATCTACAGAGCTCAAATCAGCCTGAAAAGCCCTGACTCTGCCAGCTTAAATTAAGCTCACCTAGGGCCCTCTTTTCAAGATATTTTGCTTTCAGTCTTAGTGGGTGGAACGATATGTCTTCTAATCTTTCAGTCAGCCTCATTAAATCCTCTGAGAAGATTAAACAAATTGCATTTTATAATCATGCCTCCTCCCAGAGAAAAGGAGTTGTGAAAATTGTTTCACGTCAAAAGCACACTTACTAAACGATGAGTTGTTACTGAAAGCGAATATCAGAAAACATGCCTAGATTGTTACAATACTGGTTATCAACAGAAGCACGTGAATCATTTATCTGATGTAATACAGTGTTACATCCACCTAAACAAGTTCAAACTGACATTATTATCTCACATGGTCCAAGTGTTGTAAAGAGATCTTTTTAATCTGTGTGCAATAATGAATGGGATGTTTCTCTCATTTAGTGGCCCCTCTAGTAAAAATGTGTAAAACATTAAAAAAAACAAAAAACATTTTATGATAGAAAAATTTTACCTGTCATTTGACACAGAGGCCCAAAGTCTCACACACCCTCCACCATACCTAAAACTGAGAATGAAGTACTTTTCCTTGTGTGTGAGAATAGAATAGAAATACAGTATCAAAATTCATGTTTATGTTTGTGACGGTAGGACAGAAAAGGATATTCAAATGGGATATCTTCCAAACACGTGTTTTGCATGTAAATAATGTGTAATAGTTTTTATTGAGACTTCGTGATCCCAAATACCCATTTTTACAGCGGTTTTCTAGCAACAAGTTGTGGTAATTCTTGTACCTCGTTGCTCATCCTAAACATGGAACTTTGTCTTGTTTGGTGGCCAGAAGTTAAGTCATCTTGTGTGTCATCATATAGAAAGTTGTGAGTCACTACTTAAAAGTTTGTGGAGACTTTGAACTTAATAATCAATAAAGTCTGAATTTAAGGAAAAAAAAAAAACTTTAGTTACATTTATTCTATAAAGTCTGTGTGACACTTTTGATTTGTTCCTATGTTTAGGAACAAATCAACATGGCAGCCTCATTCAATGAATCTCTATGCCAGACTGCTGTTATTGTTGTCCTGTCAGATGTCCCACTGCAGATAGAAATAGTGAACATTAAAAAATATAACAAACTGAACTGAGAAGGAAAAGTAATGTTGCTAGATGTCAAGTAAGAAAAAAGTTATTCTCCTAAGAATCTGTCACAGATTTTTTAAACAAATTTGATCATATTTAAAACGGCAAATTATTACATTTCAGTTTTAATGTTTAAGCTGAAACATTGAAAGAAGTAGAATCTGGGAACATGTTCAACAGTTTTATTTCCTTCTTTTAGCTTTCTCCCCTAGTGTGATCCATCACATCGCAGGGCTATAAGTTCTTGTAGCTGCTGATTCAAATATAAAACTGCAGGAACATGATCTCTGACAGAGAAAGCTCATCTGTGTGTTGCTTGATAATATCCATGCAAGTGTGCAAGCAAAGCAAAGGGTCATAAGCATACCAAAGAAAAATGATGATTCTAAATTATTCAGAAAGCCTGAAAAAAGACAGCTAAACCCTTCATGGCTGCATGTTACGCTGCAAAGAACAGAGTGGTCACTATAAACATGGTGAGACAAGGGTTTGGGGGAAAACTTGCACATGACAAAACCAAAAAAATCATAAATCACTTAAAAGTAGGACAGATTTTACAAAACCGCCTTTTGTCTTTCTTAAACCTTTATACTTTAGAGCCAGAAGACATAAAACCCTTGAAAGTATGAAACATGTTTGGTTATTTCATTGATTTCCAAAGCGAATAGGTCGTTTTAAAATATGCTTTTCTACAAGAATGAAAAGAAATGTTACTGAAAACCTGACCACAGTAAAAAGGAAAAGTTGTAAAAGTAGCTGGAATACAGACATGAATTTGCTTATGTGAGTTTCACCTCGGGGTAGCCATACTCTTTTCAGAATGTTTTGACATTTTACACTCCAGATAAATTATTTATTAATACCATCAGTAAAAATAGAGGTAAAAAACCAGAAGCTGCAGGCTCTTGCTTACATCTTATCTTTTTTCTTTTTTTTCTTCATTTTTTCTTAAAAAACCCCCAATAAACTAGGGTTTCTGTGACCTGCAGGGCATACCTGTGTCTTGTGGCCTGATGGGAAGTCTGCTCTGATTGGCTGGAAGAATCTCAAGTTTGAGATTCTCTGAGGTGCTGGCCAGCAACTGCGTTGCCTCCATCAGGGAGCAGCGCTCAGTGTTTGTCCCATCTATGGACAGCAGGATGTCTCCCACATGAAGCGCTCCACATCTGAGAGTCAGACAAAGACAGAGGCTCCATTTTAATGTCTGCTTTGTCAAGAGACACTTTGCACTGAAGGAACATGCAGAAGATTTGCTTCACCTTTCCGCCACACTTGCTGGCTTTATCTTGTCGATAACGATGACTTGCTTGTTTCTGTATGTTGTGGTTGTGAGGCTGATCCCCAGGCTGGCAGAAGGACCTTTCACTATTTCCACCAGCAGAGGACCCGAGGCCTGCTGCACTGCCTCTGGAACAGACAACACAAGCATGCAGAACATTACACAGATCTACTGAATCTAAATCAGCAAGAAAGAGAAAAAGTTGATTTAGATTCAGCGAAAAAAGGAAAATGGTTTACATTCTGAACTGTGATGTAAACAATGCTTGTGTTTTCATCACAGTTCAGAGCTTGTGTGGATTACAGTTATGGGTTATTAAGGCCCCTAACAATCCCAGCCTGAACATAAGTTATCTGAGTAATATTTTGTGACTTCTAGAAAACTAGGGGTCAAAATTTACTCAATTTTAGCAGCTTTGTCAATAAATGAAAACACATTATATCACAGAATAAAACATTAGGATAAATTTAAGATGTGTTATTGTTGTTGTTTTTTTTTTGTTGTTTTTTTACAAAGACTGTAATAAAGTGAACCAGAAAAGGTGGGATCCCACATTTAACCTTCGTGAAGAAGCATTCTCCAGCTTGTTGGAAAGCAGGTTCTGAAAGTTTGTTGAAGCTAGGATTCAGGTGGAGCAATTCGGCTTTCATCCAAGCTACAAAACATTGGACCACTTCTTTACCCTGGAGTTGCTGAGGGGTCAAATACATGAGAAAATACTTTTCAACAAAATTCTCTTCTGCAGTTTTTTCTATTCTACTTCTTACAAATCAAAGGCATGTCCCTCCATCCATCCATCCATTTTCTTACACCCTTGTCCCTTAGAGGGGTCGGGAGGGGTGCTGGTGCCTATCTCCAGCTAATGTTCTGGGCGAGAGGCGGGGTACATCCTGGACAGGTTGCCAGTCTGTCGCAGGGCACAAAGGCATGTCATATTTTCTTTATAAGTAGTAATCTTTTGCAAGTAAATGACTGTTGTACTCAGTACAAAAAGGAATGATGATTGCTGGGAATTATTTCACGCTTTAATTAATCTGCCAGCAGAAGGTCTGAATCGTAAATTTTGTGCAAAGGGAGAATATATGTGCCAACTATCCTTAGTGACTTGTCCTAGTTTGCACAGACCAGAGCAAAGAGCGTGATCTTGAAAATTAGTCACCATGACCAAATGGAGGTTATAATTAGGCCTTTAGTCATGTTGTGAGCTCTAGTATTTGGTGGCACATTCTGCTGCTTAAGAGAATCGATTAAACTGGGTTCTCTCTTCGCTGATATACTGATTTAAACATATCTTTACATACTTTCACAATAATAATTTTACCAGAACACATAGAAATAAAGAAACAAATTTAAGGTGTTACAAAGGCACATTACAGGTAAAATTATGTAGTACAGTAAAGCGCACGCCATAAACTCTCCATATAATTTCTGCTTTTCAAACAGAACTCTGCTTTAGAAACATATAGTTCCTCCCACAAGCTTACTGGAAGCAGCTAGCTCATCCATTTTTGTGTACGCTTACTTACAAACACATACAGACACAAACATCTTGAAGAAGATATCTTATCATGTTGCAAAATGATAATGATATGCAAAATGATATGCTTAAAAATTCTATTTTAAGCATACGGCATTGTCCAGAATAGCTGGAACTGGTAAGTAAAAACCAGTTATAGTAAACTTTTCTTTATTTTTTCTGCAGCAATTCTCACACTAAAAGTATATTAGTATATCACCAAACGTAGAGAACTGCAGCAGAAAGTGAAGAGTTGGAATCACAAAGTCTCCATAGCAACCATGAGACACTCGACATGACAACCAGTTGTTTGGGGGGATTTGTGATGTCCTATCATCAGAAAAGTAAACATCAGGAGTTTGCTAAACACACCTGGGGCTTTAACTGGAACCATGTGATTTAGACAGATGAAACTGAGATTTATCTTTTCGGGAACAAACAGTCCAGGGTCAGTTATAAAATAAAGGACAATTATGTGCAAAAGCATATAATTATCCCATATTAAATAGGGTGGTGGATCTGTAATTCTGTGGGTCTGGTTCCTATCCAAATGCATTGAATAATGAATCACCTGGGGTATTTTAACTAAGTATTAGTTGTTGTTGTTCTGTGGGTCATTGTGAATCTTGCAGCAGAATCAAAAACAAGTTGCCAACTCAATATAAGTCCCAGTGGGTTGACCTGAAGAGTAGAGAGCATGAGAGAAAACACAAGACTCTGGAAGATCAAACACAAATGATTTAAAGATCCTTCTCTCCATGTGCCCAAACCAGAATATACTAAACAAATAAAATAATTGTTAAAAAGAAGGAGTAACAATTTGCCTAAATCAGTCAAAAACACAAGAATAGAAAGCAGTGTGCTATAAGTCAGGGTCGCTCCAATCTGAGCTGCTGGGTCTGACCTTCTAAAACAACAATAGAGACTGGATGCTGTCTGAGTATTTACAAGGATAAAGTCGATGTTGAAACCTGACAGAAAAGGGCTACAGAATCAGCATTGGACATGTCAGAGGAAATGAAAGTTTCTGCGACAGATCAGAAACTAAACATTGCATAACATCAACCTCTGCAGACCATGTCCAAGACAAACCCTTCAAATATGAGGATATAACTGAAACAGACAACAAGGAAAAATGGTTTCTGACTATACAGAGGTTACGCTATGGTCAAATAAAAACAACTTTAATTTGTTCAGCTCATATGTGGTTCGGCATTTTTGGAGTTCCAAGAAAATGGCTGAGGTAGTGTAACAATAAAGGGCTAAATAAGAGCAAGACATGCTGGAACAATGATGATTAGAGGCAGCCTAGTGAATGCCTGTACGAAAAATGTCAAGCTGAAACCCAGTCATCAGAAGTTTTGCAAAGGAAGAACATTTCAGCATAAACTGCCTTTTTTTATTTCAAAACTAAATACTTTTCCAGACTCCAGTTACAATTTTAAAAAATGTTTTAGGCAATATAATTCAAACTATTTATTGAATTCTGTATCTTCCACAAATCATAAAATGACACATTTGTGGGTTTTCAATATGACTATGTTAAAGGACTATAATACAACTTTTTGACATCTGGACCAACTTCATAAATTTCTGAATTTAAACTTGATTATTGTACAAAACGTTGTAACATGTCTGTATTAAGTTTTCAAAGTTTTGAATAGTGGGCATTTATCTGTGAAAAGGCAAAAAATATATATTTATAAACGGCACACTCATAAAACTTATCATAAGAAACCCTTTAGTTCTCACAAATACACATTTTTTTATGTTTTAAATAACATTGAAAAAAAAATAAAGTTTGGAATTCAAATATTTTCAAATAAATGTTTTCATTCTTATCCAGACTTGAAAATTGACAGAATCAGATTCCATACATTTCCAAACCTTCAAGACTCATAGTAATGCAGAAAAATAGAAAACTTATTATGTGACCAATTATGTTTCCTGATTTTAAAAAACAGTGCAAACTTGTTGGTTTCATCCAATAAAAAGTTAAGTATTTTTATAGTATAATTAACAATAAAATAATAATTCAAGTGAAATAATAAACACTAATAAAACAAAAGATTAATTCTGACAGATTAATGACTTAATATACAAGAAACATGAAACAGAAATAAAATAGCATAAGATAACCATTTGTCATGTACATTGTACCCTTTTGCAAACATGAAATGAATCTAAATCTCAATGTTTTGTGAGCCAGAAGATTTTCTTCTGATGGATAAGGAAATAAAACAGTCAAATAAAACCTGCAGTATAAAGAAGACAATTAGGAAAAAAATCCATTTTGGAAAATCTTTAAAAGCTAAAATGATATATTTGCTTTTCTGGAGTATCTAGGTCTGACACGGTCCTTACCCTCCCCTCCCATTTCAGTGAGCTTTTTTTTGGAAGTGTACCAACATCTGCATTCACAGATTTATACACTGCTTTCAGTGTTTCTCAAATTCCCTTTTGATTAACTTATCATCATCAAGAATTTATGATTATATCTAAAGTCCAACTGTGTCGTTAGTACCGTTATGATCAATGTGCACTCAGGTTCATGTTGCTCCCCTGGTGCCGTCTCCAGCACCAACAATCATCCACGCACCCAAACGGCCCCATACCCTCAGAGAAACGCTGCCCTACCATGCCTCCACATGCTCTCCGCATTTGTGTATGTGTGTGCGCGTGTGTTGGCGGGTGTAGGCGTGGGGGTGTGTGTGTGTGCGTGATTACTCACCCATGACAGAAACGTCATACTCGATCAGGAACAGAGCTTCCTGGCCGCTCTGCATCAGCATGGTCAACGCATCAGCGTGCCTCTCTCTGTTCAAAGGCATCCCATCTATGCTTAAAACCCGGTCTCCGGCCTTTAGTGTGCCCTCTCTGGAAAAAAAAAACAAAAAACAATAAAACCCCTCAAACATGAACAAGGAGAATAAAACCTACCAAACTGGGCCATGATCCTCACAGCAGAGTTTAAGCAGCAGTCACAGTGAATGATTTAGCAGTGAGGATCTCCTCACAGGTGGGACAAAGGATAAACAAGATAAATGGCCATAAAGGCTTTGATGCAGCATTATGTTTGCTCCACTGTTTTGGTGCTCTCAGTTTTTCATAGAGAAAAGTGCAAGGCTACATTAGCCTCGGGATGAGCGCTGCCCTTTCTGTGTTAAAGATGCTCTTCATGTGTTGCAGCAACAATTTTGTGCAGCAAGAAAAATTGGAATTTTGCAACATAAATGCACAGCAGATTTTTAAACTCATGAAACAGAAATTATAATGATGATTATAATTAGCATTAATAATTAATGCTAGATTCTATGTGAAGAATACTGTGACGTTTGATTTAATGCATAAAAACAAGAAAATTAGTCAAATGGTCATTAGTTTGTATGCCTCTGTACACATGAATGCTTACATTCTTTAATTTTAATGGACTCATCCATGCAAACCTCCCAGATAATCTCACACACCAGAAACCAGGTGAAACACAACCAACCCCTATAAATAAACACATCAGACACATCCTGACCTGTCGGCTGGACCCCCGGGCCGGACACCGGTAACCACCAAAGGACGAGACCTTCGCCAGTCTTCATGGAAACCTCCTTCAAAACAGATTTCAAGAACGTATTATAATATGGAAGGAAAAATAAGTCTAAAAGTTATAAGTTGTATTGGACATTGTAAAGTTCCTAAAATAAGAAAAAGAAAAACAACCACATCCAACTTACTTACCTCTCATGACAAAGCCAAAACTGTTTCCTTCCTTGTGTAAAAACACTTCTATGGTTTTAGTTATGACTCCCGACGGACTCTGGACTACAATAAAAGAGAAAATTAAGAATTACATAGAAGCGGAAAATGTCCACATCTGCAAACAGAATCGTGTGATTGAGTCTTGTTCAAGAGTGTGAATTATGTTATGCTTAGAAAATCATTTTATTTTGTTTGTGATAAATTTATCTATTCTTTTGTGGATACAAAAGAATAGATAAAATGTACAATGTCCATGGTTTCTTAAAGGTTTTACCTGAGAAGAAGGAATTAAAAGCTGTCAATTTTATTCTGTGTGTTGGTTTGAAGAGTGTAATATTAACAACATGGCGTTGCTTCGGGAGAAAATAATTTATTTTATTTAGATGACTTCTCCATCTTCTTGTTCTTTTCTTTTTTTAAATTTCCAAGTTGAAATTAGGTTTTACAAAAGAAAAATATATATATTTGCTAATTATGATTATATATTTTTTACCTGCATTTTAACGGGGAAATAGTCAGATTTTTGTAGAATTGGGAAGTTATTGCAGACTCAAAACATTGAGAGGAATCTCTTTCTTTTAAACGAAAGGCATAGTTTCCTAGTTTGTTTAGTTTTCTTTTGTTGGTCTGAACAAAGATGGGACAAAGATGAGATGTTTATCTCATCTTTGCTCAGCAACAAAGATGGGATTTGGGTCACTCCTTTTGAAAGTGCTTGTCATATTTTGCTAAGTTTAATTAATACAGTACATAGGTTAATGTTTGTTTGTGCTCCTGCTTTCCATTTCAACAGATTTTACTTGTAAGTTCATAAAATTTTGGGAGAGGGATTTCATACACCAGTTTTGCTTTTAAAAATAATATATAAACAAACTTTTTCCATTTCATTTATTTATTCATTCTGTTCTCACCATATGCAGGCAGCTCATACTCCACTTCCAGGACGACTCGCTCCCCAATGTTCTTCAGTAGGCTAATGATTTCATCGTGCCGGAGCTTTGACAGGTTGATGCCATTCACCGACTTGATGTAGTCGCCCACATTCAGCTGGTCGCTCCTGTTCAGAGCCACAACAGACTATTAAGGCCATCTAGTTTTCCTTTACTCACTGGTGAAAGCAGAAAGCTGCACATCAAATTTACACAAACTCAAAAATGTCCACATCTGCACATTTGAACTGCATACCAGCAAATGTTTACCATCATTCCACCAAACCATCCCTCTGATTTAAAGACAATACAAAACACACCCAGCTTTTACTCCACAATGTAGGACTTAAAGTAAGCCCTCCAAAGCTACTATTAACATATGTTTGGGTTTACCATCGACTTTAAAATCCCAAAGTGGCCAACAGCTGACCAAAACAGTCACATTAAATTAAAATTGGTTTGAATGTTTAGAAACAACTGGAAATCTTCAAGGAACCATTCTATCATTAACTCAAAGACGCTGAAACAACATCAGCCTTGGAGTCAATTTAAACCAGAATGGAATAAGAGGGTGCCAACCAAGAAAGAAGGCTCTGCTGCAATATCAGCATGCCTATGAGGCATTGAACCAAATCTTAAGCATGGTGCTGGCAGCATCATGCTTTGGATCTTGTTCTATTAGAATTGTGCAAGTGCATCACGCAAAGTAAGTGTAAGAATAAGGAAGGGCACTGGTTTCAAATTATTTAGGTTCACCTCAATAGAACAGTTGTATGGTTAAAACTTGGATATGTTTTGGTATTTCAACAGGACAGTGATCCTAAATAAACACCTTAATTGGTTTTGGAACAGACAAATTAGACCAACATTAAGATTCTGGAATAGCCCCGATCTCAACCCGATTTAAAAACCAGCCAATTTAAATCAACTCTGTCATTTATAAGAATAAGAATGGGCACCAATCTAGCACGAATTATGCCAAAAATCAGTAGATGCTTTTAAAACGAATATACTATTTGTGCTCATAGTGAGTCTATGTTAGCATATGACCAGAGTTGTAACTCTGTTACGTGATTTTTAACATCTCTGCAGGCAAACATAGAAGGACACCTGTGTAGAAAGCAAAACTGATTTGGAAGTAAGATGACTGACAGTCTCTCCCTCTTTGACACTGGCAGAGATGACTATATGGTGTCTCACATCTGACATTCTGAGTCAATGCGCCTCTCACTGGAGAGCTAATTAATCAAATAGATGTCCTGCCCTTCTTGCCCTTCTCACCCTTTGGGCTCCTGTCAATCAGCCGTGACAGCAGACAGAGAAGCCTCCAAAGCTTAGCAGGGCTGAACGTCACGATGGTCCAGTCCCGTCACACACGTAGCCGTTCTGACCCAGCGTGTCTCCACCCATTAAATTAGCAGGTACTTTCACATAGGCATGAACTCAGCTGTGTGAAGACAAGCTGCTTGGCAGAATTAGCATAGTGTCCCTTAGACGTGACAAGAAATGGCATATTTTGGCCAGGACATTTTCAAAGGATTGTGTCATTCTTGCTGAACTGAGGGTGTTTTGTTTTTTTTCACATCAGTGACATGCAGGATGACATACCATCCCTCACCCCACCCACAAACAAGGTAGAAGTAACAGGCTTTGAATTAAACATTTATTGTTTCCATGCTACTTAAGTGTATATACAGAAGGCTAGAACATTTTTGGATTAAGATTTCTGATATAGATTTTAGCCGGTATTGTGGACTTACTAAAATTGAAAACAGTAAATAAGTAAATTTTATTTGTACAGCTAAAAATTACAACATCTTAAGTGCAAGATAAAATAGAAAAAGAAATCCAAAGTAAAAGGTAGTTTTAATGTGAATGTCTTCACCACTTTCTAAATGAGCAATAATAATCAAATGAGTTTTCTATTGCTTTAAATTAAATGCTATCAATGGAAAACGTGTGTTTAGTAGATGCCTCTGTGCAGGACTGCGCTCTGCATGGCATTTCACCTGTTTCTTAATACCAAATACTTTTTGGTATTAACATCTGTCTCTTTTTCATGTTTCAGGTTTTTGGATGATAAAAGGTGTGCAGGTTTGCTCTACTGTGTGTTTAGGTTCTGTTAGGTTTGGTCCAGAATAGTTTGTTGGATGCGTCTGACTCCAAAGATTCATGTGTGATTTTTGCTGTAAGAAGAGCTAGTCTAAACATGACTTGTAATCGATATAAATTTCAGGCATCAGGTCAAAACAAGAATATTTGTGAAAATACAAGACTTCAGTTCATGGAAGTACATGGCCGTATTGTTGGCCTTGATGACATTTGGAAAACATCAGATCTTAATATCTTTCTGTTTTGTGTTCACAGAAAATCAGTTGCTTATCTAGCTACTGGGGAAAAATATCTCATTACCATCTGAACAATAAGGTTTTATTTAAAAAGTTCCCTCTGGCTAACATCTGCTGTTTTAGCATTGAAAGAACTTAGTTGTACTTTATTAATGATTTAACTACTTTGTAAAATGTCTTATGGTGTCATGGTACTTGACAAATGAATATCAGCTTTGTCTTAGTACATAAGAAGGCGGCTAATAAAACATTCTGAATAACAACAATCTAGACACAACTATTAGCTTTTAAAACATTTGCGTGCAGAGCTGGATGCCTGACCAGTTTGGTGGCGTTGCCAGGCTCAGAGCACATCACAGAGCACAGATCTCACCTGGCAGCCAGCCCACCTGGCCGTAGGTTTGACACTCTGGGCTTGCCATCTTTATCAGAGCCTCCGGAGATGGTGAGGCCAAGGCTGCTGCCTTCCCTTTTCATCAGCTCCACCGTGGTCACTCCTCGATACTCCTCTGCTGACAGATACAGACGCAGGCACAAACCCACAGAAAGAATTAGCCTCTGCTTGACAGAGCTGCCCTGTCTGTGAGGCATGGAACGGCTTTTTTTTTTCTGAATCTTTCGGAAAATGTTTTCTAAGATACAACCACGGGGAACAGTTGTTCCAGCTACTTTCTCTTCTCTTTGTTTCTTCGCATCGCAAAGAGAATCTTTGTGTGGAAATCTGAAGGAAACTAGGGAGCTTAAGAAAATTTTAAAAGACACATAAATACAAAAGTAGGTGAACACTAACATGACATGTATGTCCATAGTTCGTTAAGAAAAACAATTACTTGTAAAACTACTGTCTTGCAGATTTTGTTTGAATTTTGTTTGAATAATAATCACAAGGTGCTACTACCCAAGTACTCAGGATTGGTTTAACACACTGGGTGTGAGCAAAGCTGTAAAGCCAAAGGTTTTCATAGTTTGTTGATTTGGAGCAAAAGGGATGTTTTAACATCACACCAAGAAAGGAAGAGCAATAACCTTACAGAAGTTATTATGGTACCCATTTATATAGAAAGTAGTGTATGCATACATACCACATTCTCCATCCATCTATCTGTCAACTTTTACCAGCTTCTTTGTCTACTGAAAAAACAGTAATCTCATAGCATGATGCTGCCACTATCATTTTCAGATGATGAATAAAACCACAGGTCGAGGTCGGTAACTCCAGTCCTCGAGAGCGGATGTCCTGCAATTTTTTGGATGTTTGCCTGCTTGGATGCACCTGGTCTAAATGACTGTATGATTGACAGTTCTGAAGAAACAATTCAATTACTAGAATCCATTACTGGACCAGGGGATCTTCTAAAACTGGCAGGACACCAAGAGGTTTGAAGTTGCACTATGTTCTGTGAGTTGCAAAAAGTTCTGAATATTTTTTTATTATCAGACTCTGTTACAAACATCATCACCATCTTATTTCAGTTCCAGACGTGTGTGAAGCATGTCACACTTCTCATATTTTTTCTTTGTGGAAAATATTTGAAACCAGGTATCATTTTTATTCCACTTCACAACTATGCTTTACTTTGCTTTGTTCTATTAAATAAAATCCCAATAAAATACATCATCAGTTATGGATTTAAAGTTTGAAAATGGTAACATTTTAAACTGTATGAGGTTTTTTTTTGCAATCCACTATACAAGTAAAACTCCACATACTGTATAACATGTTAAATGTTAAGTTCATGTCAATACGAGTAGAGGATACTGAACAAGTATGACTTATTTGGAGAAGTTGCAGCAAAAACCCTTACTTTTTTACAAAAAAGAATGCAGCATAGTTTAATATGTAGTACTATTTGAACAAACCAGATGATTTCATTGACAATGTTGTTTTCGTAAGTGAGACCAAGACAGATATTCCTGAACATAATGCTCTTTGTCACTTTGAGCTAAAAACAAAAGCCCAGCTATCAGGTTATGATGGAAAGATCAGGATTTGGTTTAGTTTTCAAGGAAAAGAACAAAATTTCTTAAAGAGAAAGGATCCGAGGTATTGCAAAGTGTAAAATTCAGACACATTTAGACAAATCACCCATTACGGAACATGTGTTACATCATAAATAAGAGACATACTTTAAATCATTGCATAAAACGTTTTCCTGAAAGCAGTACAATATTGAGCTTATTAGGATTTTACGTTCTGCTTTAACATTTTGCCTTTAGTTTTTATGTATTGCAGCATGCTGTGTTTCAGCTTATGTTTTGGTTACTTAATTTGAGATCTCCAAGAGCTTGACAATTTATTTAACATTGACAGTTTATTAAGTAAACAGGGTTGACCTATTTTAGTAATGATTTAAAGTCAGTTTTAAAGCCCAATTTTATTATTACATTGATTTTTTTTTTTTTTTTTTAAGAAAGAAAAAGGAATACAATTGTAATTGATGTGTGTTTTCATTGTGTCACGAGAGAACTCATTCTGTCTTGAGGTCCACTTTGTGCTGTGCTGGTAAATCTCTGCTTTGCCCATCATGCCAACAGCAGTTTAGTACCATGACAGGTATGCCACAAGTGCATTTTTTTCAACTTATCTAAGCATTTATAGCATCAAAAGACAAAGCAAACCACTGGAGGGACATAATTCAAAATTCAACAAAGACTGCATGCAATTTTATCCTCTTGATAACCCAAGAGGGTTGTGACTCAGACAGCACATGAAACAAAGTAAAGGTTTGACTGTAATGTACCTGAAAGGCTTCGCCCCCGGGAGGAATGCGATTGGTCAGTTGTCTCTTTGCTCCCCTTGGAGTATGGTCCTTCATCTGAGGAGACAGCAGAGAGGTGTAGGAGGTTATACAAAGACTGCAGCAGAAAGACAAATACGCATGACTGCCTATTCCTGACAGAAACCTACACCTTAGTGTTCTGAACTTTAACCTGAGTTAAAGTACTGCAACAGTGATTCAGACAAAAAAAAAAGCCTTTAAAGGCATTCATTCAAAAAAAGAATACATCTGCAGAAGAGCTGAAGTATGCAACCACTTGGGCATGGAAACAGCACGCAGTTAATGGACTGATTTTGGATGGGGAGAAAATGATCATTTGCATGTCATTCACAGCAGCTGCTACGGAAAGCAGCAAAATGTTCAATCTGTTCAGCAGAGAAACAGATTTTTGTTCACTTCTCACACATACTGGGGCCCATTTCTGACAAGGTTCACAAATTAGCAGAGTCAGTCCCCAGCCATCTGAGCCTGAACACAGAAATGAATATTAGCAGTCACGCTGCTGAGGAAACTGACTTGGCGCTGTTGTAATCCTGTCCACTATGGACGACCTTTTCAGGTGTCCAGCATAGGGATTAAACATCACTCTGCACACATGAAGAAAAGCCTAGACAGATTTTTATTTTAAAGAGGGAACAAATGACTGTAAGCACAAGTTACAATGCTGTCAAAGGTTTAAAACACAACCTTTTTCATAACTTACAGTGTCTTGCTAAAGTCTTAATATCCCTATAAGCCTTTTCCAGATTTTGTCACATTTCATCCATTAACTGACACAAAGCTGTGCATAATTGTTCAATGAAAGGGAAAATATGTTGAAAATGGTATTCAACATATTTTTACACTCAATTCAAGAATTTTGTGTTCACTGGTTTCTTATTCCCATTGATACCCCTGAAGAAAATCAAGAGGAAGCAACTAACATCAGAAATCCTCTAATTCGCAAATCCATGTGTGATTTAATCTCAGTTTAAATACAGCTTTTCTATGAAGTTCTCCTAGAAAAACCAAGGAACATAGAAGACAGGAATAAAGTTGTAGAAAAGGTTAAAGCAGGGTTAGGTTCTAATAGAAGAACCCGATCTTTGAACACTTCATCTGAAAATAGAAAGAGTATGGCACGATTGCAGACTGCATGTTACTCTAGAGCAGTGTTTCCCAACCCGGGTCCTCAAGGCACACTGTCCTACATGTTTTAGAGGTTTCCCTGCTTTAATGTGCCTGACGCAACTGATTGCAGTTCAACAAACATCTGTTAATCAGTCATCAATTGAAATCAGCTGGACTGAAGCAAGGAAATACCTAAAACATGCAGGGCAGTGTACCTTGAGGACCAGGGTTGGGAAACACTGCTCTAGAGAAGAAGCTATGAGGCTGACTGTAATTTTGGAGGAACTGCAGGGAACTACAGTTATTAGTATTGCACTCCACTAATCTGGCCCTTATAACTGCATGGCAAGAAAGTCATAAAAGGCCATTTTTAAAGTTTGAACTATGTAGATGGCATGCCACAAACATGTGGAAAAATACTGCTCTTCTCAGAAGAGGCCAAAATTGATCAGTTGGCAAATGTGTAATATGCTTTATGTGGTAGAAAACTAACTGTGCACATAAACCCTTAACACACCATCTCCACTAAATAAAAAATTCAAAAACAAACAAAAAATAATAATAAAAACAGTGACGGCGGCCGTCTCACCCTGTGGGGATGTTTTAATCCCGATGAGACAGGCATGATGCTCTGGGTTTATGTAAAGATGAGTTGAGCTAAATAGAAGAAAACCTGTTTGGCTGCAACAGACTGAGACCAGGGCAAAGGTTCACCTTCCAGCAGGATGACCAATTTTAACACATTGCCATAGATACAAAGGATGATTTAGCTCGGAGCGTGTACTGGAGTCCCAACTAAAATCCAATTAAGAAACTGTGAAAAGATTTGAAATCTGATGGTCACGGACACTTTCCATTCAATCTGAACTTAGAACCTTTCTGATTTCTATCTTTCCTACTTTTCGTACTTTACCTTTGACTTCAAAGCAATAGTTTTGCTTTGTTTTAGTCTTTAATGCAAAATTCTGTAAAAAAAACAAAAACATTTTGTCGTAGTAGTAATGTGATCCAGGGTGTGAATACCTTTGGAGGGCACTATTTCATGAGTAACATTCAAGGTTGAAGCACAGTCGCCTAACCAAGAGGTCAGAAACAACTCATTTTTTAAAGAATACACATTAAATCTGAGTTCATCAGTTTAAAAAGGTAAATGCCACATCAACTAAACTATGGGTGTTTCTAGCCCTTCTCTGTGTCCATCAGCCAAACCTGAATCCTAGGAAAGAGGGGCCAGAGGACATCAGGTCCACTCCTTTATCTCTGCCTAAAGTGACTGTCTGCATCTGTCCAGCTGAAGCTGAAACCTTCAGACAGCCGAGAGGTATGGATCCTTCATCATACCTTCAGTGATCTGAAGCCTTCGGGCAGCTGAGTGAGACTAGAAGTAGTGAAAAAAAAAAAAAAACGTTAGCCGCTGAAGCAGCTGCATGACTCAGCCCTCAACCACAAAAATATCTCCACTGCATTCACATTTCATGGTGATGTAGAGAACACACACATCCGTGATGGTATTTCACTTTTCCCACATCCTTTGTTCGAACAGTGCGCCCAGTTGATTTGAACACACGCACGCACACACCGAATGACACATCCCAAACACTTTAGGCAAGGCAAAAGCAGAGTAACCATGCAGGCTCCCTGGAGCCCTAACAGTCCAGCAGCTGTCCTCTCTGTCAAAAGGCAGCATTAGCTCTGGGTTGCACTGAGCCGATGGAGTTGCACGTGACCGAACGTTACTATACCATCAAGCTGTCGGCCAGCAATCCTCCTCCAGCTTAAAATAACCACCACTCACCCCAACAGCCAGGGTCGATTACACACAACCCCAACAACAATGCATAACGCACTGATCTGTCTGCCAGTCTGTAGCCGAACCGAGTTATGCTTATATAATTAGAGGCTGAGCAGAAGCATGACCCCTCCTTTATAAATAAATAGAGCTAATTAACTTCTCGTTTGAATAAGGGCACTGCGTGACATCCGTCTCATATCTAACAGGAATGAGGCTTAAATATGAAGCCAGACATGACACCGAAATCATAATCCTTTTTTCAGATGTAAAACTTTATTTTTAAAAGTGGGCGGCCCCATATCTGGTTTATGTTGCTATTTCTGCTCTAATTACACATAGTAAGATGTTATGCTGAGCTGGTGGCCCCGTCCTCTCACATCTAAATCTGTTCCAGTCTATCAAAGTCACTGACCAGGCATTGTAGCGGGGCGGATGGACGCAGAGGAACACTCATTCACGAAACATAGATCAGTGACCTCCTACAGACCCTAAAGATCAAAGTGGGGTCCTCTTACCAATGCTGTTCTTGGTGTCCCTCCTCAGACCACACAGCATGGCTGCAGCTCCTCTGGAAGCTGATCTTCACCTTAGTGTGTAAAGAGTTGAGGTTTCACCTGAGAGACCAGGTCTCAGGCGCTCACATGAGACACGGAATACATCTCTGCTTCTCCACTTCCAACATTTTCTTCAACCATGCTGCTTGTTAAAAGATAAGTTAATGCTGTCCCTCCAAACAGAGTCCCAGTCTCCTTCTTTTTAAACTTGCAGGATGAATCCTTTGCAGTCCTTACTAGTGGAACCTCTGAGATCAGCTGAGATCTTTGTGAAAAGCCATAGCAGGGAGAGGAATGACTTGTGCCCTATTCTTGGCATCTCGCTGTGGCCCCGTTTTTCCAGCTATTCTTACAAATGGTTCGTGGGTTTGGCAGAGATTTTTCTCATGCCCTGCTCACACACTCACATGAGCTCACACACATAACCCTTCTCTCTCTCTCCCTCTCTCTCTCTTGCTCAGCGGTTGCTCATCCTCTCTTCCTCTCTGCCAGAGGGGCTCAGTGAGGCAGCCACACACGATAGTCACTCCCCCCTTCCCCTTTCCTCCTCTGCACACAGACACGCACAAACTCACACTTTATCCCACCAAGTCCTGAATTCCACCCTCTCACACATGCACAGTTCACACACTGAGATTAGACACGACACAGTGGCGCACACACCACAACACCGAACTGTCGGCACAATTAACACCACCTGCACATTCACAGTCAGACTCTGTGTCACGTTTTTCTCACATAGATCCTGTACCTACATTATAGAGCGTGCATCTTCACAGTCCTGGTGTGTGTCTCTCTCACCCTCTCTCTCTCTCTCACACACACATGCATATGCAAAATTCCTGTGCCGAACAGCTGCCTGCATGCCTTGCAGTAGAGACTGATTTAAAGTACAGCGCAGCCGCCACACTGGTGATAGATTCACATTGCAGTCATGGGAAAATAAATAAATCATGTCTAACAGAGAAGAGATACAACACTTGAACCTGAGCAACTTTGTAAAATTCAAAAGCATCCACATTGAGAGAAGGTTTAGATGACCTCTTCGTAAGTCTTGACCCAGTGATGCTTCTGAACCCAAACACAGATGGGGTCGTTTGTCATGCACACATGTCCCAGCGCCTGCTGCTTCCTGACCCCCACAGGCGACCCCTCTGAACCTCCTCTGCCTCATTTTTTTGGTTCAGTGAAGACAAAGTGCTGTCCTTACCGAGATTTTAGATGAAAACACAAGATGCAACACCAACAAATTCAGATTGTGCACTGAGGAAATACATCCTCCCACTTTTTTCCCTGTTTTTTTTTTTTCTTTAACAGATTTTGAAAGTGATCACAAAGAACTAGCAGCAGAATTCTCAGACGTTCCAGTGGACACAGGACACATCAGCGTAGACAATTTCCTTAGAGACTGTTGTCCTTAATACCCCATTTACAGTGGGTATGAGTGTAGGCTTTTTGAGCGAAACTAATTAATTTCCTGCAGGATAATAAGAAATGTGAGATGAAACAGTGTTGGACAAAACAAAAGAAAAATCCTCTAAGAACAAAAAGCAATGATTCACAAAGAGGAAGATGATTAAACTTAATCATATAGTAGGAGAAAAACCTGACGTGAAAATATACTGCAGCATAATTTATCCCAAATTAGTCAACGTTTTTACTTTGAATTGATGCTCTAGTTAAGATTGATGCAATCTCTGGTTTCTCCTGATCAAACCAACCACACTGCCATCTTATGGTGGTCAGCTCCAGCTGCAGAAGGAAGCCGCAGGATAAAAAATGACCTGAAATTCAAAAACAACCTTCTAATATTTAAAGTTGTAAATTCCAGATTACAATCATGCAAAGAAATTTCACCCATTTTTGATTAATATCTATAAAAATACACACAACATATAGTTAAATCTACGTGGTGATTTAACAGCAATTTTCTACAGGTAAAGCTTTCCCATCTGTTTTACCTTTGGTTCTCCCTCTGATGATGCCCAGTCGACATCTGAGTGAAAAAGAAAACATCCTCCTCCTTCCTCCAGTGCACCGGCTGCCTTTCCTCAGGGAATCTGTCTGAGGAAAGGCGAATAAAAGCTGTTTGGGGGTGAGGTGCCCTTTTCCAAACACTGCCCTTGCTGACATGTTCATTTTCTGACCCATCAAAACAAAAACAACAAAAACAGGATTTTGTCCTACTCCTCGGTTTGCAGCCTGTGCCTGCCCTGTTGCTCACGTGCTCTTCTTTCCTTTTCTGGAGAACATCCAGTCCAGTCAGGTGAGTCTTCCACAAACAGGTGCAGGTTCTCAAACAGGGCAACGCTCTGTTTTTTTTCCCCCTCCCAGCCTTTCTGAGTCTGTTTCTTCCTAACCTAAGCAGCTATAAGCCGACCGGCGGAATAAATGTTGTGTTTTTACATCTCTGGCAATGTCAGCTTTGCAGGAGCAGATGGCAGAGAGTTCACGGCTGTGGGGCACAGCTTGCCTGCCAGAATGCAATGGAAACCTTCTCTGCAGGGACTCAGCGTTCTACCTTGTAAAACAATGCGCAGTCTGAGCGAGCAAATGCAGGGCAATGTCATCTAACGGTAAATTTCTGCAATGCATGTCATCCAAGGACACAAACAACCCTCAATCTTGGAGATATTCAGTGGACCTTTGCGGCCATTTGGCAATAACTTTTCTACCAAAGGACTTTCCGAGAGTCATACTGTTTATCCCTCTCTCCACCAAATGAGGAGTTTGAGATAGCACAGAGAAAAAATACTTTGTTTTTAGGTTGCATTGTTTTGTTTGGGTAACATTTTTCTTCTCCTAATAAAAGGAATTTGAAAAATGCCTTTTGTATTTACCTAAGTTACATTTGACTAAAATTGTATGTCCCTAGTCAAATGAGAGTAAAAGAATAAACAGAACAAAGTAGCAAACAGGCATACATGGTGAATGGTTTTGATTTCCTCACCCTCCAAATGTACCGTCACTACAGCTTGTCTGACATTTTGGTGAACTAATGCTGACACAATGAAGCCTCTACTTCTAGCCTTAGGTTTGAAAATGAATCTTTAAATTATTTTAATGGATTTTGAAATTACTCGTCTCAGTCCCAGAAATTTCTCAGATCTGTTTTTATATCACAATCCAAATCCCTCATGTCTTCTGATAAATAAGAGCTAAAAACACCAGTGTATCTCTGAGATGAGAAAACTAACATTTTCTGAGACTATTGACGCTTTTAAAAGCAAAAATATCTTGGTTTTTATTGTAACACTTAACCAAATTTTACTACCTTTATTTTAACCAGATTTTTCTTAAAAGAACATCACCCATGTATAATAATTACCCTTTCCAGGATGCTTCTTGTTTAGCTCAGTAGCTGTCATTTCTCAGTTTTATTTGACTTAAAGCACTGTGTTGGCACTATTATGACAGTTGCCCTAAAAATAAAGATTGATACTAAAGGTTGTGTCAGGTGTCATTTGTGATTTCACACACTGATAGGTTCAAAAAATTATATAAGGAAAAATATGTCCTACTATATAATTTTAAAAGGCATTGAGAGCACCAATTTATGATGGCCAATTATTGTAAAAACTTAAGCTTCTTGACACTACACAGTACAAGGAAATCTATGAAAACTATTATAGTTAAAAAGCTTAAATATTTTTGTGGTACATTTCAGAAAGTGTACCATCAAAATATTTCATTTCTTGTAATTTTGGTGACCATGCCTTTTAATAAAGAACATAAATGATTACTTTAATTTTGGTAAGCTAGAAGTCTCAAGCATGAAGTCCCTTTCTGTTTAAACCTGACTCACCCATTCACGCTCTATGCCCAAAGTGTCAAAGCAAACCATTTTTAGCTTTAAAGCTTGTGCCACATACATATACAAAAGATACTTACTTTCTTACTATGTGCAGGTATAGTAAAAAAGTACTATTCTGTTTGCCATTATGTTCTTAGCTTTTACATTCACACAGAACTGGCTTGTGCTTGTCATCCAATGTTCAAAAATTCAGCGAGTCTGAGTGAGTTGAAAAAATAGCTTTTCAAAATGACTGTGTACAATTTAGTTTAAAACTTTGTTTGCCTTGCAAACCCACGAAACAGACCTGCAGTAGAAGAAATAAGGCAACAGATCCAAAAGCCAATTTTGATTTTAAAGAGTTTATTATGAACAACCAGTTTATTCGTTCTCCTCGCTCCTGAGCCTGGCATTGGGGTTGGTGATCTTGATTGCCAGCTGAGCTGCTCTCTCCACAATCAGCTTCCTGTTCTTGGAAGAGACGTTGTGGGCAATCTCAGCACAGTGAGTCCTACAGGAGCAGAAAACACACCACTGAGGATTACAGTGCAAGATAAAGACTAATATTTCAGCAAGATATACTGCTGAAGTACTAATGAGAAACTTTCAGCAAAGAACAAACGGGGTAAAACCAAATGGCTAATATCAGGACAATATTTCAACACCGTGTTCTGATGTTGCTCCACAATAAGAGTTGCCATAAATTGAGACAAATCAGATATTTGTAGAACTTCCAAATAAACAGTGGTTATCAATGTTTTAATATCTGGCTTAGGGAACTACAACAATAAATAAATAAGGAAATTATAAAAACAAAATTTTAAGAAGTACCTTATTACAGGACAATTATTAAATCATTTGCTTTCAACTAGTTTGAATATCTAGATGTAGCAATCATCAGTAGAAAGGTCAGCTATATGGATTTTAATACTAGACTTTTAAAATATCAATTTTTAATTATTTCTCAAATTGCGTATTACTTAAGTGAAATAAAGACAATGTGACTAAATTAGGGACTCAATCTTGAGCTGGACAATGCTTTCATTACAAACAATTAATAAACATTGCATCCGTATAGAATTAGGAACTCATGCTATATGAATGCAATGTATATAATCCAACATTGTCTATGCAGGTATGGGAACTAAATTAGGAAGTTTCACATCTGGATGAACCTTCTCAAGCAAACATCTGGATGAGTTCAGACACGTGACTTGTTCTCGACTTTATCTTCTCATATATAAATGAAAATCTATTTTTACTCTCCCTGTTTCTCATAAGGAAACTGCTCAAAGTTTGTGGTCATTACAAACCTAACAGACAACTCCAATGTGAGAACACTTTAAAAAGTAAGACTTAAGCTAAGAATTTTCATTGTGTTTGAAATAAACCTAGATTTGCTTTCTTTTTTTTTTTTTTGCTACTAATACAAGGTCTTGTTTCAATTAAGACAAACATTTCCAAAAATTTTAGAGCACAAATACATTATTAGTACAGAACTGATTTAAACTTGTTGAAAAAAATATGAGACCATAAGAAAGAATAATAAAAGCACTGCAATGATAGAAATTAAATTTCAGACATGATAATCTGAGTTTTGCTGTGACGGTGGGCCTTCCCTGCAATATATGCCTCTACCAAAATCATCACAACCATCTCATACCGCCTCAACTTACAAGAAATTCTTTAAAAATCTGTCTCTTAGTAGAAAAGGCCCTAATAAAGTTTGTAAACAAACATTAAAAACTTTAAGTTTATCTTGATATATTAGGAAACAAATTCCAGCACAACATTTGCCATTTCTCAGCTAAGCTTGTAAACTGGATGAACTTACTTGTTATTCATCATCAGAACCTCCAGCTCCTTGACATTGTGCACCAGGAACTTCTTGAACCCAGATGGCAGCATGAACTTGGTTTTCTTGTTGCTACCATAACCAATGTTGGGCATCAGCATCTGACCCTTGAACCTCCTGCGAACCCTGTTGTCAATACCTCTGGGCTTGCGCCAGTTTTGCTGTTAACAGAAGTAAAATCAAATAATATATCTCACTAATTTGCCTTTAGTAAGAGAGGTAATTGTAAATTGTGTAAAGATCTGCCTTCCACACTTACCGTAATCTTGACATATCTATCAGATTGATGGCGAATGAACTTCTTGGTTCTCTTCTTGACAATCTTGGGTTTTGTTAGGGGCCTGAGGGCTGCCATGATGACTGTGGACAAACAATTCAAAGCAAGGTTAGAATAAAACCGTCAGCTCAGGACAGGTGTTGGGAGTATATTTTTACAATCATCTATTAGCGTTAACTGTCCGGTGTGCTAACAACACACCGAAGAAGCACTAAGGATAAAATTATAATAAACGCAAAATGCTTTCAAACTACGAACCTACACGCGTTCACAATCACATTAAGTGTGCGTTCCCAGCGGAGGGAAGAGTCAAATTAAACGTGTTGATTTACGTTAGCATGCTAGCTACTACGAAGGACTGCTCGGCTGTGTAGCAGGCCGCACTGCTTTTCTTTAAAATTCTGTATACATGAGATGAACAGAAAACAATACTTAATCGACAGTGTTTAAATGTGGTGATATTGTTAGTGTTGTCTATAAACCATGCTACAAGTTGGCCTTGGCTGGGTGCTAGCCGGACAGCCGCTTCAACGGCAACACTTCACTCCGTATGGGCAAATTCAACACAAAACCGATTATTCTACTGCTAATATGATACATCCTGTAAATGATGGAGGTCAATAACAAATTATCAACATCGAGTTAAAAAGATGATGGCAAATTTAATGAGGATTAAGTTAGATTCTCTCAACTCACCCGCCGGTCTAAATCCAAAAGGGACTTCGGCGACGGCGGAAAGAAAGAAAAGGACTTCCGCAAATCTGGCAATGCCTTATGGGTGATGTATTTTTCTGCGAAGAACAGTAAACTCTTTTGAAATAGACGTTTCATTTTAAAATAATTTTTCAAACCATATGTAGGAAACCAAACTAAGGGTAGGGCAGCAATTAGCAGCAAGGTATTTAGTAGTGCCTGTCATGTTTTTCTTCAGACATGACAATCAACATTCCGGTCAAACATATTGTGTGTTTCACCTCTGATAATTTTATATTTTTGGCTAATCTGCTAAAATCATCAGATTGTTCGGGTACATTATCATGGATTGGGTTATGTTTGATTGAGCCAGTCAGCACCTCAACTAGCTTTACATCACATTACTCTCTCTAGGAGAGGCAGTCCTCTGACGTGCTTTGATCCCCCTACCGTCAAAACATCTGATCCAAAGCAGCTCATCAATATCTGGTAAAGTGATATCTGTGAGCCATTGGCGGTTAGACATTCAGCCAAGACTTTGAGATTGACAACAGTGACAATTGTCAATTTGTCAATTAAAATTGTCAAATTATAAATTTCTCACTGATTATCATAATTAACACAATAATCTCAGTCTGGGTTGTGAAGGCAAACGTGTGAGTCATCCAGTGGACATTTCAGTTCCATTTTTAGTTCCTGTGTGGTAGGCTCCTATCTGCAGAATGAACAACTGTAAGCCAGTGTTAGACCTGAAAGACTCAGAGGTGTTGATATAAAATCTGATTACCGGTGGTTGTTTTTAAATAGATTCTTACTTTTATTTTTTGATTTATGTTTTTCTCTTTGACTTCTGTTTCATTCATTCTCATTTTGGCATTAACAGTCCATTAAAACTTCCCTGCAACACAAGAAAAAATTCCCTTGTTTTTTCTCTACTTCTCTTTATTTGTGTCACCATAATGTCCAGCGTTCTGGATGTTCAATCCATTGCTCTTTTCTCAGGGGAACATAATGTCCTGTCTGGAGAACACTAATCAGAGCATTAAAATAAGAAATAGAAATCTGAATATTAAGTGAAATATTAATTGCAAATTAACATGCACACAACTGTCTATGTCAGTGCTATTTGCTTTGGTCAACAATGGCTGTAAGGTACATAATTGGTGGGAACCTTTGAGTATGTGAGGTATCAAGAAGGTTATATTTATAGATGCATGACTTTCAAGTTTGCTAATTTTTATATTTTTATTAAATGTTAACAAGATTTTAACTTTGGAAGTGATGTTTCACTAGTGCACCACACAACTTAATGCAAAACCCAACCTCCTGACAAAGTCTATTCTATACAAAGTAAGAATATATGTATTTAATTTAGCAAAACTATGGATTCCAATAATATTTTTGACAACACTAAATATCAACTTTTCCACAGATCTCAAGGTATTATTTATAGTATTTGTTATTGAAAATGTTTTTTTGTGTCTGTTTTGACTAACAAAATTGTTTTAAACTGTGTGGGTTTTTTTTAAATCTCTGTTCAGTATACAATCCAGAATGTCTGAGCAGTCTAAACATGTAAGATTTTGAACTACAACTGGTCAAATGTTTTCCAGACTCCCTGAAGAATAACAAAGCAAAAACTTTTAATTTAGGCAGAATCATAAATTTCAGATCAGATACCGATTTCGGCATCATAGGCAGACAACAGCCCCTTAGCATTCAGCAATATTACACAATGAATCATGCTAATGGGTCATGTAAAATTTGACTTGGTTGCAACTGACATACCTTTTCTAGTCTTCAGTTTACAGCTAAAAACTGATCGGTGGGTGAGCTCCAGCTCTTTCTGCTTTTGTGAGTTTGATGTCTTTTAGCTGAGAAGCCCCTGGTTCAGTCATTGTAGGAAGATGTGGAGATTGCTTTGATTTTGTAACTTTTAATTTCCATGTGCTGTCCCACAGGCTAAACCACTGGACAAAAAAACAAAAAAACAAAAACCTCTGAGACACTACACTGAATTTAGCTGCTGCTGGAATTTCCTGTTGTCGAATTGTAAACCATATGTAGGAAACTAAACTAAGGGTAGGGCAGCAATTACCTACCCTAATGTACGTATGTATCCAATACATTTGGATATCACGCCAAATGTATTTGGCATGATATCTTTTATCTACCAGAACAAACTGTTTGTTAATCATTGAGAGAAGGATGTCTTTAGGATGTATCTTTCTGTCTGCCACTTTTGTTAAACTGGTGCACACTTCCTGATCAGATGAGAAGGCTGGTAACTCTGTGTACCTTTTCACTTCACAGACTTCCTTAATAAAACTTCCACTTTTTGTATCAGACTTAAGGGGCGGTAGCAGTGGGAAACGGTCTTGTGGTGTGATTAAAGGTAAATCATTTTGTTGTCACATGACAATGAGTTGTCTGACATTTCCTCATCGGTAGTAGGTCACAGCTCTTAGGACGCGGTTTATTTTTTCCTGTTTCAGCTGCGGGAAGAAGAACCGAAAGATGGAGTCTCAGCCTATAATGAGGCAAGTATTGTTTGTTTATTTTATTATTATTATTATTTTACAGTACTCTGTTGCTTAAATTTTAGTTTCACTTTTCTCATTTCAGTGGTGGGCAGTACAAGAATTATGGCATCGCCAATCCCGGTTACGTGCCAGCCGCGGCAGGAGCAGCGGGTAGGCTATGAGCTACGAACTTAAATTTCAACTTCATTCGGTGTATTGTCTTTTTTAATTAATTTAATAAGTCGCCGTAACTTTCGTTTCCGGTGACGTCACATCTGCTTTCTTGTGGCCACGTTATTGCGTTGTTGAGAATTCAGCAATCTTCGGGCCGCTCACATAATGGTTCTGGCTGACAAAATTAACAGTTGCATCAAAATTTTTGTTTACAGCTCCGGCTCCGGGACGTATTACTGATAGATAAACCCGTGAAGCTTCATTTGGATCAAGTCAGTTAGATAAGGGCCAGTGTCCATGTCGAACTGGTCGTGGCCCTCCCTGTACAGAATACATGGATGTATCTGTGCGCCTTACCTTTTTCAGTCGTTACAACTGTTTAATCTGTTGTTAACAAGCGGTATCATGTTTGTCTGAGACGTCTTCAAATACAGCATGAGCGTACATTTTTGCCACACCTGTTATTTTTGTGCAATAACACCGGCTGGAAACGTGCAGCGCTGCACGGTGTGTCACAGTCAAATGCAAAAAAACTTTGTACAAATTTTCTGTCAAACAAACGGTGTAAATCGAGTAATGCTATTACGTGCATAATGTTAGCTCATTAATGACTATAGTTAATTCATGCCAATATCATGTTAAGCTGGTAAATCGAGGGCTATGGGGGACAATTCCCACTCAAACGAATGTCTTGCCCCCCTCAAATCAAACCTCTCACAAATAATGTTACATCTCACAGAGGTTCTGCTGCGCACCGCACCGCGCTGAGCAGGCTGCGATCTTCTTCTGTATATTTGCAGCCGACATACAGCTCTGACTCAGGCCCTCTTCCGCTAGTAAACAGCCAATCAGCATTCAGTATGCAAATGAGCCTACAAGTAGTAGCCTTGAAACGTAGCGATACGCTCCGCAGATCCCTGCTAGAGAGAGAGAGAAAAAACTACTCGAGAACGATGACTACCACTGGTTTTATCTGACAAGTTGTCTAACTCTTAAATGTACGCTCATATATAAAAGAAAAAGGAACGCAGTGCTTTGTTAACACTACGACAACTAGAATACAAGGTCTAAAGGTTATCACATTTCACAGGTCAGTAAAAGGTTTTAATTTATTTTTAAATTAAAACCTTTTACTGACCTGTGAAATGTGATAACCAGTAAGTCCGTTGTGTTAGCTTGACTTTAACATCCTTAACATATAGATGTTGTGGTGCAGTTGTGTTTGTTTCGGTTCAATTAAAATAACTTATTTTAAATAAAGCGACTCATACTAACTCTTCTCTTCTCACATAAAGAGACATTATAAATAGAAAAAGTCTGTTGGAGAAACCAGGGAGGTATCAAGACAGTTGTCACAGATATTTAAGAAATACTCTTATCATCTGCTATCAGGGATCTGCAAACTGCAGTTCTGGAGCCACAAGAGGCTCTTTGGCTCTGGTCTTCACTAAATTCGTTAAACAGCGTATTAAAGTATTACAGTACATTGATACAATGAAACAAACAATGTTTTGTTACTAAAAACACTAGCCAGAAAGGAGTCACGTAATTTCCAGAATCATTCTGGATGAATTCTGGAAATCATCCAGACAGATCCAACCATGTATTTCTATTTTGTAAAATAAATAACTTTTTTTTCCCCCCCTCTGGACTCTGGTTAGAAAATGTATTAGAATATGAATTACATTGACTCGTCACAATACACAGAATGTACCGAATAATAAAAAGAACAGTTTTACTTTTTTTCTTCTCCTGTTATTTTGTATTTTATCACTTCAAACATGCGGATACGTACAAATATCCAACCTCTCATACGATTTTAACTATGCTTTTATTTTGAAATGAAACTCAATTTCTTTTTTATTCTGCCTCTTAAGAAAAAACCTAGTTGCCAAAGCATAAACAAATCCTTAAAAATAACTATATATTAGTAAAATAACTTTAAAAAAAAAAATCCCACCCTAAAATCTCCATCTCGCTTGAAGCTCCACTCAAAAAACCCCCCAAAAAAACTCCGGATCCTGGATTAAGGCGCTCGTTGCTAAACTTTCTCTGTATTGCGAAGCATCCGGACATCAGGTCCCGTCACTACCGCAGCAATAGTTAGAGGCGATTAAAGAAGGGGAACCAGCAAGCATACAGCTGCGTGAAACAGGAAAAGAAATCCAGAGAGAATAACGGTCAGAAATCCAGTTGTCACCGCGCTTTCGCAAAATGGATTATCAGCGTTTAACGAGGTGAGGGTCGCTTCATGCTTTCGATTTAGAGCAAAAGTAAAACCGTTGCTTAACTTGTCGTTTTACCGCTACGCGTTTCAGCCACGGCCAGCACCAAAATCACGGCATTGCCAACCCAGGTTACATACCAGCAGCAGCGTGGCCAGCAGGTATGACCTCCTACAAACCCGTATTTCAACTACACCCTGAGCACAAGACGAGTTTTGAAGTTGTTGGTCTTTTTTTCTTTACGAGTGAGTTAACTTAGTAGTAACTTAGGTCTTTCGGTGACGTAACATCTGGAGATGGGCGGCGGCAACATGTTTTTGGAGTTGCTGAAATCTCAGAGCTTCGAGTTTCTCACTCATACTTACAGACATTTGACTGAAATATGGAGTCAGCAAATCCATATCTTTGGAGTTGCTGAAATTTCAGAGCTTGCAGTTTCTCACTCATATTTACAGACTGAGGGATTAAGATTAACCCTGAAGCTTCAAGTAAATCAGGCTTTGGGTTTCGGAAATCTGAATGAACACCATGACGGAAGGGCACGGTAAGTCGCAGCGTCTAAGTGCTGACATGAAGGAATATGTATTCATTTGAAAATCTCAAGTTCTATATCTCTTGCTGACTTGGGTTACATGGTCAGCAGACTCCCCTTTTGTTGTGTTGTTGTGTTGAATTGTATTACATAAAAAATATATTTTAATAAACAACAACAATTTACATCGTATTTCAAAGTTTGCATCTGTTTCTGACTGGACTGGTTGTTGTTGTTTTTTTATTTAGCAATGTCTGCCCCACCTGTGGCGGAGCATGCAAGCCCCAGCGCTCCTCCGGCTGGTATGTTTGACAACATGCCTGGATATGAAGGGACGGTGGCCGGAGGAGGTACAGTAAGATATACAGACCCACTAAATCATTGTTCGTAATTCATAAACAAGCGTTTCAAAGTAAAAACAACAAGAGATGTACACAGTAACACAATATGTTTAATTACAGATGATTAAGATTTATGTTTTTTTAATTTGTGCCAGGTCTAAAGAAATTTAATGTCACTATACACTATAAGAACATCTACATCTGGTACAAATCTACCAATACCTTTCTTCAATTCCAGATTTTTCAGAGAGGAGTTCTGACATAAAAATACCTTATAATAATATAAGATAAAGACAGTAGCAACTGTTTGTAACTGTATGTACTCTGGAGGGAGCAGTCCAAACCTTTCTTGACGGATACCATGGAGGAACTGAGGCTTATCCTGCCAATTTCACACATTAATAATTGCAACAAAAAAAATTAAAAAAGGATATGTTACTGCTTTTTCTACTGTTTACCTTTTTGGTGGTGACTCATAAAAAATAAGCAATCTGCAGACAGTCTATTAAACTACAATGTGACCCGATTATTGAATTTACTGGTAATTAAATATATTCAGCAATAAAAGTCTTGGATATAACTTGGAGTGTTATATCCAACACTTGGAGTGTTGTTATACTCCAAGTATAACGAGTTATATCCAAGACGAAGAGTAATGGTTCCTGAGTTGCTTCACAATTATTTCACAATATTCATTTCTACTTATTCACAAACGCTTTTGGAGATTTAGAAACAGTAATAGAACCTAGATAAAAACTGTTCCTTTAAAAGAGGTTTTGGACAATAACATCTGAGATCAAATATTCTTTTCCTGAATAAAGTAAGAAACCTCGCTGAAAGGACTTTTAACTTTTGTTACAGGTGGATTTCTTCCACCTCCCATGCCTGCTCAACCAGTCCCCCAGCCTTCACCTGGACCTGAACAACCACACTGGAAGTAATGCTGACACCATGCCCCTTCTTTTAATACAATGGCTTAGGATATTTAAGACAGCTGTTAGTTAATTTGTAGATATTCCAGTATGTGTGACATGTTGCATATTATTGCTTCTTGCTTGCAGTATCCCGTCTATAACTGAAGACACTGCCAGGGACGCCTTTAGCCTGTATGCTTCCAGCAAATGTTGCTACAGTTCTGCACCTGCAAAGGACGGTGTCATCATCAACATGGAGTCATTCAATACTTACAGGGTAAGAGGTTTTGTGATTTAGAAATGTTTTGCAAAAAGCTGTGAGAACTGAATAAAAGTGAACAGATGTGGCTCATTAGAGTTTTCCTTCCATTCACTACTTTTTTTTTTTTTTATTATTGCAGTATCGCCTAGAAACATTTACCGAGTCCAGGTCTACAGAGTGGAGCCATGAGCCATACAACGGTGTGTTTCTGCTGCTAATGTCTTCAAAAAAATTAATAGGGTGACTGTGACAGTTGGACCAACGGCGTACACCTACACCACCACCACACAAACACAACACAAAAGTGGTTCATGTACACAGGAACCATGGAGGAAGCCTTTTTGCCCAACCACACTTGGTCAACCACATGTTGCCATTTGAGCTGTGGTAAATGCATAGTGTAGATGCTTGTCATGGAGCAGTGAGAGATTATCACGGCATAACAACATGCAATAAAAACTAGATCTAGAATTTAAAAGCGTTAGTTTCAGTTAATTAGTCATAGAAAAAACATAACATGTTAAATGAATTGCGCCTTTCTCATGTCCAAAATGACCAACAATCTATTTCTACATAGTTTTTTTTTTTTGATAACGATTGATGTTATAAAATGTTTTTCAACTTGTAGTCAAATAGAAGTCTCTCTCAGTGACTTTTTAGATCCTTAGGTAATCGTTTGGCCATTTGGCTTGATTGGAGGTTATTTGGACTGAAAGTGTAAAAAATATGGCAAACATTAAGTGCAATATGCTTCTTTATTTGTGGAATTGAAAGATTGCATATGAAGTTATTATTTTTGAACATCAAAAAACAAGTGACCAGAAAAACTGGTCTTCATAGCATAGCATATTTCTGCTGTGGGTTCTTGCAGGTCACAATATGACATTCTGTCATGTTAGTTTAAAAAGTGTAAAAGTCTACAGATTATTAATTAAGTACTTAGTGCTGTTTATTTTGGGTTTTTTTTAAATTTTCTGACCCATATGACAATTTATATTGGTTAATATTGATCAGGCCAGCCAGTGGATGCCTATGTTCAGCACCCTCCAGGACCGTGGGACATTCCTGCCAAAGCACCCACTTTTTTTGTGGATGGCGAACAGAAAATGAAGGTTCCCTACACCTCATCTATGAAGGTAAGCTATACAAATGATGCATGACGGGAAAAATAATTAGCTCTTGTGATTTTTGTTTTCTCTGTAAACGTCATTACACATGTATTTTTATGCAATTCTTTAAGTTTGGATTCTAGTCTTATGGTAACGAAGGTTTCAGGGAGGTTTTTTCTTCTTTAGCAAAACTTCTTTGAACTGGTTTTTGGCTCAGGGGAAAAACCCAGGCTTCTTTCTTTGTAAGAAGCCTGAGAAAAAGACTCCCTGAGATGTGGGAGCTGGATCGGAGGCGCTTTGTATGTGACTGAAGCAGATATTAAAGAGTATTGCATGTGTTAAGTTTAACTTCTTCTTCTCCTTCCTTCCCTACTTCTCTTTTTAGCCTGATCTCTGAGGATTTCGCCATTACTCTGATAGTCTAAATAAATATCTAAAAGACAAATGTGCATTTCTCTGATTGACTCAATGTTTCACTAATTATCAAAAGAATCAGGTGATTTTACTCTACCTGATGTATGTTTCTAAATGACAAATAAGTGTGTAATTTATTCTGTTGTTCTAGCCTTGCCATGATTGTTTAGGAAGCGGGAGGAAACCTTGCAAAGACTGTGCAGGCTGTGGTAATGTAAGTATTTTCTACTCAGGAAATATTTGAAGTTCGTTGGTGTGATAAAATCAAGTGTCTTTCTTCCCTTTATTTTCTTCAACAGAAAGTATGTTGGGTGTGTAATGGATCTGGTTTTCGTCATGGAGGTGATCGTTGCCACCACTGCAGCGGAAGAGGGAGGGAAAAGTATGTATTTTATTCCTAATGACAGTAAGATAATGAGAATATTTAAAAAACACTGCTGAATACTGTATTTGCATTTAGAAAGTTTATCTTTCGTTTCAGTTGTGCACACTGTCATGGGCAAGGATCAAAGCAATGTACCACATGTCATGGAAAACAGCAACTTTTGGTCTTCATCCTCCTCACTGTGAAATGGTAGAGTATTGTTAACCATGTGTGAAGGAAAAATTTAGTAGCAATGTTTAAATAAATTTGAATGTACACTTAATGATGTTTTTATTAAAGGTTTGCACTCTGTTGCAGCTCAACAGGATATATGCTCTTCTGACCCTCTTCAAATAAGTGAAGAACAGGGTGTTCAGCAGTTAGAAATGTGAAACATGGCTAAGGTGATAAGCCTAGTTTGTTGAAATTCAGTTACTAGTACCTGTTTAGAAATCAGCAGAGAGGCTTTTTGGAGAAACGCCTAAAGTTGAGCTGTGAATGTGTATGCAACCCTGCTCGACTGAAACTTACAGATAAGTAACGCATAGATTTTTACCTGACACTTGAGCCAGGGGGTGTGACTAAGTAGTGTGTGATGTATCCTATGTAAATGAGGGGACGTTCAGCCCCAAGTCAGAACTCATCCGATTCTCACTGAGATGTGAGCTTTGTATGTTTTCTCCATTTGCAAATGTTAATAAAAGCTGTGTTTGTTCTCTTTTAAAGCTAAAGTTTGGTCTTGAATTTTGTGCAACTTAACACATGTTTATCTACCAAAGCTCTTGATTTCCTGATCCATTTCTTTTCTAACCCTCACCTGTATTAAAGGAACAAGGATCAGAACCAAAAGCATGAGATTCTATGTAGAAGCATCTTTGTAAGGTGGCCAAGCTCAGCCATGGTGATGGGGCCCAACAGAAGGCTCCTCCATATTAAAAGGAGTTTTCTGAGGTGGTTCCAGTGTCTGAAGATGCTGTAAAATGATCAGTTGTGTTTTTGCTTGCAGGACAAACAACTCTGACAATTATGTTGTTGAACAATTGAGCGGTCTTCAGGTGTCAAACCTCAGTCAAGTGTCAGGCAAGGAGCTCTTCAGGGATTCTCAGTACTTGGTAAATTCTCCTTTTTATGTTGTTTTTGTAAAAAATATGGCTAAATTATATATTTAGGTCTTAGAAAGAGGTGAAATTGTTGCCTGGTTGTTATATAAATTAATCTTTTCATTGATGAATGTTGTTAGAGTTCTATTAAAACGTATTAATAGTTAGTTTGTGCTTTCAAGATAAACTAACTTTCCCTCTACACCAGATTAGCTACCATTATTAGCATTTGTTTACTATCCATCCATCCATCCATTTTCTGTTCACCCTTGTCCCTAATGGGGTCGGGAGGGTTGCTGGTGCCTATCTCCAGCTACGTTCTGGGCGAGAGGCGGGGTACACCCTGGACAGGTTGCCAGTCTGTCGCAGGCATTTGTTTACTATAATTTTTTAATTTATTTATTTATATATATATTTTATTTATTCCTGGAGGTCCCCTCTATTTCCCTTTTTATTTCTCTTTCCTCCTTACACGCATATGTACATAACTAACTCGATGGAAATGGCAATACTGACATGGTTAAGTTGAAAAGCATGTAGTGGTTAGTTTATCTTATATATATATATATATATATATGCTTTTTTGATTTGATGTTACAGATCAACAAGTTAAATGGTATTTTTGAAAAAATATTAACTGACTAATTACAAAACATTGCTTTTAAATTATTATCCATTTCATTGATGGAAAAAAATCAGTCAAAACCTACCTGACTATGTGAAATTACAACCAACCAACACAGGTTGTATTATGTTTAGACATAATACTTGGGGGTTACCTGGCTTCTTCTTCAGAACCTGGTCACTAGCAAAAAATCCTGAAGGAGAATGTTTTACTATCAGTTCATAATCTTAAGCTCAAGAGCATATTGGTAATAAAAGTGACCTAAAGCATGCTGACAAATTTACCTCTGAATGGCTAAAAGAAAATTGATGTTTTAGAGTGGCCTAGTCAAAGTCCAGACTTATTTCCAATTGTTTCTGTGACATGACCTTACACAGACTGCTAATCCTCAAAAACCCTACAAACTGGCTAAATTAAAATTATTCTGCATTAATTGGTGCGTCACAATGCCTTCACAGCAATGTAAAATAAACACAAATGCTTTGCAGCAGTTGTGCATTTTGTATTTTTTTTTTTGGACTGATAACATTAGTTTGCTCTAAAACATGGAAGTCTGTTAACAGGCAAAAGCAGAAAAGACAGAGCAAATATGTTTTCACTATATACACCACAGTACACTATTTATTTTTATCGTAACCCTATGTCCATAGGGTAAGCTAACAAAATTTTAAATATTAGACACATACTCTTTTAGAGCTAAGGCCATGTAAGTCATGTATCTTTTGCATGCAGCAACTTGTCCCAAGACTGTGAAAAACAAGTTGTCAAACTGTTTCTCGCATCGAGATTGAGTGCGTCCTGTGTGACAGTGTTGGAAACCACTTGGTGGATAACGGAATGCATTTTCTTCACTTACATTGACAAATGTCTGTGTATGCCCCTTAAACAGTGACACCACTTCAACAATATTTATTTAATACCCTCTACAGGTGTATCCAGTCATGGGCTTCCCAGACCCTACAGTGGTGCAGGCTGCACAGCGACTTGTTGGGGATCATCAGGGCAAGTTCTTACGGACGTCACGTATTCTACAACAGGTATTTAAAGATGTTATCACATAATGGAGCTTTTGTTAGCATACAAAATGTACACAATTGTTTTTTGGGTTTTTTTGTCTGCAGCGTCAAACCATTGAATTGATCCCCGTCACGAAGGTCACCTACACATGGAAAGGAAAAACATATGTTTACTTTGTGTACGGAAATGAGTTCAAAGTTCATACGAATGACTATCCTGCTACCTGCTGCTGCTCTGTAATGTAATTGAGATGAATGTAACATTCTGATTATATAAATAAATATCAGAAATCAACTATTTGCAAAACCTTTTAAAACAAAGAAGAGACATTTTTGAAGGAGTTAAATTACTGTTGTCAACTAAATAATTTGGAAAAAGCATCAACAGAGGCAGCAGTTGTGAACCAGCTGCATCACCTCCTCGAAGTTTATCAAAGTTGAAATTAGGCAATCTGGAAAACTGTCTGGTAATTTACAAGTCCATAATTTTGTGTCTTTGTTAGAAATTGACAAAATATATTTGCTTCCAGTTTAAAGGGACCATTTTGTTTTCTGCACACCATGTAGAAGACAGTATTAATGTTGATTTCAGGCTAAGTTGATACAAATGTGTGATGACACTATTACGCTTAATGATATCTACTAATTTAAAGGTTTTGAAACTACCTGCGCTGACATTACAAAGTAAGGCAATTTAAGAAAAAGACCATTATGAAGTGCACTGACACAATTTAAAAACTAAAGACTGGGAAAGCATCTGTCTTGTCTTTTTTTCCACCCCAGAAAAGTACAAATTCATGGGCATATTGCATGGTAATATTTATGTTGTCTGTGTTTTGTTGTTTGGATAGATTTAACAGATTATTTTCTAATTTTGTTTGTGGTGTTATTTGTTGTAAAATAAATAAAGGACACCACTTTATTGGAGATAAGATTTAATGTGCATTACTTTGCATTTATGAAATTTGATGGCTCTTTATGAAATACTTCACATTTAATATCCATTCTCTTAACAGTCACTGACACATGTATTCTGAATGCATTGATTTATTTCATTTAAACATTATGCAAATATATTTTACAACAATGTATTTCATGTAACATGAAAATTCTATTTGTAAGAAAATGCTGTGACGCTTTATTAAAATTCTTGCATTAAAACAAAGGCTATTTTTGCAAAATTGTGTCGTCATTAGAGATGGGTCGGTCGCGAACGTTTCGGCTATGAGAGCCGGCTCCTCACTGAGAGCCCTTAGTCATTATAAAGTGGGGGAAGTCTACAAACACGGGAGTGCAACGAGCAGCACACCATATGAGAAGTGGAGAGAGAGAATGAAAAAGAAAGTAAGTTACTATTACGGCTCTGTTCGGTAGATTTGTTTGCAATGCTTTGTTCATTTGTTTTTTTATTAAAATGTACAAAAGTAATGTGTACTTTTGTAGCAGAACAAATACATAATATTAAGAAAGTATAAGGCTTCATTGAATGTAAAAAGGATTTGTCATGCAAAACATTTCTATTTCCCAAGTTGTACTGAAATATGGGGCTGCAAATGATAATAAAGAGCCGTTTGGGAGCCGAATGACCCGGTTCTTCTTTGGGAGACGAGCCACACGAGCCGGCTCTCTGCGAAGAGCAGAAATTCCCATCACTATTTGTCATTAACAGTGGACAGTCGCCAGTGATATGACGCGAAGAACGTGTTCGCTATAATGCTAACAAACGGTGCACTCAAAGCTACAATAAAAATAAATAAAGCAGTACCTGAGAGACAGCTATCGATGCGCTGAGACTCGGCAAACAATAATTAAGTTGGGGCTTGTGTCGGTGGATTTGCGTCTCGGTGTAACTTTGGCAAACCAAGCAAGAACTGAGAAGAAAAACGAGGTAAAGTTAGCATGCTGGCTAAATAGCCAGGTTTTTGCCAGTACCTTGTAATGCCGTGTATGTGCCATTGCAGGCAGATTTGACCGGTCCTCATATTCTCTAGATTCTGCGGAATAAGCTGTACGTTCCGAGGAGTCACAGAGTTATGACGGAATACTAAAGCTGTGAAAGAGAAAGTGTGCTTGTAACAATAATGAGGTTAGCTCTCTTGTTTAGCCACTTTTCAAGTAGCCAAACATCGCAGTAGTGAGCGGCGTTTCCAGCTGCCTGCTGCGTAGTAAATAAACACCTCATTAAATAATACACGGGGATACATGGTAAGTATTCGGACTGTTGTTTCATAATTATTGTATAGTATATTTCTTACTTAATTGATATTTTAAGAAAAGAGGCTAAATTTGACGGTTGTGTTCCCAAGAGAACAGCCGCACCTGCAGCAGAAGAGCGGATCATCTGCGTCTGTTTTTGGTTTGCAAACATCAGCTGGTAGAACTTCCTGTGAGACCGTCAACATGTTCTGTTGTGTTTATATAACCTTTCTCGTTTTCAGCATCAAATTGAGTAGCGCTGAGTAGAAACCTCCACCAAGATCACTGTTAGAGAACAGCAGAGGAACTTTAAGCAGGTTATGTCAAAACAGTAATGCCTCGTAAGAAATATTCAGCTCTGGGACAACATGCATGACAAAAACAGGAAATGAGAGGAGATTTTAAAAAAAAACCAACAACATGCAAAAATGCAAGTGCAGAGACCTAGAGTGGAGAGTGTCTCAAGTGCTAAGTGGAAAAAGGGCATGTCCGTTCTTTATGGAAATTAAAGTAAGGGATAGTTTGCACGGGAGATGAGCTACTGTGAAACGGTATTTCTTAAAAATGTGAAAAGTGCAGGAACCACAAGAAAGCTTGTCCAACATTTTCTGCTGGGTTACCTTTTCTCATTGTAATTTGCACGGATCATTGAGCTGGTTATCTTTGAACCTCCCAGCCACTCATTAACTAACCTATGTGTTTTCTTTATTTGTTCTATGTGAGATTTTTCCATTACAGTGGGAGTTATAAGTTAACTGGTTTTGAGGGCATCGGGTAGTAAGGAGAATCAACATTTTCATTGTAGCTCAAATTAGCTCAATATTTACATTTAACTATAGACTGAATTATCAGTTGTAGGGTAGATTGTTTCTAAAAAGTTTCCATCAGTCCCTGGAATCTCAGTATGACCTGAAAACTTGGCCAAATGAACCAGCAAAGAGAATATAACATGGGAATAAAGTTCTTTCCTGTTCTGTGTTCTGCTGCAATGTACAATGAACTTTAATTTCTGGTATTTTACATGAGCACATTTTATCCTTGCAGGTTGCGTCACCATGGCGTCAGCATCTGCCTCCGTGGACTCAAAGGCAGAGCTGACTGCTCTGCTGGAACAGTGGGAGAGGGAGCAGCAAGGCAACACACAGGAGCTGGTCAACATCCTCACAAAGTAAGTAGGAGGCTTGTGTCTGATGTATGTGATGAGCTGTAATACTGTTAGAATGAAATAAAGGGTCTTTAAGAGTGTTTAATGTGGACTTCTATTGACTTTTAGAATCTCTGAGCTTGTTGAAAAGGAGACAGAAGAGTACCACAAAGCGGACCCTGACCCTTTTGATGATCGGCATCCTGGTATGAAAAAGAGGAAAACAGATTTTGTAACTGCAAGTCTTCCACGGATTTAAATATTCTGCATGTTTTTGACATACCTCTCTTGGCCACTAGGGAGAGCTGATCCAGAAGGCATGTTGGGGCATCTTCTGAAGATCTTGTTCAAAAATGATGAATTCATGAATACAGTAAGCCTTAATCAGTAGTTTTGAGTTGCCTTGGTGAGCCATATTTAACTGCATTTAATATCTTGGTTAGAAGTTAATTTAAAACAAAGCAAATGTTTCCTTTAATAGTTGGTGAACAGCTATGTGATGACCAGCAGAGAATTCTCTCTAAATGCAGCAGCTTGTCGCCTGCTGCAGAACATCATGCCTGGGCTGGAGACAGCTGTGGTCTTTCAAGAAAAAGTAAAGTACATCTACCCTCATTGTGTCTGTCTGTGTGCGTGCGTGTTTGTGGTGTATTTTGTTCATATTTTGTTGAACTTTCAAACATTTCAGATTTCTGAAACTAAAAATAAGTCTTTTTAATTGTGTTATTGCTCTATCAAACTGACAGTTGGAAACAGGAAGTAGTATAATAATGTGGCAGCTGTTATAATCAGTTCATGATTGCGTCGCTGACACTTCTTATTTCAGCTATCCACAGAATGTAAAACTTCATGAAAAGCAATCCTGTAGTTAATTTTTATACTGTTTTCAGTATTTTTGAATGTTTTTTAGATGGTGAAGTTGAGAGGAATCAAAGTTAATAAATTTTATGAATGATTTTTAGTATTGGCCCTTCTGAGCTCCACTACATGTTCCGGATCAGTTTGATTCTTTTAATTCATACTCCCATAGTTGAATTCCAGGATTGGCCAGACCCCAGGGAAATGTATTTCACTGCCTCTAATTTGCTTGAAAAGTAGCATTTTGTAGAATTGTGACTGTTAAACTATTGTATTTCATTTTCCTTTTCCTTTTAACTTATTACCTCAACGAGTTAGGAAAATAAATTGAAATAGAAGTCTTAAAAGCAGACATATAAAATAATTTAGCTGTATATTAGTTTCTGAAAACTTTGCATTACCTCTTATTCAATTTATTGTGATTTGATTCTTGTCTAGATTTGTGAATTTCTATGATTATATTCTTTAGATCAAAGCAACCTCTTAATGCTAGCTCAGTTTATTAGAGACCTAGTCAGAGAAAGTTATCTTACTTTGCTGGTTATCAAAGTTGGTACAGAACTGATGCCAGTCTTTGTTTTTTAGTTTTTGTATCAAATATAAAATAAACTAAAATATAATTTATTGTCCCCATATAAAATTATGTTGTGGATTGTAACCTGGGCACCTTCATATGTTTACATCAACACAAACTTGCAAGAGATGACATTATCTCACCTCACAGCAGTTTGCAATAAACATTGATAAAAAAACAAGCAAATAACTGCATAATCAGCACTCTGCTGTATTTCTAAGTTCTTTAATATGGGAACTTAAGAACATCATGGCATGTTGGTTATCCATATTTTGTTTTTTTGCCATTCTTCATAACTGCACCCATCTATCCCTCATGTTTTCACCTTGGAGTTGTACACACTGATCCCCCTTTCTGCAATAAACACAGAGGATCAGACATAACATGTATTACTAACTGTATTACTCACACCCAATACACAAACACTTTGAGCTATTGTTGTTTGAGCTTCATATCATCTACAAGATTGCTGCATTCTGTATAAAGAATATATGGAGGGTCATTCACTATCTGTCGGGAGAGTCTGATATGCCTCTGTCACCATTTAGTTATTTCACAAAATTGCTTCAAACATCACATATACAAACAAACATAGTGCTTTGTATTTTCTCTATGATTCATTCTGTTGATCTTCTTAGGTTTATGCATTATTCACCATCTTGCGTGCGTCATTTTTTTCAGGAGGGCATCGTTGAAAGACTTTTTAAGTGGGCTCAGGAGGCTGAACAGCCTCTACGAATCTATGCCACAGGCCTGTTGGCGGGCGCCATGGAGAATCAGGACATTGCTGCCAACTACAGAGAGGAGAACTCTGTTTTGGTCAGTAGGGGGTGTCCCCAGTCTCTTATGTCACTTTGTATTGATGAATAATTCAGAAGTTTATAGTGAAAGACAAATGATATTTTGCCCCACAGTTTGTTCATAAGGATTAGTAAGGGTCCATTTGCTTATTATTTGTGCTTTACTTTTACAGGTGCCTTTGATGCTGCACAGGTTGCGTGAGCTTCAGGATAAGGATGCTGAGAACAAACGGGAAATCAAACGACCTAGCCCCAGGAAGATTCTCAGTGAGCCTCTGCTGCCTTTAGATGAGGAGGCTGTTGATGGAGGCTTTGAAGACAAGCCCTTCTCTCCATGTAAAAATTCAGACGAAAAGGAAGCAGTGGGGCCGCAAGGAGACGCCGAAGTTCCCTTCTCAAGCGCCGAGCCTGAAAACGAATTGTCGTTCCGTTTCAGCTCGCCTCACAGGACGAGTAGCCGTGCCAGCTCAGCTGTTAAAACCATGATGAAGCCCATGTCTGCCCCGGGTTCACTGGCACACCCAGGCATGTCTGATGGCAGCGGCTACCTGCGGAGGAGGATGGAGAGAGACAATGCCAGAACCTCAAAACAGAAGCTGAATTTCTCTCTGCCGGAACCAGAAAGGAACTTAAGCGAGCTTTCCAACAGCAGCTGGTCAGAGATGAGTCCCTGGGTTATTGGCAACAACTACCATCTGGACCCTTTGACCCCAGAGATTGAGCAGAGGCTCATCCTGCAGTATCTCACACCTCTGGGAGAGTATCAGGAGGTTGGTCGCATTCAAATATGAGCATAGGAGTTTACAGCTTGTTCAAAACTGTTTTGATCATGTTCTTCTTCACTTACCGCGTAAATGTCAGTGTTTGAAAGGTGAGGTTGTTGTATTTTGCATGCATGAATGGAAGCAAAATCACCTTTTATACATATACTCTTTATGGTGGAGCGCAATTATGTATTTTATATACATTTTGTAAAAATAATTTTGTATAGACGGAGAATGTATCTGCCGTCATGCTGCAAAGTCACCAGCAGGTGTCAGCCTTCCATCATGATAATTCAGATGAAAGAAATTATTTAAGCTACATAATTGTTTAGTTACAAGGAGTTAACTATATGTTGTTTAAAAATTTTTTTAAAATATTTTTTAAAATGTGGTAAACTATTGCTGTTTATGCCTTTATGGTTTACAGCTTCTGGCAGTGTTTATGCAGATGGGAGCCCGTGAGCTCCTCATGCACTATATGGATCTAAAGCAGACCAATGATGTCCAGCTGACCTTTGAGGCTCTGAAGGTAAATCTTCCTTTCTTTCTTTGACTCTTCTTGTTACTCAAACAGCGTGATGTTCCTTAAGCTCATGCAGTTTCCCTTCTTACAGTATTTGGCTTCTCTGCTATTGCACAAGAAGTTCGCTGCAGAGTTTGTTGCTCATGGAGGCGTTCAGAAATTGCTGGAAATCCCAAGACCTTCGATGGCTGCTACAGGAGTGTCACTGTGCCTCTATTACCTCGCCTATAACCAGGATGCAATGGAAAGGGTATGAAGGAGATTACCAAACATTGCAACTCAGAAGTGTTTCAAGTTGAAGTAGCTTAATTTTGAGGTATCTTTGTGTCAATGCAGCATTTTGGCAGAGCGAGTCAGTAGCTTTTGACAAGCTCAGTAACGTTTTCTTACTATGCAGCCATACTCTTGTGGCTGATATGAGCGAAAAACAAAGTAGTTATATTTTGGTTGCTGTTAAAATTTTTATTTTTGAATTGGTATTGTTTTCTTATATCAATCATACGTGTCAAAATCGCTGCCGAGATCCAAACAGCACAGCGTTACTCAGTATTGCAGAGTTCAGTGTATTATTTTTTTTGTTGCTGTCCTTATTTGTATTCAGGACTCTGCTCTCTCCACTCAAGGTGTGCATGTTGCCCCACTCCGTCTTGTCAGATGTGGTTGGTTACACGCTGTGGCTGTTGGAGTGCTCGCATGCATCAGGCTGCTGCCACGCAACCATGTTCTTCTCCATCTCCTTTTCGTTCCGGGCCGTCCTCGAGCTTTTCGACAAGCAGGATGGACTTAGACGGCTCGTCAATCTGGTTAGAAAAGAAATCCCTCTGTCCTCATTGTAACTGTGTAAACCTACTCATCTGTGCCATGTGACGAAAATATTGATATCCGAACAGCCAATACACTGTCAAATTGAATAGATTTAAAGTTTGGAATGGATGAACTGCTTTCAGATCAGCACACTGGAGATCCTGAATCCAGAGGACCAGGGAGCGCTGCTGAGCGATGATGAGATTTTCTCCAGCAGGCAGAGAGCCAAGCACACCTGCATGGCTCTGCGCAGGTACTTCGAGGCCCATCTGGCAATCAAGGTGGAGCAGGTGAAGCAGTCTCTGCAGCGCACAGAGGGAGGTGCCCCCATTCACTCACAACCATATTACAAGGTAAACGGAGGATATATTTGTGGATCAGAATAAAAATAATTTTTTGCATCTCCTTTTATTTGCTTTAGTTGTGAAGATGGTTTCTGATTTGGCATTCTGTGTGCTTGCCTCACTCGTCAGGCGGTCAGCTACAGCCGTGAACAGGTGGTGGAAATGATGGAGTTTCTGATCGAATACGGTCCACTCAGACTATACTGGGAACCAGCAGAGGTCTTTCACAAGCTGTCTTGTGTCCAGCTTCTCCTGCAGCTCATTTCTATTGCTTGTGACTGGAGGACCTACTACGGCAGGTATTGACAAGTTCCATTAAACGTTCACTAAACTTATTTGAAAGTAGGTCTTGAGTTTTGCTCTCTGCTCTTGTAGGAGTGATACAGTACGATATGCCCTCGACATCCTGAGTATCCTCACAGTGGTTCCAAAGACGCAGCTGTTGTTGTCTGAACCTGTTGCAGTGCTGGATGAGGGAGGATCCACTGTTTCTACTGTTGGTGAGTTTTCCTAGAGGATGATTTAATCTAAGCCACTTAGTTATAACATTGTTGCCAAAAAGGGTAGTTTTACTTTTGTGTTGCCAGTAATCTTAGTTTTTTTTTTTTTTTTTTTTTAGATTTTCCTTACTCTGTTGGTTGCTAAGCAACTGTGTTTTGTATTATAGTAAGAAAAATCAACTCTAGCCCTTTAACAAAAAATCTCTTTATTAAAAAAAAAAAAATAATGTGCATGAACATTTTTGTTTGTTTTTTGTTTTTTTTTTGTCTTAGGTATGAGTATAGTCCTGGCTGTGGCGGAGGGAGAGGTCTTTGTGAACGATGCAGAGATCCAGAAGTCGGCTCTCCAGGTTGTCATCAACTGTGTGTGTGCGCCAGACAAACGCATGTCCAGCATTGGCAAATTTATTGCGGGGACTCCCCGTCGCCGCCTGCCGCAGCAGACGAAGGCCAACGAGAGCGTGCTCACCAAGATGTGGAATGTTGTACAGTCCAACAACGGGATCAAGGTACACTTGAAGCTCACCTGACATCTATGTTGCATTTTTTTATGAATAAATGTTTTGTTAAAGTATTGACATATCTCTGATGTTTCCAGATTCTTATCACAAGAATTACAAAGTAATTAGAAAATTACTTTAAAAAACGTTTTAACCCTGTACCCCATTCCCCTGACACCCCTAAAGAAAAAACAGTGTAATCAGTTGCTTTAGGGGTCACTTAATTAGTAAATGAAATCTGCCAGTGGGTCTCATTAGCAAAAAAAAAAAAAAAGAAAGATTTGCTTATTTAAATAAATTATCTTTGAATTTCCCATATGGCAGAAGGTACAAATAAACACTTCAATGAAGTTGAAGTGTTTATTTGCTTTTAATTAGTATGTTTTCTGAGCTGTTAGATATAGAGCATGCTACCTTTCTAAGTGTTGATAAATCTTATCATTTCTGCTACTATCTAACTCCTTTAAACAGAATCTTTATGAGAAAGCACTTTCAGGCATGTCGTTTGCTTTGAAAGCCTTTTTTTCTTTAAACTTACACTTTGTATCTGTCCTGTAGGTGCTCCTGTCCCTTCTGACTGTCAAGATGCCCATTACAGATGCCGATCAGATCCGAGCTCTTGCCTGCAAGGCTCTGGTGGGTTTGTCTCGCTCCAGCTCTGTCAGACAAATCATCAGCAAGTTGCCTTTGTTCAGCAGCGGACACATCCAGCAGCTCATGAAAGAGCCTGTTCTCCAGGACAAACGCAGCGAACACGTCAAGTTCTGTAAGTTTGCAGCAGAGCTGATGGAAAGGATCTCTGGGAAGCCGTTGTTGATCGGTACGGACGTGTCTCTGGCGTGGCTGCAGAGGGCCAACGTGGTTGCTCAGTCCAAGATCACCTTCCCCGAGAAGGAGTTGCTGCTTCTCATACGAAACCACCTTGTGGCCAAAGGCCTACACGACACAGCAAACACACTCACCAAAGAGGCAGATCTGCCCATGACATGCCTTTCACATTCATCTCACTGTTCACATTCAGCCTCCTCTTTCCCCGCTGTTGCTCCTCCTCCTGCTGCCTCCCCCGTTACTACGCTCCCCCGCACCCCACGGTTGGCCAACGGTGTGGGCTCACGACACGGAAACCATATCTCACACTCATCCACCACGCCATCCAACCATCCACAAGCACGCCCCTCCACATCACAGTCGGCTGGACCGCCTTCTAGCGCCATACCATCGACGTCTGCCCCACACTGTAGCAACGGCTCGCCGTTGATCGGCCGCATCGTTTTCTCTCGTGAACGACAGACGCCGTGCGGAGCCATAAACTGCAAAAAGAACCGAGTGCTTCGACAGAAGTCTGATCATGGGGCCTTTAGCCAGAGTCCAGCCATGAAGAAGCAGTTTGACAGACACTTACCTTCTCCTCCTGCCTTGGACAGTATTATCACAGAGTATCTGAGGGAGCAGCACGCCCGCTGTAAAAACCCTGTCGCAACCTGCCCACCTTTCTCTCTTTTCACCCCCCACCAATGCCCTGAGCCCAAACAGAGACGGCAGGCGCCCATCAATTTCACATCGCGGCATTCTCGTAGAGTTATATATCCAAAATATGGAGGCGTGGATGGAGGATGCTTTGACAGACATCTTATATTCAGCAGGTTGGTGTCATTCCTATTTCCTCCCTAACCCTGCTCCATGTCCGTTCTCGACATTCTTCGTTTCTGCGTTTTCCCAGGTTCCGTCCCATCTCCGTGTTCAGGGAGGCGGATGAGGATGAGAGCGGATTCACGTGTTGTGCCTTCTCAGCTCGTGAGCGGTTCCTGATGCTCGGAACCTGTACAGGCCAGCTCAAGCTCTACAACGTGTTTACAGGCCAGGAGGAAGCTAGCTACAGCTGTCACAGCTCCGCAATCACTCACCTGGAGCCGTCACGGGTCTGTAGAGAAATCTGATGTTACACAGCTGCAGCTCAAGAAAGTGAAATATAATTGAAAAATGTATTGATGTTTGTAGATGTTTGAAAAAATCCAGTGTGATATATTTGAAGCATTTATTTCTGTTAATTTGGTAGTTATGGATTACATACGAAAGAATTTACAGAATATTGGATAAGGCTTATAGTGTATGGACTGAGTGTATGGTCGAAGCTGCTTTTGCAGCCACATGATATGCAGGCGACCAACCTGTGGTTCTACTGAGGCCTTAAAGAATCTCATGTCACTAAAGCTGGGTTGGTACTTTTAGTAGGTGCCAAGTTCTCCTGGAAAACTAAATCAAATCTTCAGAAAATTTATCAGCAGAAGGAAGCATGCAAGCATTCCCCTAAAGTTTCCTGGTAGATGACCAAGTTGATGTTGCACTTGACAAAACAGTGGACAGTGGACCAGTGGATGTCATGGCTCCCAAAATCATGACTGGCTATGAAAATGTTACATTGGACTTTAAGCAGCTTATCCATTGGTATCCCAGCTTATGGGAATAAATTTTTTTTTTCAAACGTATTGATGTTGCGTTGCATGAAACAGTAACCCCACCTGCAAAGCCATATATTTTCACCTCTTAGGCATCGTTAATAAGCCCCACCTGACAGTTCAATCCTCCCACCCATCTGTTGACCCGTTCCTCCAGCTCTGGTCATCTTGCTTTCAGCCTATGAGTAACTCCTTGGTCCATGTCTGTCAGTGTGAATCAACATTTTAACGCATCAGTCAAAAAAGGCTTCACCAAGAAGAAAAAATACATATAAGTCACACCCAATTCTAAATCGTAGAACTAGAAAAACTATGAAAATTATGAATTATAGTCTGGAAATTACAATAATATAATATTTTTAAGAAATTGAATTTAGGATTTTAATTTGGTGTTAATGTTTAAAATTAATTTTGGTGTTAATTGAAAGTGTAACTGAAACACTCCTTGAATTGAATTCAGAAAGCGTTTAACTTTCTGAATTGAATTCAGAAAGCGTTTAACTTTCTGAATTGAATTCAGAAAGCGTTTAACTTTCTGAATTGAATTACTGGGAAAAAACACTTTTGAAGATGTTCTTATTTAATGAGATGCACATGTTTGTTCTATAAAAGTAGTTATCGGTGAAATCTGATCATATTTTGCCCTTTTAGGATGGTTCTCTGCTCTTAACATCAGCCTCGTGGAGTTACCCTCTTTCTGCACTGTGGGGCATGAAATCTGTGTTCATCATGAAGTAAGTCTATTTCCCAGCTCTATGTGTTGAATATGCTCCTCGAAAAAGAACTTGCACTTTCATGGAGTTTAAAATTGCCCAAATCATTACCATATAATTAATGTCAGTCAGCAGAGTTAACTTCCCTCTCTTTTATCCTGGTTCCTCTATTTTTGGATCCTCTCTACTCAATACAACAGCAGCTTTATTCTGTTAAAAGGAGCTAACAGACACACTACATGTTGTTTAATTATGCACACTGAGAGCCCGAGAGCTACCGTCTTCAGTCCCTGAAACTCTTTCGCTTGGATTCATTTATTCAAATGGTTGAACTCGGATAAACCACTTCTTGGACTCTGCAGTGACTTTATGGCACTACATGATTTTTAAGTGCCCAGCCTTATTCTTTATGCTTTAGATTAAATGTTCAAATGTTGCTTTCATTGCATCCAGGCATTCCTTCCTGGGTGACCATTATGTGGAGTTCAGCAAGCTTTCACAAGACCGTGTCATAGGGACAAAAGAACACGTAGCACGCGTATGTATATTTCATACATTATTAACATAGCCTCACAACATTAAATTAAAGACGTACATTACAAAGTTAAAGCATAAATTTTCACTTTAAGGGTTCCTTTTTCCTAGATTTATGACGTACAAACAGGTCAGGTTACTCTGACTCTCAACAACCCAGACCTGGCCAACAATTACAAGAGGAACTGCGCCACCTTCAACCCAACAGACGACCTGGTCTTGAACGATGGCGTGCTGTGGGACATACGCATGGCTCAGGCCATCCACAAGTTTGACAAGTTCAACATGAACATCAGTGGGGTGTTTCATCCCAACGGCCAGGAGGTCATCATCAACACAGAAATTGTATCCTTCAGACACGGAATGACAAGCATGAGGTGGAACCACATTTAATTCCCCCCCCATATCTATTATTTATGCACTTTTCAGACAATGGTAAATGCTGATCTTCTCAGATCCTTAAACCTGTATGATCCTTCTTTAAAAAATATTTCTTTGGGCAAAATACATCTATACTGATAAAAAGCTGTGGAAAAATCCTAAATTAAACAAATTTAGCTTCCTTTGCAGAAGCCTCGTCTCACATGGAGACTCACCGTTTAGAATATGTTTACTTGGTGAGAAAATAATCACGTAAAGTAATTATAGTTTTTAACATAATCACCTGTGTCAAAAAAGCCTTCTGGTGATTATTAGAAATGATGATATGAATGATAACTTGGCAGATTCCCACTCTGGCTTTCTGGGCTAGAAACCTCACAACAATGAATCTGGTTTTATTGTTTTTCCCATTTTGGCTGAGTGTCCTCTGCTCTGGGTGATTTGTGGATTTCAGTAAAGAGGAAAGTGCTGTCTTCTTGGCAAAATTGAATTGAATAACGTCAAGGATTCCAAAAATTTTGATACCCATGAATTATGGAAAATATGTACTTTTCGACATGAATCATTTCCCAGTGAATAAATGCACTCTGTTAGGTTCATAAAAATTTTCCTTGTGACGATATGCTGCTGCAGTAAGATCTATTTACACATTTTTGTTTTTTTAATAAAAATTACAGGATTTGCAGCATTATCAGATCTCAATAAGTGCCTGCTTTACACTAGAGACACTGGTATGACTGCAACATTAAATAATTCCATTGGTAATTGAATCTGAAGCTGTTCCAGTGATGAGTTGATGAATGAGGATTTATTTTATTGCTTAACATTAAATATTTATCCCAGTAAGAGTCTGTTATTTCCCAGTAGATGGTTGCATAAAGAGGCATGTGATTACTGTTCAGTGTAGCTGAACTTGTAGCGGACACAGTTGAAGACAAACAGTATGTTTCTTAACCGCACGTCTCAGTGGGACCTGCGGACCTTCCACCTCCTCCACACGGTTCCTGCTCTGGACCAGTGCAGGATAGTCTTCAACAATAGCGGCACCGTCATTTATGGAGGTAAATTCATAAGTTATTTAACGATTCATGCCAAACACGATTTTGTGTTTGGCATGAAGTCTACGACTCTGCTCCCAGTCCAAGTGTGAAATTGTTAAGGTTGTTTGAAAGTCTGGTAATTATCAATCTAACCCAGACTGTGTGTATTTGTAGAAAGGTGTGAACAGAGCTTGTAGGGGTGTTTGTGTGTGTGCGCATTTGAAGCTCTTGTAAGTCTGACCCATGTAGGCAGACTACTCGATGTTGGCATCAAAAATAAGCACCTTTTTCACAGGATAGCGGCCCCTCACTGGAAGAGGCGCAGGCATGCAGAGATGGAGCTGACTGCTGCCTGACCGTTTCAGGCACTCAGAAGCCAGAAATGTGGCTCACCAGCTTTCTCTGTTCATTTATTTACCATCACTCTCTGTGGCTCTTTGTGTTTGTAGCAATGTTGCAAGCAGATGATGAAGATGATATGATGGAAATGCAAATGAAAAGTCCATTTGGTTCATCGTTTAGGACCTTCAACGCCACAGATTACAAACCAATCGGTAAGATCTCTCTCTCTTTTTTTTGTTTTAAACATCTGCTGATCTTTCCCAATTTTTAAAAATGTAAATGTTTTTTTTTTAAATGATAAAGCAGTTTTCCTGGTGAAACTGGTCGGTTTTACTCAATCACTGCAGTACAATGTTTATATTTTGGCCCTCTTGTAACATTTGTGGAGCTTTACATGCTCTTTTTCTTTTTCAGCCACAATTGATGTCAAGAAGAATATATTTGACCTTTGCACAGATACAAAAGACTGCTACCTCGCTGTGATTGAGGTAAATAATTGATGATTAATACTTTATTCATAAAACAGCTCAAGAAGTTGCCATTTAAATAAATCTTGTCTTTTGTGTCCTACAGAATCAAGACTCTGTGAACACCGACACTGTGTGCCGACTTTACGAAGTCGGGCGGCAGCGACTTGCAGAGGAAGAGGAGGAGGATGAGGAAGATCAGGTTCTAACTGTGTTGTGATCTTGAAGCAGCACCTCTTCTTCTGCTTCTTCATGCACTGGAAAAATGACCTTTTGTTTTTCTGTGTTTTCAGGAGGATGATGATCAGGAGGAAGACGACGACGATGACGACGACTCTGACGACGACGTCGACACGGATCCTCTCATCGCCGAGCTGGAGAACGATAACGGAGGTGAGGACGAAGATGATGACGATGGGAACGATGAGTTCTCTCCTTCGGATGAAGAGGTTGCGCGTCTTCTCGAAGATGACGGCGACGGCGGAGATGACGACGATGAAGATGGTGATGACGACGACGATGATGACGACAATGATGATGATGATGACTCTGATAATGATGTCGATCTAGACGGTGACAACGGTAAGCCACCCTTAAAGTTAACTGTTTCTAATCTGTGGTTCTAATTTTTCATTTTGATTTGAAGTGTATGGCAGCGAGGAACGATCGATAGATACCGAAAGTCTGCTTGTCTTTGGATTTTGTCGTGGAATATTAGACAGGCAGCTTCTCTTGCTATTTGTAGTCTCTTTTAAAAACATTTCTTTTCCCAATGGCCTTAAGTGGGTATATTTCTTTTAATGTTCCATTTTTATTTTATTGTTTCTGTTTTGGTTTCTCTGACTTTGAAACGTTGGATAATTGTACATCCCCTTTTTAATTTGTTTCATGTATAAATTGGATTTGGATCTTGACAGAACAAAAAAGATGCAGAAATGCTGAACTCTGTTACTCTTCCCTTAATCTGAAAGAGTAGAAACTGCTTTATAATCCCTCTGCTACTGCTGTAATAGTTGACAGTTAATTTGGATTAATTTAGGCGTTTTCAGGAAAAGCCTTCTCTCTGGTTCTCCAGGGCCCTCCATAAATTATGTTTTAACAAGAAGTAAGAAGAAAATTACCAATCTTGCTAGACAAATTAGCCTTAGTTTGTAAACCTTCACTATTAAGATCTATTACAACCAACAAATGCGGCAAAAGCTTGAACAAGAAAGAAGCATTAATAAGCTTGGAGGATTCCCCCCATGTATTTCATGTTAATGAGGGGAAAAGCTTGATTTTTGGAGAATTACACATATTAGCTATTTACTTTAGGATCCATAGTCCCGCATCACTAAGTTTTCATCTCAGAAGACTCACTTTAGGGTAACATAGTTGCAGAAATATTAAAATCACCTTGCTATCTAACTTCAAAAGGCTTTTCTGGCTATTTTATAATAATGTATACAAGGCTTTAATTGAGGAAAACTAAAGTGCTCATCGTTTCATTCCTCTCTGAAGACTCCTGTTTTAGTAAGAGTTTATTCCAAAACTCAACAAAATAAAGCAAATTTTGCAGAGGGAAAGACCAAGACCTCATCTCGCTAAGCTGGCGTGTTTTTGCTGTTTTGGCACTTTCTGCCCTCGCCCACTAACCTACTCAGCAGAAAATCTCTATTCCCAATTTCTGAATCTGTGTTTGTCTATCAAACAAACAGACAGCTCGGACAACTCTGACCTTGAAGATGACATCATCTTATCCCTGAACGAGTGAGGCTGTGGGCCATCAGCATCTTAAGAGCAGAGATCCAGAGGAGATGTCACGATTTCTTCCTCACAGACGTTTGATCTGCAGCGGATCAGTCCCAAAAAGAGAAAACCAGCGGGTATTCTAGTTGGAGCACTGCCAGCTTAAAACTGTACTGAACACAGTGATAGTGTGGAAGAACAGAAATGCTTGTAAATGATATAATTTCATATAGGAAAAAAAAAACTTGAGCTGCAGGGTGAGCGATGAGATCCGGGTGAGGATGTGATGGAAAAAAAACATAAGCTCTCACATTTATGGCCTTTTGATTTCGTATAAACTTCAACACTTTGTAAACATCTGTTTGGCCACAGGTAAGAGTTTATAGATGAAAGGGTTGAAATCCACAAGACGAGGAGTCTGAAGACTGAAGCTGTGCTGTTCTAGGCTGCTTGTTTGGTCAGGTCGACTTAACTAATCACCAAAAAGTCCTGACGTTTCCTCAAACCTTCAGGATCCTTCAGCTTTTATTTCCAGCAAATCTGTACCATGCCACACACAGCAGTGCCATTTCATATGAACTCTTGATGGTGTGAACACTGTAGTAAAAGCATTTGTCAACTCAAACACTTTTTTTAATATATATTTTTTTGTTTGTTTCCGAACAGTATTTAGCACAGTGACTGATTTTATTAAAAGACTGGTCTGAACTTAAATGGTTCTCCTAATTTTCTGGAGCATTTAAGACAATAATAAATAGACCTGCCACACAATTTAGCAAAAACAAAAGAAATGAATGTTGCTTTTCCTTTTACAGTAAAAAATTCTGTTATTTTGTATATAAAAAAAGAAAAAAGTCTGGCACATGCACACCTTTTGTGCAGTCGTCATATTTTCCTCATGTTTCTGCTTTTAGTTTGGTTTTTCATTTTATTTTCCATTAGGAGACTTTTTGAGGTTCTTGAAATTTCCTGTACAGATTGTATGTATCTAAAGTATTTTTACTATAAATAAAGTTGCAGAATTTTCTCTTTTGTGTACTTATGTGATTTATCTGGTATGTTTTAACTTGTCTTTAATAATCTAAGCTTGCAGCAGTTTTAATGAACAGGGAGTTTTAATGTTAGCACAGCCAAATTTGGGCTATTAAAGGAGACGTGTCAGAGTTTAAGAAACTGAGTTTAGATATGTTTAGATACATAACATATGGCTCAAAACCTATTTTTAGCCATTCTGGGAAGAACTTGAGGCTGTGTATTGTCCTGCTGCATATCAAAGTGCACATGATGAACTGAGATGATATTCTGGGCTCTCCTGAATACGTTGACGCTGCTAGAATGGTTCATCACTGTTTTAATATTTTGGGTAACGGTTCTCACTGTGATTCTCTATTGTCCAACAGCCTTAGAAGTTGATTTATAACCCTTCCTGATGAACACTTTCTTTCGGTCGGAACATGATTATTTGTATTTTGAGATCTTTTCACATACTTGTTATGCAGGTTCTATGGAACTTGTCTGTCAGTGATCAGGCCTGAGTGGGTTTAGGGCAACTCTCAAAAAGTTAATTTATGATTTACTAGGAGGAGATCACATTTTCACCCTGGACCTGATTGGTTTGGATAACTTTTTACCCTTGATAAATTACTGTAAGTCCTAATTCAAAACCTTTTTCCATTTATTTTGATTACAGTCAAGGCTTTATGATCCGAAGCTTTCAACTGAGACAAATGTATATATTTTTGCTCTTCGTGCAAACTGTGTATTTATTCAGCTGCAATGGTTTTCAATTCCTTTAATCAATAAACCTGATACAGACATTAGCGAACGAGATTCTAAACTTAGCACGAGATGTGAGGACATTGTAATTGAGGAAAAACTTTTAACTGCCACAAATATAACATTCACCAATATTTACAGAATTGCATGCCGTCATTGTAAGTGTTGGGAACAGATAATGGGTGAGGTGGGAAGACATGCTTTTTGGCACCTTTCATGTTTGCTGTCCACTTGATTTGGGAGTGCTGAAACTGTCGGGCAGACGGTGCTTTCAGTGAGCAGAGAAGGGACTAAATGTAGGAATGGCAAGTAAAAATATGCATTAATGTCCTTTGTGCCACATTTGTGCCATCTGCACGCAGCAGTTTCACTATAGTACATTCTCTGCACCCATGATGGAAGCTAGTAATTTGTTATGTAATTTTAAACAAATGCTTATTGTCTGGGATGCATATTTAGCTTATGAAACACCCCCTTCTCCCCCTGCTTTGTGTGTGTGATTGGGAAAACCGCCCACAATGTTCCACTTGAAGTAATAGACAGATGGGAGTCAGTCACAGCGTCTCTCTGATGGGGAGAAATTACCCAGCTGAATACTGCCCTCCCTCCCACACTGCATCAGACTCACTGCACTACTCGGCGCTCGCCAGATCCCCTGTTTTCCCTGAGCCTTATCTATAGGACGAGCGTGCAGGGGTTTGCAACTTTTACAAGTCACGACTCCATGGATTAATCAGGTTTCGGTTGTACTTCTCATCACAGGGAGCTGCCCACAAAAACACAAATTACAAACTGTTCCAGTACAACGTTTATCAGAAGAGCAAGGTGAAGTTACTTATAGAGAATTCCCCACTCTGGAAAAGGGCCAACTCTTGGCCTTTTGTATTATTATTTATTTTTTTATTGGTACAACCTGACACCTATCAAGTACTGAATGAGATTTAGGTCTAAAATGTTCCTTCTTGTGACTATCCTGTCCTGAAATTAGCCAAAATGCATATTTCTGTAGTGGACGGGCTGTATGAAGAACATCAAGTCTTGCCACTGATCCTCATTTGGATTTGTGTCTTGACTTTGAATGTGCCATTTTAACAAATAAATGTGCTTTGACCTAAACGGCACCATCGTAGCTCTTTAAGTTTCAGTTCAGTCCAGCTGGAAGATGCCCTAATATCAAATCTTTTGCAAACTTATAACAGGTTTTCTTCCAAAATTGCCCCTTTTTTTCCTTTTTTAACCTCCATTCAACTGAGCAGCTTTCCTGTCTTTGCTGAAGATAGAGATTCCCTCAGCATGATAACACTGCCACCATGATTCACCAGGGGGATATTTTATTTAGTGTTAGTGTTGAGTCATAAAAATTTCAATTGTGGTTTCATCTTTCTTTCACTTATTTGCTGTGTCATATACTTGACTTGTGGCAAACTGCAAGCCATCCCTCACAGCTATCTCTCTCGTCACTCTCAATACTAAAACGGCATTGGTCCATCCTTCGCGGATTTGACTATTACTCTTAATTTTTTCTTTGATGAATACCAAATGTGAGATCAAACACTGATGTTGGATGAGAAAGTCCAGTTTGCACTCTGTGTTCTAATTTATCTTGGTAGTATTCTGTCAGTCGGAGGGCAGAACTTTGTGAAGACCTGTCCTTCTCCTGACTGATACCTTTGTACAGTGTGGACTGTCTGAAGTAGTGTAACCTCTACTGAAAACTATTAATTTGGTGGAAAGACAGAATTGAGAAATGTCAGAAAAATATTCAAAGGATTTTTTATGTTATGATGATGATGAAGATGATTATTGTTGTTATTTATGAAAGTAACAACAACATTATTACATTTTTGATCTAACATTGTTTTTTTCTCTCGGTTGAATTAAGGACTTGTCATGAGATGTAGTCCTTTTTTTTTTTTTTTTTTTTGCAACACCAAAACCTGACATTTTAAAAGTGGATTTTACATGTTGCACAAACTAAGACATTGAAAAAATATCTAATAATAAATGCTAATAGCTAATATAGATTATTTATTGCAAGTGGCACCTTAAGGAGAATTGAAAATGATGTGAATAGTTTCATGCGAAATTCATCCTCACAAATCCTTAAACCGAACTTGTCCTTAGAAATGAGTTGCACCCCATCGGTGTGTGTGTGTGTGTGTGTGTGTGTGGAGGGGGGGTGACTGCACTATGACAAAGCATGGCTGCTACACTGTAAAAAAAGTCAGTAAATTTACGGTAAAAAACTGTAAAAAACCAACAGTTTTTGACCGTCGTATCCAAAAACATTGCATTACCGTAGAAATTACATGGAACTACCGTAAGTCGAAACTGCAAAGAAAGTCAGTAAATTTACGGTAAAAAACTGTAAAAAACCAACAGTTTTTGACCGTCGTATCCAAAAACATTGCATTACCGTAGAAATTACATGGAACTACCGTAAGTCGAAACTGCAAAGAAAGTCAGTAAATTTACGGTAAAAAATTGTAAAATGCCAGCAGTTACTGACCAGAATATTCACAGCATTATACTGCCGTAGAAAATACATGGCATTATCATAACTGAATAAACATATATCCTAAATAATTGTGACAGTCACGAATGTAGAAAATACAGAAATATAGTGTAAAAATATAAGTAATTGTAAAGTTCTTAAAAAATTGTAATATTGCCAGCAGTTAATTACCCTAAACTTAACAGTAGCAATCAGCCAAAATTACAAATTTTGCTGATGTTTAGATCTACAATGTAAAAGCGTAAACAAGACTGCAAAATAATTTTTTACAAAGAACAGAATGCTGGTGTGATATTTTGGTTTCTTTTTTAATAATGCCTTTAATACACCAAACTGAAATCTCAGCAGTAGACCAGGCATCGATCTGGCGATCCACCGATTGCAAAGCAAACTCCTACAGCCAACGCCACCATCATTTATGAGAGCATTTGATCATTAACATTAAGAGAACTGTATGTTAGCCCCTCTTGCTTGAATGAAGCTGAAGTTGGTTTCCAATTGCTGCTTCCAATTTGGGAAATGGCTAAAGGGCAATTCCACCTAATTTTTCACTGCAATCAGCATCTTTAATTTACTCTAGCTAAAAAACTACAACACCTAGACTCTTCAAATCTGGACTAGATTATTCTCAACTCATATCAGAATATTTAGAACCAAGTGTGGGATTTGTAAAACCTTTATCTGATTTGTGAAACTTCAATAAAGAACAATTCTAGTGTTATCCAAAATCATACAAGTTGTAAAGTCACCCATCATTGAAGTTTCACAAATCCCACACTTGGTTTTAAATATTGTGCTATTAGTAGAGAATAGTCTAGAGCAGGGGTCCCCAAACTTTTTCCTGCGAGGGCCACATAGCTGTTCCTTTCTCTGCTCGGGGGCCGGTCTTAGTTTTTGGAGAAAGATACCTTAGAAACTTATTGTCGGCGGGGGGGGGGGGGGGGGGGCTGTTCTGTCTTTGAAACTGTCGACGGGGGGGGGGGGGGGGGGGGGGGGGGGTTGCTGACTACGACACATTCGCGGTCGCTTTTAGATAGATTTTTACCCAGAATGGAAATGGAAAAAACCGTGAGTGAAACGGTGACTGGGACTGACTAGTATATATTTGAGGGAAAGTTAGTTTAACATCTGCTCAAGAGCCCCCTGGTGGTTGAAGAGAAATCCACAAACCAGAAAATACAATATATGAAAAAATACACTGAATGCTCTCTGGTATGAGGAGGCGGGCCAGATCCGGCATTGCCAGACCAAATGACGCAGGCCGTAGTTTGGGGACCCCTGGTCTAGAGAGTTTTTCATTTTGTTATTGTGATAAATAGTAGGGTTTACAGTAAATGGAGACTGTTATTTGTCATGTAAACAAATAATTATCTAGTTTGCATTGCTGCTTGATCCTTCAGCATCAGCAGCAAGATTCTTTTAACTCTGTTCCTGTAGTGGTGTCCTGAACTCAACACAGTAAAGTCACTGTGCTAACTAAGGTTGCTAACTAGGGTGCTGAGAGCCCAGTAGGCCTGGTCCTTGTCAAGATGCTGCTACTGTCTTTGAAATCAAATTTCTGCTATTTTTGCACGTTCAGGAGGAGAAGGGCAACACATCACAGGTGAGTCCCTTTCACGGTTTCAACTGAAGTTAGCTAACTTTAACCAACTGACAAAGAAATGTGTAGTTTCTGAGCCATGCTGTTTATGTACATGCACTGCAGCTAGATATTTTTACTATATGGAACATTTAATCTTCACAGATGCAACACTTCCATTAATGTTTCTGTAGGAACGGCTGCATAGATTATATTTCTGGTCTACTTCAGACTACATGTGCTTAAAGTTATTGTTAATGGCAGAAGCAACTTTTTCCAAGTTTGGTTCAATAATTAATTTGAATTACTTTGAGTGTGAAATGTTCATGCATGCAAGTTAAATCTCTGAAGAACATGTTAGCTTTTGTTTCAATATTTTGGTAATACTTAGAAGTATAAAGCTTGGCATCAGAGATATTATTTAATATTTTCCTTTGACCTCTTGACTCTCACACCCAAAATACTTGCACTAAAGTCACTGGGTCCATGACAGTTGAAGGATTTGAAGATAAGAGAATTTAAATATTAATATTTTACAGCTTTTCTCAGTTTGGGTGCATCTCTCAGAACAGAATTGAAATTCTTAAAACTACCTGTTCAATCTTCAAATTACTGTGTCACTTCTGCACATCAAAACAATTAGTTTTGCAAGTTTTGCTTTTGTACATCATGTAGCTGGTTATGTACACTTCTATGCTTTTATAATTGTAATTTGCTTTTATCGTCTTGATCAAAATATGTTAACCCTCCTGTTGTCCTCGGGTCAAAATGACCCGCCACTGTGTTAAACCCCCCCCCCCCCCAAAAAATCCCCTAAATGTAATTTTTTTAACTTGAGATTTTAAGACTTTTCCTAGATTGGCCCAGACAATAGAAAAAGTTCAGTGTTGCTTTTATTCTCATTTCCATGTAAGCTGTACAAAAAAAGGTACAAAGATGGTCTTCAGGTCAAAATGACCCGTGAGGCAAATGGAGTTGAAATCAAGGTCACAGAGTTATTTACAAACCATAAAATGTTACAAAGTTTTAGTTGTGTCTCAGATCAATCAGTAGCAGAAGTGAGCAGAGAGTGGAAGGCCAATTTTCCGAGCCACAATGCCAGTCAAACTCTTTCACACCTACTCAAGACTGATGCGATTTGATGACCGTGAATCAAGACCAGCAAGACGTATGACAGACAAACTTGCAGCCATAAGAGAGGTATGGGACAAGTGGGTGGAGCGGTTGCCCTACCTCTACAATCCAGAGCCTGATGTAACAGTGGATGAGCAACTGGTTCCATTTAGAGGTAATCTGTTTTCATATTTGTAATAAAAGTGATTTTCACTATTGATTTCTTTGACTGTTTTCTGTGACACTGATACTAATCACTGATGCTAATGTCTTTTGTCCAAAGGTTGTTGTCCTTTCCGGCAGTATATGCCCAGCAAGCCAGCAAAATATGGGATCAAGTCATGGGTGGCTTCTGAATCAAGCTATGCTTGGAAAATGCAAGTCTATACTGGGAAGTCAACCAGTGGATGCCCAGAGAAGAACCAGGGGTTGCGAGTTGTGCTTGATGTGACAGAGGGACTGAGGGGTCACAATGTGACATGTGACAATTTCTTCAACTCTTATGAACTCGGACAGCAGCTCCTGAAGAGGAAGATCACCATGGTTGGTACAGTTCAAAAGAACAAGCCTGAGCTCCCACCTGCACTGCTTGGGTCAAAGGAGAGAGAGGTCTTCTCCTCAAAGTTTGCCTTCACACCCACCACCACTCTAGTTTCCTACCTCCCAAAGAAAAACAAGAATGTAGTTCTTCTGAGCACACTGCACAAAGACGGCGACATTAGTGACCGTGAGGACAGGAAGCCAATCATCATCCTGGAATAAAACCGAAACAAAGGAGGTGTGGACAACCTAGATAAGGTGATTGGAGCATATAGCTGCAGAAGAATGACTGCCCGCTGGCCCCTGGTCATCTTCCACAACATCATTGATGTGTCCTCCTACAATGCCTTTGTGATTTGGATAGAGATCAACCCAACCTGGATGTCTCATAAGCACAACAAGAAGAGGGTGTTCCTGGAGCAGCTAGGAAAGGCACTTGTAACTCCACTCATTGAAAGAAGGAAGCATGTCCCCCACACAGAAGCCTCAGCAGCAGTTGTGAAAGCTATTCAGAGTGCAGCAGCTCCTGATCAACCTGAGGATCCATCTACCACAGCCACTTCCTCAGCTAAGCCAAGTAAGAGGAAGAGATGTCAGTTCTGCCCTCAGACTGTAAAACACATACTGTGTGCTGCAGGTGTAAGAAATATATCTGCAAAGGCTGTGCACTTGCATACTGCCCTACATGTGCCAATTAGTTGAATGGGTTATGTTATTTTTCATATTTTTGTATTGTACATCCTCTTGTTCACTGGAGAAAAGTAAAAGAAAATTAGTCACTGTGATGAATAAAAATGCATTCGAAACTCATTTTGCACATTTTTTTTCTTAAGCTATAGAAATTCAAGTGGAGAGGGAAAAGTCAAGTATTCACACATTTTGTGGTGAGTGACAATATACAAGATAGAATTTGGTGTTTAAAATTCAATTAAGCTGCTTATATTGGGGGTTTATTGAAGACGGGTCATTTTGACCCGGAGGATAAAGGGTGTATACAGAAAATGAGGACAACAGGACAACAACGTGTCTGTGTTGAATTCTCAACTTCCAAAATAGCATCAGTTCATTGTGTAAGTCTTAACATGCATAAGTCTTAAAGTTGTCATAATGTGAATCATATATTAATTAATTTATATTCTATTATTTTCTAAATCTGTCCTGAATTGGTAAATTGCTCCCAAGTGAGTCCTGAGTTTCTCTAACAGGTCAGTGTATGAACCATTAGCTCAACCAACGATCAACCAGTTTTCTGAAACAGATTGGAGGTGCATCTTGTGAACCATCAGTTGGCAACATTATGCTCTATATAGTCAGAACACAACACAATGTTACATGTCTGAGAACTGATGAACAAGTATCTGGGCAGAGTGAACAGCCAGAGAGAAGAAGAGGAGTGAGGCTGAGGAGGAAATAGTTGGGAGGAAAGCAGAAGAAGAGTCAGAAGAGGCTGAGGACATCTGCCAGTTTCCATCAGTCCAACATCAGGACATGGCTGAGACCCACAACATGATGCTGATGGAGGTCCTCCCACCCTACTGTTCATTCCTTAACCCCACTGAGGAAAAAAGATTCCTCAGTGGAGTTAAGGAACAAAGTGACTATGGAAATTAAAATGTAATGTAATTTCTACAGCACTGTACAGTTTTCCTTGAGGAGATTGTCCTGTGGCTCCTTTTCTACTTTTTTTGTTCTCTGCATTTCTGTCTTTTTCTTTCTGAATCACCATGGCATGGTCCATGAATAAATTATAGCAAAAGCGTAAATCAGTGTTTCTCAATCCTGGTCTTCAGCGTCACCCTGTCCTGCAGGTTTAGGTATTTCCCTTCTGCCACACACCTGAATTGTATCTCTGGATGATTAACAAGCTTCTGCAGTACTTGATTGTCATCCAATCATTTGAATCAGCTGTTCTGGAGTAGAGGCACATCTAAAACATGCAGAGCAGGGGGGCGTTGAGGACCAGGGTTGAGAAACACTGGCGTAAATGATCCTTTTGTAGTCTCTTCTCATGACTAATCGATTTGACTGTCTTATCTGTACATAGAGAGACTATAACTTATTATTTTGAGTCACTGATATGTTAACAGACAGGATTTTAAGAGCTGAACTAAGGATTTTGAAAGCAAACAAATGCTATTTTTCCTGTTTCTACAAATTGTTTTGAGAAATGCGCTTACTGTTTTGTAAATGCCAACAATGACTCGAGAAATGCACCAAAAGTGACTGAGAAAAACTAACCTAGCATAAATTGTCTCAGCTGTATCAATTTGTTTGCCTGTATGAAAAGTGTTCACATTTACAGCTTTGTTTCTGCTAGCTTGCAGGAAATGTAACTTACATAAATGGTTGAAGACAACCTATTGGCCTTCATGAGACTCAGATAAATGGTGAGTATCTATTTCATAAATTGCCTAAAACAGTTATATTTGGTTTTAGTTTGTGTATTTTGTCTGGTTGCAGACCAGAGGATCACACCTGTTGACAACAAACAAAGGTTTAACTACTGAATTTTCAGTCAGAAATGATCACACCACCTGGTTGAAGTACCTGTGTCCATATGCAAGTCAACAAAGGTGAAACAAACATTTAAGCGAATAAGATGTTCATGTAGTGCATCTTTCTAACTTTTTCTTTTTGTTTTCCAGCAGAGAGGAAACACCCGATTGACAACATGCGAGTCTCAATTTCAACCTGTGACTGGGAAGACTACAACCATCCTGAGCAACGTCTGATCTCAGCGACTTGTGACTCTCAACCCAGAACAAGAATCCTTTTATCACCATTTTGTCTTCTACAATATGTTATCTCTTATGTGGACACATACTGTTTGTTTTGTTTTTGTTTTCCAGATCTCAGTAATACCGTGAGGAAACTGGACATAAAATAGAATCAGTTCTTTTTTTAACTTGACTTTTTAAATAGAAATTGTTTCTTTAAGTGGATTACTCGTAATCTGTATTTTTGTTTAATTAGAAATTATTTTCTTTATAACTTTCTGTATAGAAATGCTTGACAAGTTACACTTCCTTGGTTGTTGTACTATAATTTGTATGGTAAAATTCTGGTAGGAACAGAGACCAGTAATTTACCATAAGTTTTTTTTGGGGGGGAGGGTTTACAATAAAATGTCAATATATCATACAGTCTGGATGTGTTTTTCACTCATGTAGATATTATGCCTCAGTCAGCATGACCGTATTTACTACGGCAAAACCACATTTTATTTTTTTTAAAATATTTTAGGAAGTACGGTATTTTACCGTATTTTAAAAATACGGTAGAATCCTGCATTTACAACATACGGTAAAAAACTGGCAGCTGTGGTTGCCAGAATTTTACCGTATATTAAAAATACGGTAAAATCCTGCATTTACAACATACGGTGAAAAACTGGCAGCTGTGGTTGCCAGAATTTTACCGTATTTCAAAAATACGGTGAAATCCTGCATTTAGCAAATACGGTAAAAAACTGGCAGCTGTGGTTGCCAGAATTTTACCGTATTTTAGAAATACGGTAAAAAACTGGCAGCTTTGGTTGCCAGAATTTTACCGTATTTTAGAAATACGGTAAAAAAATGGCAGTTTTGGTTGCCAGACTTTTACCGTATAAAGACGGTAAACTTCTGGCAACTCAGCTGCCAGTTTTTTACCGTAAAATGAGGCCGTTTTTTTTTACAGTGTATATAGTGGCTCTGCTTTTTGGAAATGACTCAACCAGGAGGTGTTTCCCCACATGGTGGTCTGGCCTGATGTTTAACACCGGGAGCTACTTTATGGCCAAGCAGCTGCCAAAGTAACAAGTCCAGTCAGTCACACAAAAGGCAGACTGCCAGCCAGTATCCCTCCCCGCTAGAAGAAAAAGCGGTTTGTGATGGACGGATAGAAGGGGCGCACAGGGAGGAAAAGAGGAGGCGCATACATTTGCAAAAGCTTGACACATCAGTGTTGACAAAACAAGTCATGTGACGACCATGAAGATGGCGCAGCTTATGGTATTTTTGCTGTTTTCTCAGTAATTTCCTGCCGCAGCTCTTCGCTACATCCAATGTGTTATAATTACCGAGCGATTAGGCCAATTGTCGCTGCGCGGAAGCCCCAGCCGAGCAGCAGCCGAGGAGGAAGCGCGAAGAAACGACGCGAAGAGGCTGCGAGGAGAGCCGAAACCCCTTAAAACAGCGGCTGCAGTAACACCTTTTTGTGGCAAACAGAAAACCGATCACCGTGTGCGTACGTGCGTGTGCGTGCCTGCGTGTCTCTGTGTGTGTCTGTGCGCGTTGCATGAGGTGGACAGGGAGACTGCATCAGACTGGAGACACACGCCGGGACATAATAGAGCAGAGACACTCAGCCTTTCAGCCTTTTCCCCAGCGCATATTCCGCTCGAAACATGTAGTCTGGACAACCACAGGATTAGCCGAGTCTATTTCATTTGTAGCTTTTTTTCCCCCCTCCAGCAGCATCATCTCACGATAACGACATAATGTGGCTTGCTCTACCAGAGGGGAAATAATCAAATATGTGGATACCAACAGAAGAGGAGAAAATCGGAGTTGGTGAGTTAATGGCACTTTTTCCTCATCGTTATAGCTCATTAAATAGCTTTGGTTTTCTATAAAGCTTCCCATATACGTCGCTCCGCCAGTTGTTGCAGAAAGAAGCGCATAATTTGCCTGTTCTTATCTTGAACTGACTATGGAGCGCGTTATTTTTCATATTAGTAAGCCAATTACATCCAGTAATAATAATAATAATAATAATAATAATAATAATAATAAAAACACAGCCACTTATAATGGCTGATATACGCGGCAGTGACTGCATTGGAAGGGAAATTGCGTGGGATGATACAGATTACAGACCCCACCACCTTAAAGATGCCGTCGCAGGCTGAAGGCAGCTTCAGGTGGGGCTGAACTCCTGTTTATTAGATTTTGTGATTTTGCAGTAAAAGAAAAAAAAAAAAAAGGCGTGAGCTTGGCATCTCAAACCTCCTCCCCCCCCCCTCGTTCTTCTCTCAGACGAGTACAGTAGCGATGTAGACGAGAGACGCGATTCGTTTTGAAACCACAAGGGGGCATCGTGACTGCGTCCCTCCAACAGGTGTAGGCAGGAGTGATGCTGGAGTCTACCTGTAGACTGAAAAAAAAAAGCTGCTTTTCTGCTACTGCGGCTGCTGCGACACTGTTTTACAATCAACACGCACCAGGAAATGGATCTATAGGAGAACATTTATTCCTATAGATGAGCTGCGGGGCCTCACGTTTAAAAGGAAGATCTTAAATCCACCTATTTATAACTGACGATGCCTCCGTGTCTTTATAAATCGCCTGCGTGGCCTCGCTATCGCAGCAAAGCTGTGCAGAGTGTGTGATTACACTATAGAGGGTTTTCATTAGGAGAATGAGTCATGTCCAGATGCTCCACAGCTTGTTAGGGCTACTCACGCTGGCTCACACATGATACTCCCCCTTACATGCACACGCCCACGTATGAGCACTTTTTTTTTTTTTTCTTCTGGAGGCATCGCATTCGTCATGAGCGCTTTATAAAGAGCCTCCAAACACCACGTAGAGCCGCCACTCCCGATCCTACGTGTCATTTTATGTGTTCGTCCATCTGTCACCGAGGCACTGCGGCTCATTTTCCGAGCAAAGATATATTTACGTGGGCTTTATTGAAGCAAAAGGCAGCAGCAGTGCGTGTTTGTGTTAACGTGTGGGGAGGGAAGCAACAGTTCGGCGCAGCCTCCGCATCAGTCTGCGCGGAGTGACCTGGCGCTCTCCGCGGTGCTGAAACCGTGGATGGAGATGACGCTGTCCGCGGTGCTGAAATGCGGGGAAGTGAAGTGAAGTGAAGCCCGCCACGCAGAGAAGTACACACTGTACTTTGCAAAAGGCAGCACGAATCACCGCTGAATTCCCCTCCTCTGCTCGGGTAACATGTTTGACACAGGATCAATATTTTCCCAGTATCACTGCAGAAGACAGCCCACACAGGTGGATGGGTAGCATGCGCCGGCACTGTCACCGGCCTGTTATCAGTTCCCTCTCCTACCTCACCTCTGATATCATTGGCACCATTCTGTACACCTCCACAGCTTATTTGCTGATTTTGTCATTGCCTGTTTATTGCCTTTCACACAAAATGCCCAGCACAGACAACCAACAGAGCTGTGGTTCTGCCAGCGGCCTTGCTAAAAATTCCTTGTTCTCCTACTTTTCCAGTATAGTCCCGCTTCTGAGTAAAAAAATCTGTACTACGCTTTTGATTCTTCTCAGTTTATGGCGAAACATTTGACCAGGGGTCTGCAACCTGCTGCTCCAGACCCACATGTGGCTGTTTGGCTCTTCTACTATGGTTCTTCCAAATCCAAAAAGGAAATGTTTTTGATTTTGGACGCAGCGTATTTTAGGAGTTTTTAATTTTCTTTTTTTTTTCTGTAAGTTCTTTTGCAAAATCTGCATACAATATTCACAACAGGCTTTTAAAACCAACTAGCTTCAAACTATGGTGCCTATCTTTCTTCATTTTTCACATTTCTACAAAAGGCTCACTTCATTGTACAAAATTGTTCTTTTTCCCTCTTGTTTTAGACAATTTATTTTGTTCTAAAATCTAAAAGTAGAGATGCATTTTAGTGCAATTTTCACAGTAAAACATTTGATTCTGTACATATTTAGGAAATAGTTTTTGCAGCTCTCGGCAAGTTTTCTTTTGTAAAAGTGGCTCTTTGAACGTAAAAGGCTGCTGACCCCTGAGACAGACTATCATAATCTTCAGTTTATCTCATGGTTTGTGTTTTTATCCCATCTATTTCACTCTGATGAGACGCAACATTTTGACCACTGACAGGTGAAGTGAGCAACACATTTTATCTTTTCATCATGACACCTGTAAGTGGGTGAGATATTCCATGCACACCTTAAGATTTTTTTCCTGCTTTTGCTTATTTGCTACATAAAGATAATAATAACCCGATGAATTACATAAAGTATCCGTGACAACCTGGAACATTAAAAAACAAACCAAGAAACAAACAAAAAAACATAATTGCTGTCCTTAACTGTGCGACACTCTTGATAGAATCGACCACAACAAGCACTTGAGAAAACAGGCAACGACTGTTTTCTCAAGTCGTTGCCTGTGGAGAAATTTTGACCCTCAGCCTTTCTTGAGCATTGAGGTTTCATAGCTGCTCACCAGTTGGAGTGGAAGTGGTATGCCCTAATAGCTGTGGCATCTTTCAAGAGAACAATGATGCAAAGCAAACTTGGTTGAGGAATGATTTGAGGAGCATGAAGTGAATTTTAGGTTTTGACTTGAGCTCCAAATTCCCCAGATCTCAATCCAATTGCACCTCTACAGGATTCCTGGACAGAAGATCTGATCTATATTGGACTACTTCACAATTTACAGGACTTAAAGGATCTTCTCCAAATATCTTGGTGCCAGACACCACGGCACACAGTTGCCAGAGACTCCAATGGAGCCCAGGCCTTGACACTGTAGGGCTGCTTTGGCAGCTAAAACCAACACCCCATTAGTCAAGTGTTCATACTGTTATTCTTCATCCTAATGTAATTCATTTTAAAACTCAGATTCTTTACCTCAACTGGGGTGTGTTTTTGATTCTGAACCACCTATAAGCATCAACATTTTTTCCAGCTTACATTAGATAAATATTTGTCTTTAATTCAGCGGCCTCCCACATGAGAGACTGAAATGAATCAGACGACTTTGGCTTCTTTGCCACACAGAGATCACTTGAGCAGCGTCATCACAATCAATGCAATCAATGTGGCATTTTATGAAATTAGCGAATCACAGTAATGCCATTCTTGCATAAACTATAACACTGAAATACAAACTGTAGGTACTGCTGAATATTTTTCTTCTGAAAATTTTAAAAGAAAAATCTTAAATTTTCTTCCACAACTTGTCAGTATTAATTGGCAGACTTCTTTAGTTCAAACCACATATGTTGGAACATGTTGCAAATGTCAAAAAATTGTATTACAGACATGCAGCTCTAAGGGGACAGCAATGTGACAAGCATATAAAGATTTGATAGATTATAATGTTGTGCTGGACATAATAAACTGACCAAGACTGAATCAAGGTTAATGGATACATTTCTGACAACTTTTAATTGTGAAATTTCAAGAAAAAAGTACTCAGTACATTAACTGAGCAGTTTTTTTTAATTTATTTTGGTTTATTCAAAGACAGCTGCAGGTTCCAACTTAAATTTCAGACCTGACATTGCAGAAAACAAGGTAGTTGGAGTGCAGCCCTTTTTTGGGGGGAATATTTTTGGAAAGGTTTTTTTGCAAATAAGTTTATTGAGAACAAATATTATTAATCAACTATGCATGTCAGTAAATTTCTGTACAGCATTGAAAAGATTGACAGGCCAAGATTTGGACTGATCAGCTTTTAAAGGTTGAATGAGGACATAAGATTTAAGAAGAAATAATGTTTATCTTCAAATAATATTAAAATATAAAATCAATTCTCTTGGTAAACAAAAATGAGTGTCTCTGTCATGCTTATGTCCTGGGACACCAGACAGTTGTGGATTTTTTAATTGTCTAATAGTCAAAACGTTAATCAACTTAAAAAATCAAACAGGAGTTAGTTACATAGATTTAAGAAAAGTTCCTAGAAATACAAACAGCTGAGCAAGTAGTGATTTAGTTAAAAGAAAGCATCAAATAATTTTTCTCACATTAAAGATTGGATTTTTGTCAAGATTTTGATGTGAGATTATATCTCTGAAAATAAAGATAAATGAGTTTAAAACTTTTTACACATCTTTATCAAGAGTGCCAACGAATTTGTGTTCTTCGGGATGTTTGGTTGTAATTCCTACCAAGATTTTTTCAGGAGATTTTTTTAATATGCTAAATGCTAATTTTAAACTTGTAAAGCTGGGCTAAAAGTGCTTATATCCTGTGACGACTTTCATTTAATATTTAAGAGAAAAATTGTTTCAAAATTAAATGATTCTTCCTGTTTTAGGTTCTTGCTTTGCTCTCGAAAACATCACATGTCGTAATTATTAGATGCTTTCCAGCTTTTATGTTTAACAGAGAAGGAAAACTGGGATTGGCAGATATTTTCTGTCAACCCAATTTTTTTTCACGGCCACTGCTATTATTCAAAATTTACGGCCAATATTCAGCACCCTGTATTTGGCAGATCATTTTATTTATCTATTTATTTATTTTCTTTAAAAAAAACCCAAAAAAAAACATTTTAGATTTCTTTCCAACGGTGAAATCTGGGATCAGAATTGTGCCATCTTCTCCTGTTCAAACATTGCTTAGAGGCAGAAATAATCTGACTGAAGCAGCAGCTTCTTCCTCCTTCTCTGCCTCTACAGAGGTCTGGTAGTGGAGATATTTAAGGTGACTTATGTGAATCACACTGGCACATCAGCCCTGTTTGCACACAGTCAAAAAACATTTCTGCATGCTAGGCACTTTATTTTACTGTTTTGTTGTGCTGAAACAGTTTTTTTCATCACCTATTTTTTTTTTCCTCTAATATGCACCAGATGGATAAGCAGTGCTACAAATCTTATTCTAAGCTCCAGCTTCAGTGACAATAAAGACAGCAAATTTGGTACCACTTCCAACTGGAATTTGCATAAAAAATTGGTGCCTTGCACTTTTGCTTTCTCCTACATAGGAGCAGCAATAAAGTCATACTCATAGGTAGATGTTTTTGTTTAACAAATCAAAGTTCATTTATATATCACCTACTAATGACGCCTCACATCGACCAAAGTGCTTTGCAAAGTAAAAACAATTACAAAACAGTATAAAACAGAAATAGTGCTAAGTGAAAGTTAAAAAATGCAACCATGTTAAAAGAAAGAAAAGAAAATATAAATATACAAAAAGTTAAACAACAAAAACAATTTAAATAAATGGGCCTTAATGTTGGCTTTAATCCAAACAAGTCAGGGGTGGCGTGCAGCCTATTCCAGGCTGTTGGACCAGCAACAAGATAAGACCGCTCCCCCCTCTGATAACCTAGACTGAGGCACTTCCAGCAGATAGTGACTGGCAGACCGTAAACCTTTGCTGCTGCTGGTGCGAGACCATTGAGTGCTGTAAAATCAAACAGCAACAGCCTAAACTGTGTCCTAAACTGAACCAGGCGCTGGTGCAGAAAGGGGAGCGCTTTATTAACTAATTACACTCAAATCGGTAATAAACAGGAGACCCAAGACATCCCTCTCCCTAGCAACATTCAGTTCATCCTGAGGCTTCCCAAGTGCTTCCTAGACCAGACATGATATATCAGCCCTTCAGCAAGTTCTGAGTCTTCCCCGGCGTCTGCACCCAGTGGGACCTAAGGGAAGCGGCTTTAAGAGGCTTCCTGATCAGATTTACATTTGGATGGTTACAGTAAATCAGTGCAGATGTTCACATACTTACCCCTGTTGATGGAGAGCCAGCCAGTGCCTTGCAAATGTTTTCATATTCCATAAGCCAAAAAACCTGAAACATTTAGAGTTCATTTGTATTCAGTTTTTCTTTATCTGGATTAATAAATATAAACTAAAGCTAGCAACTGCTAATTATATATTTGATAGAGTCTACCTATGAGTAAGTAGTGAACAAATACCTTGTAAAGAGCTGGAAACACCACAGACAGGTAGATAAGTTGAAAGCAGAGTTTAATTAGCACCGTTCAGTCCATCACCTGAAAATACGAATATATCTACAAACCTACCAGGAGTTCACCTAAGTACACCATACTGTCAGTGGAACATGGTGCTGGCAGCATCATGCTGTGGGGTTACTGATTCTCATCAGAGACAGAGAAGCTGGTCTGCAGTCAAAGTTACAATGGATTGGTTTAGATTAAAACATATTCATGTGTTTGGATGGCCTAGTCAAAGTCCAGACCTACATCCATCTGAGAATCTGTGGAAATGCCCATACTCTTTCAAACTGCAATATGACTACTATTCCCACTCTGTCACCACAGTTTTTTATCCATCTCTCTGTCCATCCATTATCTTCTGCTTATAAAACAAAACAAAACATTAAACTCCATGGATATTAATATTTTGCATGACAACATTTTGTGATGGCCACAGAGGGAGCAGTTGAGCACAGGAGGTTCCTCTTTCTGTGCTCAGATCCCAAAGCTCACTTTAGTCAGTTGCCGATTACACAACAGTAGCCATTGGATCCCATGTGACCGTCAAATTCAGCTAAATGCAGCGACAGTCTGGACTGGAACGCTGTTGCTCAGTAGAAATGTTTGCTTTTGCCAACATTTTTTTTTTTAACTCCATGTCCCATCAGTCCTTCCAACATCCTACGTTCAACATGTTGAAGTCTAATGAAGAAATTTGTTGGTTTTTGTAAATCTCCATAGGCAAAATTAGCTGTGTGTGTGGCTGTGTGCTCGTACACAAATTGTAGTGATAAAAGCACGAAGCCCATATGGTGTTTGAAAGCTCTCTTAAATGTCTCATCTTCTCCTGGTGTGACCTGTGTTGGAGAGTGTTCAGATGGTGTGCGTGAAGGTTTTCAGTTCTAATGAAATAAAGGTCACTGTAGAGCAGGGCTCTCAAATAGGAACTATTCAGTCATGGCTGGTAAAAGGACTGGTGCAGAACGGAAAAGGTGACGAGATCCTTCGTAAGGACATTTTTACCTCTCTTCCTTTAACACATGCCCGTCTAAAGTCAAGGGACAGGCAACGTTCGTAAGCTTGACGTCTTGATTTGTAAAATGCCCAGATCCCCGCAGCGGTTACAGTGAAGAAAGCCCTCCAGTTTGTGGACGATCTGTTCCCATAGTTACCCGAGTGCAGGAACTGAACACTTGTTCCCCTCAAACAAGCAAACAGAGCCGAGGCAAGCCCCTCCTCCTTCTCCTCCCCCTCACTAAATCCCCTGGCTAGTTTGTTACCATAATGATTCACACCAAACTCTCCTTTAAGGGCCTCCATTTGTAGGTTTTTTTTTTTTTTTTAAATCATCAGTGGCGCAGCATCCTTGTCAAACACGCTTGTCTTTACTGAGGCTTCTGTGGCGTTTTGTTGCGTAGCTCATGTTTCTCGAGCCGCAGTGCTGCACAGATAAAGGCAGACTCCAGAGGCAGTGCAGTTGTCAAGGCCTTTACTGTAGCATCTATCCTCTGAAGAATAATCATGTCATCAGCATTTCAGTCACAGGATGCTTCTTTGTATGGTCAGAGGCTGCAGGATGCCACAAAACGAGGTGTCATGGAGGATTTATGCTAATACCATCCTGTGAATAATCACCGTTAAGCCTGATAATCTAGCACTTTGTGTGGGCTCTATTTTGGGAGGTAGTTAATTTAACGTAACATGGCTCAAAATCAGGTTTCTTAACAATTAATTACCTTGTAAAGTGGCAGTTTTGTTTACAGTTCACCGAGGACTGGCTTCAGTGTGGCGCCGTGTGTGTTTATATTTTTGGATGAATCGGTTTAATAAAAAGCTGCACCGACTGCATTGCTGCAATTTAAAAAAGAAAAAACCAAACACTTAAAGACAAAGTTCTTTCTCAGTTAAGCTAAAAGCAAGATTTAGCCTATTACCAGTAGAGTTACTGATATTGGCTGCACAAAGTTTTCTCACCAGTTTTGTCTGCCCTGTTTCTCCTCCCCCCCACTCTGCACAGTGATCTGCAACTTCCGGTCACCAATATGTCAGGCTCTCGTCCTGGAGCTGGGAGAAACCGTCCAGATCCTGGAGAAGTTTGACGGTAAAAGCATTCAAATATTCAGTGAAAGCATTTGAGTTTATGAGATAATTTAACTCTGACTGTGTGAATAAACAGCTGAGTGAATTATCTTATCCCCCTCGACATTTTTCACATTCTATCGTAGTAAAAACACCACTTGCTGATAGAAAAGCACGAAGTGTAATCATGAAGAAAAAATATACAAGTTTGGCATTCATTTATATTCAGCCGCCTTGGTGCTGATGCCTCTAATTTAATGGCAATGCAACCAACTGTATTCAGACATTATCTGGTTAGTGAACAGAATCAATCTCTGTGTTATTCTAAATATATCTATCCTGCGAAGTCCTCACATGTTCTGTGGAGAGCATTTGTAAACAAAACAGCATAGAAATCCTGTGTGCAGTTTGCTACATGCCAGCAAATATGGGGAAAAGACTCCAAAGGTCAGGTGAGACCAAAACATTATTTATGGTAGAAAACAAAAATCTGAACGCCACCCTGAACGCACTTTCCCCACAGTGGTGGCAGCATTATGTTGTGTGGAGACAAATGAAAAAGCAGTGAGTCACTCTTTAGATTTTGAATTGCCAAAAACATTCAAAATGCAACATTTTCTTTCCTCTTCATAATTATTTGCTGCTTGATATTGGCCCGTCACATAAAATACCAGTTCAGAACATTAAAAAAAATTAATTCATTCATATGTTAAAGGTTTATGCCTCAATATTTATGAGTATTATTTTCATCAGTCTAAGGTCCAGCTTTAGGGCCTTTTTAAAGTCTGGACAGTTAGACACTGCTTATTTCATATGAATGGGATTATGTGTCAAAATATTGCACTTGTACCCAGATCAAGTTTACTCTGTGCATCCAACTCACCTTCCAGGGCCTATTCTCAGTATCTTTCAACCAAATTACTAATACATTTACTTTAGGGTCTATTTCCAAATAGGATTTTCTTTTCAAAGTTTATAATTTAGCAATAAAAAGATAATAACCTTCATTAAAAATATGTTGTTGTTTTTTTTTCTCGCTTGTTTGGTGTGTATAGTACTCATCCAAATAAGCCAGTTCACTGCAGGTAGTATCACACAAGTCATGATGACTAACCGAAAGTCATACTCTTTTTGTCCCAACTCTGCCAATGCTTCAAATGATGCGCAGAGTGTTGTTGTTTTTTTTTTTTAACAGTGAACTGGAAACACTGCTCTCTAGTGATGAGTCACCTTTTGGCAGGAACAGCAATTACTTGGAAGAATCAGACACTACTGGGAAAACAGAATCACTTCTTTCAAGGAACAGGACAAAAGACATGCTGGCCCACATAGTGGCTACTCAGATTCATGCATATCAAACCCTTAAAGCCTTGTTTTATTAAGTCATTCCTCGTTCAAACGTGCACCAACACAGTCCAGTTCAACACAGCAGAGTCGGGTTATGAGTTTGACCCAGCTCAAAGAAAAAATACAAAACATTCTCAAAGAAAATTATAAAGAAATATAAAGACAATAAAAATAGTCTGTTTATGTTGACGTTAGATCAATATTTTGGTCAAAGTAAATGTTTGCTTACTACTTAGCAGGTAAAATGCTAATGCTAATGAACTAACACATTCTCTATTGTCATCTAAAGTCATTCACACAACTGACTCACATTAACATTGCGCAGCATTCTGTGGAAAAGACTCACTAAAGTTTCACCAGCTTGTTGTATCGTTTAGGATGACCACCTGAAAAGTCGAATGAAACCCCTTTAAATTTCACCTCTAATCCAGCAGACTGAATCACAGCTTTTGACCCAATGTTTCATTATAAATAATAGACCTTATGTTCCAGCTGCATTTGGACTAAAGAAATAATATTAATTTTTTAGCGTATGAGCTAAGAGAATAAGTCTTTCCAAAATTTGACCACCTTATTTCCACTAGTTATAAACGTAACAAGTTGCAGCTGTTTCATGTAGAATCTGTTTAATTCCACACAAAACTGCAAACTCCAAATTACTACTGTGATTGAATTATTTCCAAATGTGTAAATAATAGTGCAATGTTTGTGTAAAGTACAATACATGGGTCAACTTAAAAAAAAAGTATTTCAAGACATGTGGGACTTGGAGTCATGTTCTCTTTGCCAGTCTGGAAGAAAAATAAATCTACATTTGATGGCACAACTCAAAGCAGACGAATGTTGCAGTATTAAAAAGAACTAATGGAGCAGTCTTAAAAACCAGGGCTGTCAAGTCTCACACATTTCACACTCTTTACACTCTGTCACGTCGCACATCCATTTTCTCCCACAGTGAAGAACAAATTCACAACCAAAATCATTTTGTGGGATTTAAAAGAAGAGACTGACACTACTTTCTACCCAACAACTGTGAACCATCCGGCAAAGGCAACACATCAACTAAATGGCTCAAAAACAAAGAACGGAAGTCAAAACATTAATAGTACTACTTAATGCTGCTGAAACGCTACACAGCCAGAATATGAAGACATGCATGCTGTTAACGGCTGTGTTTTAGATACGACAGATTAAAGTGTGAAACTGCAAGAAGCATCTAGAAAGCTATTACACTTAATGAAGCTTTGCTAACAGATGACATAGCATATGTTAGGGATCTGTCTGTTCTGTCTATGTTTTAAGAAAACTTAGCCGCCTGTAGAAAAAAGTACAATAATATGACTTATATCTTCCAAGAAATAAACTTTTTCTTTGACTGTGAAAAAAAAATCAGTAGAATATTTTCAGTTTCATTTTCCTCTCAACAAACTTGCTTCATGCTTGTCATGCTTCTCCCTTTTTCTTAGGTTGGTACAGAGGCTTTTCCACCAAGAAGCCATCCATCAAGGTAATTAAACCACAATCTGTTTTAAATTTCAATTTCAACTATATTTTGCAAATAATAATTAAATGTTTAATCACTTCTAATTATAAAGGCTGGGTTTTTCTGCTTAGGCTGCTGCCCCTAGGACCCGATCCCAGATTAAGTGGAAGATAATGATTGGGTTGATGGAAATATTGCTCAGATACGACACTTATTGTGTTTAGAGTGTCAGCAGCAACAACAGTCATTGGACCAATGATTTTGTGGAAAGCATTTATTTCTTAAAGTAGAGTTTTGTTTTTCATGTCTGCTAAAATTTGAGTTCAAGTGTCGAATTTTCTAAAAATTTACAGTATGACATTATAGTTCTGCAATAATAGATGAATTTATTTAGTAAGAGTTTTTCTGCACTTTGAAGGGGGTTGCAAGTAAATGTGGAAGACTTTGTATCATAAATATATTAATAATGCTCACTTTACGTAGTAAAATGTAATTTTCTTCTGTGACACTGTGATGTAGGGACTTGAAGCACAGAAATAAATCTGTCTTTGCCACAGAGACCTTGTGACCAGATAAATTACACTGTAAAAAAATCTCTTAATTTCCCGCAGCTGTGGTTGCCAGAGTTTTACTGTACGAATATGGTAAAATTTTACCGTATGTATGCGGTAAAATTCTGGCAACCAGAGCTGTATTTTACTGAAAATTAGAGACATTTTTTACAGTGTAAAGAATGTAGCTTTCATTTGACAAAAATAGAAGTTTCCTAAACCACACTTCAAAAGTTGCATTTACAAAAGCATAATTTTAATCACCATGTTATATTTCAATGCAAAGAATAAATTAATTTTTCATATTGGTGTAGATTAAGAAAAAAAAAATGCTTGCTTTAGGAAGAATAAGAAAAACACAGACATTTTAGCATATTTTTCTGGTGCTAACATGGGCTGTCGTGGGGAAAAATATTTACCTCTGAAATTTGAAATTCTACCACAGAATTGGTTTTATAGGGGTAGAAAAGAAAAAAAAGAATGAGCTTCTTTTCCTTAGTGACTGTTGCAATCCAGATGCAACAATACCTCTTGCATTGTCATGTCTTTGATCAAGCAAAAATAATGTTTGAAGACAAAGGAGCCCACATTCAATTCTTGTTGTTCTCTAATTGTGCATATAATAGTTTGACAGAGGCAGAGCAGTTTGGTACTTTAATGTTCAATATGAAGACATTGATAAAGAGTTTAATGTGAAACCCAAATCGCAGGTTTTTTAAATCCATCGAAGGGCTACATACATTTTTTTCTGTCTGTATGTACTTGGCTTGAGTCTAAAATGGTAGAGGCTGAGCTGTTCTGTTATGTGCTGGACTGTTTTAAAGACAGCATAAAAACTGTCAGGTCCTGGTAAATGTAGGTGTTAGCAGCCACATGCTGTCCTTCTTTACTCCCATCAGCTATTTACAGTTCTCACCAACACCCGTCCATTTTGTTATGTACTCTGCCCACATCCATTCGCCTGTGTGGTTTCACTGTGCTGAGAGAATTTTTCTCCTTTTTTTGTTCTCACTTTGGCCAATTCTTCACATCTGGCAGATTAGAATACAAAAAAATAAAAGCATGAACTTCAGCATCTGCAGCTGGGAACACTCAATCTCTGAGGCCTTTCCCCCGCTAAGCTGAACCACAATAGGAATCCTGCAGGCTGCTCTCCCTCCTGTTTCTGCGATTTGTAAAAGCAGTTTGAGCTTTTCATGTGTTTCCTTTTGTGCAGAAAATGTAAACAGGCAGGAGAAAATGTCAGAATATAGAAAAAAAAGAGCTGGAAATCCGAACTCTTCTCATATGTTTTGGGTCATTAGCTAAAATGAAAAAATCCATTATTGTTTCTTTTTACCAGTGCAGCACAAAGCACATTAAGCTATGACTCTAACATAATAAATGACTATTTTGGTTTTATAAAGCAGGGGCATTAATGTAGGCCTGTCACTCTATAACAGCTCTGCTCTTTTATCCATCCACAGGGTATTTTTCCTGTCAGCTATGTCCACTTAAAGAAATCTACTGTGACAAATAGAGGGTAAGTCGCTTCATTCATATAAATCTTTAGAAGAGGGCATGCAAACGTCAAACCTCTTGGTTTGTGCTTTGTTTTCTCTTTTTGGTCAAAACTGCTTCTGAAAAGTTATAGAGCTTTTTCCTGCTAACCAAAAGAAAGAAAGGCCAGACTTCCAGGTTTTCAGGTTCTCAATTTATCAAGTGACTAAATTTGCACAATAAAACATGTCTCAAAAAATGTATCTGAAAACCACACAAGGCCAGTTTTGGACAGAAGATGAAAATTGAACTCTAACATCAAGAAGAACCAGACCAGCTGCTGATAATGAGTGTGGATAGATCATGTTTCTGGTTTGTTTTGCTTCTAAAGACACATGGGACATTTTATGGGTTCCACCAATCAGAGTTAAGCAAAAAGTAAATATAATGTGTTGTACGTCAAACTGAGATTAGTAATCCACTTTTAATCATAAGAAACCATATCTTTGTTATATATTCTTGAATATCATTATGAGGAAAGTCACTGGTTTGCAGATAATTTTAGTCATTCAACACTTCAGAGACCAATGCAATTCATTTTATTTATATAGCAATAAATTCACAATTGATGTAGTGTCAAGGCACTTTACAAAAAAAAAAAAAAAAAATTCAATTCAATCACACATACAATTGATTCCAGTTGAACAGAACATCAGCTGTCAGTTCCACCAGTGTCAGCTCATTTTCGACATATGTTACAGACAAGCTAGCATAATATAGATGCTTTTGTTTTTGCTGGTCACCTGCAGGAACTCTTACTGGCTCAGTATATGTGGGGTGAAATAGGTCCATCACAGTGCATCTATATTCTCTCTTTGCTTTCTGATTTGTAGATAGTTACCACCTCATTGATGTTGGCATGACTATGGGCAGGCCTTTTCATTCTTTGACTTAATTTGACATCACTTAACAATCTGAGACTGGGTGTTCTCTGGGACGTTTGACTTTGTAGAAGTTTCACGTCACCTTGAAGGAGTATCCACACTCTTTGTTCAAGGGGTAGGAACACTTTACAAGGCACTGTAACTTTGTCCTCTAATTATGCTGCAACAAAGGAAGACTTCTCACTCAAACAAGTAAAAGTGCAGACTTTTAGATACACATTATTGTACTTCCTCGCTGCGGGAGCAGTTCTTTGGGAAATCTGCTCTTTGGGAAATTTGCTTCACTGTTTAATGAAGTTAATGAGGTGACGCACCTACTGCATCTGCGTAGTTTTCCCAAAGCATCCCTGCCAAAGACAATCAGCCACCCACACTGTGTTACAGATGGAGATGCTCGCCTGGTACCATAAACTTTATGCAGTGCTACATTTAATTCTCTGCAGCACACTCAAGAGTTTTGCGAGCAAAGTGCAAAGCACCACAAGAGATCTGACCTTTACTGATGTGTTTCCTGTTACCAAATTACTCATACTTTCTAGAAAATAAATGAACCAGACATTTGGAGAAGTCTCCTCTTTGTCACATCATCATATCAGAAAAGTGAAAGATGCAAGCTATGGATGAATAATACTAAATGTTTGCTGTGGTCAGTATTCTGAGCGATCACGTGATAAATGTGGAAACACGGAAAGGACGCAATATATGTTTGTTTTTTTGCTTTTAGCGCATTGTTAAATATTCTGTCTGTAATCAGACTAATTCATATTTCTGTCTAGAGATATAATGTTTTGCAGCATTTGTATTGGAATACTAGGTTTTATTGTTTGATAGGTTACACAGAAAGCCCTTTTTAGCTTTCGTGAGACCACAGTGGTCTCATTGGTTCAGAAAGAAGAGCAGCTAGTGCTGTAATGAAAATGATTTAGACACCTCTTTCCTTCTTAATCTGCATTCCAGTTGAATATCATTATGATAATGTTAACATTTCAGGCAATGGTGAACTCCACAATTTCATGATCATTGTGTGTGCATATGTTAGAAATTATACCATACAATGAAGGTTGAGACTTAAGTCGCATTTTTATGCAGGGTCATGTTTTGATTGTTTTCTCTTTTAACAATAAACACCTTCATTTAGGAACTGCATTTTGTGTACTTATGTTGTCCTTTAGTTATATTTAAAATGGTATGACGATGTGATGTGACCTTTTCACATCACTCTATGTTTTAGCTTATTGATTAGACTGTAACTCTGGCTGTATGTTTAGCATAATTGTCCTTAAGGAAGGTAAACATTTTAATATGGCAGATGAAAAAAAAGCTCTGTGAGTTGGTCAAAACCTACGATATTGTTGTTGTGGATTTAATAAAAGTTGATATATTTTGCATTTGCACAGTATCAATTGTAGTCGTTCTGTCAGCGGATTCACTAAATAGGGTAAGGAGGCATTAGCAGTGCATAGGTAGATAGCTTTTACAACAATGTAACCATTGGAGAGTAATAAGAATAAGTGTTGATTAAAAAAAAATGTTTAAACAAGATTGTGTCCATGTATTACAACAATACACCTTTAAATCAAATTGTCTTAAATGTACCTGAATGTAGGTAATGTAGCTGTGAGGAAAATCTCTTTTCCTCTAAGTTGCATTTTATGTAATGTTTGGACGCTACAGGTAGAAAATCAGTCATCAGCTCATTTCTTTACTGTACCAGAGATGTTTGTTGATGTTGTTTAAGGTATGTAATTCAGTTAAGTGTAAAGCAAACCATATGCCTTTAAGCTGAAAATCCTCCCTGTATTGTTATCACTTCATAAGGTTGTACTTCAGAGTGTTCCCCATATAAACAAATGTACTGAAGTTTGTATTGTAGCAAAAGTGGAGAAGCTTAAGGACTATAACTTGTAAGTTACTGTATCTCGACACACACACATGCACTCACACCTAAGGGCAATTAACAGTCTAAAACATTCATGGTTTTAGACTGTGGGAGGCAGCCGAAATTCCTGGAGAAAATCTAATCATGCGTGGGGAGAACATGCAAACTCCATGCAGAAAGATCCCAGGGTCTCGGTCCCGGGGGTTTGAACCCAGGACATTCTTGCTGCAAAGCAACATTTCTACCAGCTTTTCCACTGTGCAGCCCTATTTCTTCACCAGTTATTACCATTTATGCCTATTTTATTGGAATACTTGGAGTCATCACACACAGCATGTGAAAAGCAATGTGTAATTTAACAGATTGTTTTTCTTCTCCATTTTCACTCCAGGCTGTGTGAGACAGTGGTGCCTCTGGAGGATCCCATCATCACAGAGACCACCGCTACGCTGCAGGAATGGGGCATTCTGTGGAAGCAGCTCTATGTGGTCAGTAGCTATGTGTTACAGCACATTTTGCTAAAGAAAACACATAAAGCAATAACAGTGAGTTTGGTTTTAACTCTACTCAGATATCCAAGGGAGCTAAAACATCAAGGGCAAGGAAACTGCATAAATTGTTGTGTAATTTGCATTTCTAGGCAGGATAGGGGGTTCTGATGGAGGCGTTTTGCTTTACTTAAACTGCAGAATTAGCTATTTACATAAAATATGACAGTGGAAGTCCATTAAGTTTCCATCTCACGGCATATTGATCTGACCAACTTGCTGAACTTTCTTTACAATAAATACCTGAAAAATATGTATCTATATTTACAACATGGGAGTAGAGATCATGTTTGGGCAGATAATGGCCGCCGTGTCCTATTTCATGCTGCGTCTTTCCGACATTGATTGATCCTGGGCTGCTTCGTGCAGCTACTGCATCCTCTTAAGATCCACTGACTCTAGTCAGGCTTTACTTGTTGGGGAAAAAGTGATTACTGGGAAACCAAAGCATCTTTAATCCCACTAAGTGTCGAGGGGGCAGGCAGATGTGGTTGGTGGGGTTTAGAGATTGGAGCTGAGTGGCTACGTTGCAGAGCTGGCTCTGGGTTTTTACATAACCTTTCACTGAGGACTGCTCATGCTTTGAGCAGCTAAGCAGCCGGAGGCATTGGTGTGATGATGTAACTTCCACTGAAGCCTGACTAATGTGAAGCCTTGATTTAACTGTGCTTGTTTTGTGCCCATCCCCTGAGTAGAATGGGTCATGTTGCTACAATTCCATCCATAATAATAGGATGTTGCACTGGGTAGATGTTTGTAGGTTTCACCTCACTGTTGCCTATTAGGTTTGATGGTATTACTTCAGGGAGCAATGACCTAAGCATAACTGTGTATTTCTTACAATGTGCGTAATTAGCCCTACAGAAACAAGGTCCAAAAGGACTCATCAACCCTGACAATTTTCTTTGTTTTCACCAGCTAGCAGCCTATGAGAACATGCAGTGTTTATCCTCATTAAACTTACATGGCCATTGTGGAGCACTTAATCTTTGCATTTATGTAAACAAACCTGGGTGGTAATGTGGCTTGACGTACCATTAGGGAAAACAGAACATAGAGAAATTAAAAGTGTTGTCCTTGGTTTATGAGAAACGATGATGAAATTATGTTGAGGTCAGAGCAGACATGTAAGGGAAGTTTGTTCTGCTTAATTAGTTCATTAACAAAACCTGTGGGCTCAAAACACAGTTATACGACTTATAGGACTTACATAGGCTGGCAGAGGAGTGGATGAGAGCATCTTAAATGAGGCTTTATTGTCTTGATTGTGGACACAGGCCTACTTAGATACAGACATGTTGTTGCCAGTAACAGCTTCATTCATACATGCAAAAAAGGACTCTTCCCATCTACTTAGAAGCTATCACTTATAAGCTAAACAACAGAGACCTAACTATAAATATACTGTACAGTCTCTTTAAATATGGCATCCTATGGAACAACAAAAAACTTTAAATACCTGCATATTTTATTGCAGAATTATGATCACAGAAAAAATTAACATGACAGAAGTTTGATTTTGTGTTTGTTGAGTTGTTGAGACTTTTGGTGTCGATTTGCACATGTGAATTAACATTCAGCAGCTTTAAATGTTTGCTGCTGCAAAATATCTACATTAGTCTCATTTGAACAAAACACATGATTACAGTGTAAATCCCATTTTTAGCAAACTCCACAGGCTGCAGTTTGGGATATTTTGACAAAAAGTAATTTTTTCTAGTATGCCTTTGAAAATGCTGAAAAACTATCTGATGTGGCTGAAACAATTTGGCAAATGATTTACCAAATGGTGGGCTAAGTTCTTCCAAAGTGATGCGAAAAGGATGCCATTTGCACAGGTTATCTTGGTCTAACACATTTGTTTGACGGTCTAGAGCACATATTTCAAACTCAAGGTTCGGGGTCCAAATCCAGCCAGCCATAAGTTTTTCTGTGGCCCTTTAGTCTCAAGACAGCCACATAAATAGAAATTTCAAGATTATAGTTTAGTGCCTAAACACTATCTGGTCTATATTAATATTTTAACAGTTTGCTTTTAACAATACATTCTGTCCATTGAGGACATTCGTGATCTTGACATGGCCCAAAAATAAAATAAGTGACACCTCTGGTCGAAAGCATTTAAGTGTGGCAAAAAAGTAAAAACTTCTTTGGGTAAATTTACATTATATAGTGATCCTGCTGCTGTTACATAATTACAGTTTTCCTGCTACCATTCTAAGCTTAGTTTAGCTTAGTTTATGTCTTAACTGAGCCGTCTTTGGCTTCTTTAATAGAAACACAAGGTGGATCTGTTTCATAAACTGCGCCATGTGATGAACGAGCTCATCGACCTGCGTCGGCAGCTCATCCAGGGCCACCTCGCTCAGGACCAGACTCGCGAGATCAAGAGGCACATCACCGTACGGCTGGACTGGGGAAACGAGTGAGTAATAATTTAACCACGGTGTTTAATCAAGTGAGTGGCAAATTGACGGCATCCTTGACTGTAAACATTTGTTTCTAGTTGTTGGCTCCAGAAGAATCAGTTTTTATATTTTGGCAGCAGGGTGATGTACAGCGCAGGATGTGGGTGTACGGCGGTACCTCACTGATGGAATTTCATGGTCATTTAGAAGATCAGTGACTCTGAAGCTGCTTATAGTCAAAGCAAATCCGCCTGCAGGAACTTTACAGTCATCTTCTTCAAACTCCAGCTGAGCTTTCTCAGGAATCTGTAAGAGAAAAAAAGATATGAGGGATTCAGCTCAGGAGCATTAGTTTGAGTAAGATTGTACATTAATACACTCTTTTGTCCAACTGAAGTGCCTGGAAGAGCAGAAAAAGTCACAAAGTCTGTGACTTTGTGACAAAGTCTGCGATGCTACTTTGATTGTAGCATCGCTAAAGTGTGCAATGAACAGGGATCAGAGAATAGTTATGATCTGATTTTATGATTGAAAAAGGTTGTGTCTATATAGATATTATTTAAGCCTTTGAAGCTACAGGAACTTGCTTACTTTAGGAAATTCATTATGCTGTATAAACTTAGACTGTATGTGAATGTTAATGCACCATTAAATTTACATACTGTTCCAGGTTTATTTCCATGAAGTCTTAAGTTGTTCACTTCACCAGACACTACAGCACACTTCTGGGATGTTAGTCTAGCTTTTACTGTAAAAGAGGGACTAACACACAATTAGCCTGGTGGTCACAATGTCATGCCTGATCAGTGAACATGTTCTCTAACACCTGTAATGGGCTTTTTTTTCTCTCGATTGTTTTTTTTTTTTTCCATCAGGCACCTCGGCCTGGACCTCGTTCCCAGAAAAGAGTTTGAAATGGTGGATCCAGATCAGATCAGTGTGTCGGAGTTATACAAACTGGTAAAAATTACTGCTCATCTTTCACTTTTCAAATACGTGTCCTCTTCTTGGACTGTGAAATGGTGGTAAAGTGTCCCTGCAGCTTGCATTAAGTGTATTTATAGCAATGACTAAGTGACTAGCACACTATGAGCTCTTGTACCTACAGTGTACCTTTGTGCTATTGCACCACTGGGATTTTCAGACAGGAAAGTGTTGTTGGATGTGTATGGATGTGTGAATGTACTGATTATCAAATCATCCATAAGAAGATGACTCAAAAACAAACAAAAAAAAAAACAGAGAGTGAGAGAGCACGATTTTGCTGTCGGAACCATCTCATGTTCTGTCAGCTTGTCCCTTTATTGCATTCATGTGATTCTCACAAGTTTGATGGTTTGCTATGAATGCAAACATAATGCAAAGCGACAGTTCCAAGTGGAGCTATAGGAAAGCGCACACAAACATTTTTAAACATACATTACATATTTTCCAAGCTAACAGCTGCTTGAGAAACACGCTTCTATAAATAAATAACGGCTCAAATGTAGTTTGGTTGTAGTGATGTGGGACTTCCAAACCTATACACAGACAGGGAGAGAAGACTTACTGAAGCAGATCCAATTTTAGAAACATTACAGCACAGATGTTATGAAATCTAATGTAATTCTGCTGGAGACTGTTATCTAGGAGGGAGATCCTTTCTGGTCAGTAGCTGCAGCTCCATATGCTGGTGAAAACATTGTCCAACTGCCCTGCAGCCTTCCATTATCCCATTGCCATGTTTCTCAGCTTTACACGCAGAATGTTTGTGCACTAAACGCTCTGTGCAGAAACAACAGTGTAGCTGCTCATTGCCAGAAAGCCTCCTGACTCTGGTGATGAAAGTGAGCTTGTCTTTGGCAGGGCACAAGGCCTTGGCGCCTCTTCGGATATGGGTGTTCTCTCAGGCTGCCGAGCAGAGAGCGCTTTGCCTGTGAGTGTATGTGTGGGGGCGATGCCGGCTTTGTCCTATTCCCCTGCCCACATGCTCACGTTTCGCCTCGTGTGGGCTTCTCTTTGCTCTGCAGGAACACTAGTGTAGCCGTTGTGCAGCATACGTAGGTGAAATCTTGTCAGATATGAAGAATCGAGAGAGGCATCATCAGGCCCTTATAGTGCTTCTGAGGCTGCTGTAATGTAAATAAGTTTAGGGCTGTGTGGGATGTGTAAAAACTGAATAGAGGGATCTAACACTTCTTTCCTTTGAAATGTACTCTTTTTAGCATGTATCCAGCAGACACTGTGGTCAACAAAGCACAAACCAGGTACAGTTGTTTTAACGCTCTTTATCAAATTATCACACTTTTTATCCTCTTCATCTCTTCTCAACTTCCATTTTAAATCTGTTTTCCTAAAGAATATGTAACAAAAGAATATCCATATCACTTCTAGACTTCAGTTTTGGTTTTCCTGCAGTATATTACTAGTGGCCTCTGAGTTACTCAGACCAAAGGGTGAGGGCATGGATTCCCACTGGGATCACATATGCCCCAGTTCATGCCCCCAACTATGAATAGTTTGTCCACTAAATTTTTCTGGTGTGTGACCATTTTGTGGCAATATGCAGCATTGTGATCTCAGTTTTCTGTTTTTGCTACACGTTTTGTGTACGCAAATCAAACATGATGCAATATTTTAACCTGTTATGTGTTTTTCCTTAAATCTACCTTATACTGTGAAACGAAAGTAAAATTAAGAAAGCTTTATCATTTATGATTGTTATTGTTTATAAAATCAAAGTAATACAGAAAACAAAACTGGAGATGCACCAGTCAGCCTTGTCCATCAATTTACAACTTTAATCTGTTCAAATTTTCTTTTTATGTTCTGTATGCATGTAAAAATATGTTTAATTTTAATTATTAAATGTAACAAACACTGATGATAAAAAGTAAAAATAGATGCTCCAGGTTCTTAGTTCATTAGCACTAAGTACCAGTGCTAATGCTAATAAAAATGCCCCAAGGAATAAGCTATTTCTTCATATATATATATATATATATATACACTTTAATCATGTGTGTAGGACATTAAAGCTTCATGTCTATATCTTTCCAGTCTGGAAAATGGAAAGAATATGATGTCATTACTTACAGTATGTAATGACAAACTGTATATATGAATCTCAATGCATAAAAACTTAACAAAACAGTTTGCTTAACGAAAGCAATGCGTTCTTCAAAAACAGAACAGGGATTATTGTTGCACAAAATGTTATTTTTTCAATATTTAGACCCACATCTGTTGGTTGTGTTCTTTAAGAAGTACCAACTAACTTGTAAAATGAAAAAACTGCCTGATTATCACCCCTTATTCATCAAAGCATGTTTTTCTAACCCTCATGTGGTTTTTACTGATCTCAAATCAAAGCGAACCAAAGAACAAGGAGTTTGATGATGCATTTACAAACCATATGAGGTTGAATTTTTCCGTTTTTCTGCATTCATTTAACAGGAAAAAGAGGCTGATTGTTCCATCAGGAATAGCTGATCAAGGGAAAACTTTCTGACTGATTGGTGCATCGCTGCTCAAAGAAGTCCTTAATCAGAGCGTATCATGTTTCCATGAGTAGCTGCTTAATTAAATGACTAATTTGGGTAAAACTCAGTGTACAGTATGGCAGAAAAGAAAATACACATATATTTATTTCATCATATAAAAAGGACAAATGTGTGACTGTCTTTGGCATAAACTTGACTTGTTAGCGGTCACTTTCCGCTTAATTACCAGGGTGACAGCATGAGGCAGCGTCATGGCGATGGTTGTCGCATCCCCGTGTCACACCACCTCTTCATTAATCTGAAGAGCTTCACCTACAACAGCATCAGTGAAGATGCAGACGTCTTCTTCTCTCTATATGACTCTCGTGAAGCCAAACAAATCAGGTACACATACCAATCCCAATGCTAATAGAGCAGCCTCCAATGGTCCCACAGTACATACTGTATGTGTGCATAAGCTGACAGACACAGTTAGACACACACACTGTCTCAGTCCAGCAGATTGACTTAGGCACTTCGTGGCTGACAGACTCTCTGAAACTGTGAACTGGCTTCTCTTGTAGTGAGAAGTTCATGGTGAAACTGAATAAAAATGGAGGACCAAAGAATCCAGAGAAGGTTGATCGCCTTTGTGCACTCTTTACGGTGAGAAACGTGATTTTTTTTTTACATTTGATGACTTGTGAAAATGTTCACAGACCTTGAAATTGATCATATTTTGTCATGGCATATTTACAGTACATGCCATATTTTTTTTCATTCAAAAGGTGGCTGAGGAGATAAGTGAACATGTTTAGTTAGGGCCTCCGGACCAGTAGAGGGCCTCAGAGCTCTTAATTTTTTTAGACAATGTGTATCTCAGAATTTTGAGTTAAAGTTAGCAAGAATGAGCAAATTTTGACTTTAAATTAACATTAACTTGTACAGCATGTTGAAAACACGGTTCACTGGGTATGACTACAACATCAAATGAGTAAGTGGGAAATAACCCAATCCCTAAAATACATTTTCAACTTTTACCGTCGAAACATGTCGCTATACAGTCTATGTAGGGAATTCATTGTTCGTCTACTTGTTAAATCTATAGATAATATTTGCAGGTGGGTCCTCCAAATCAAATTCTGCTGAGGATTCTGCCCTGTTGGGCCGGCTCCTGCGTTAGTCACATAAAATGTATTGTTTTTGTAATGTGATTAAATGTGAGAAGTTCAAGGTATATTTTTTTCCCTTTCTTGTTCTAATAATCCAATATATTATATTATTTTTCTTCCATAGGACCTAAGCAGTAAAGACTTGAAGAGGGACCTATATATTGTTGCACATGTAATAAGAACTGGTAAATACAAAGAACAAAGTCAATTTCTGAAGGATTAAGATCTTGTTGTATTCCTCTCAGGCACTGTCTCCTCGTTTGGTTTCCAGGTCGCATGCTGCTGAATGACTCAAAGAAAGGCCCGCCACACGTCCAGTATAGACGACCTTATGGATGTGCCGTGCTTGCCATGAGCGATGTTTTCCACACTATTACAGACCTCAAAGAGGAGAAGGACTTTGTACTCAAAGTTTACACGTGAGTATGCCGCTGAAGCTACTTGTCTGCTTTTATTTTTCTCTGATATCCCTGATGAAAATGTTGTTCCTCTCAACTTTTAGCTTGGCTCACTTTGCAGTTTGGCTGTGTGTCCTTTTGGAAATAAAAGTTATAAACTCTCCGCAGTAATTAATGCATAAATGTGGATTTTTTTTTGTGCGTGAAAGCCTGTTTCTTCAGTGTTGGTGCTGGTGTGTTTTGACCGGAATGATAATGAAGTGTCCTTTGGAAAATCAATAGCTCCTCGCCCTGGGTTGGGTATAGGGCACCTGGCATGTTGTGAATCTGGCTTCTGCTGTTAGGCTACGCCACAGATAGCTGTTCCTTTCCACCGGCCAAGAAAGTGGAGGAGGGAGATGGAGAGGAAGAGGCAAAGAGATGGAATGGGATGACAGAATGATAATTGAGCAAAGTTGGAGGACAAAGCAACATAACACCAAGCTCAGCATATTTTCTCATGAGTCAACAGCTTAAATGTCTCCTTGTTGCCTCCTCTGTGGGTCAGAGGTCATTCATGCACTTATTCCATTTAGTTGCATTAGGACAACACCACAGCTCCGCATGAAAGAAAGATTTCTTGAACAGAGAGCTTATGTCTTTATTGGATTTCTCCGGCAACATGAAGAACTCCTCCTTTTAAAAAAGTAAGCAGTGATTCAGTGCTGCTGCCTCCAAACTGTCGGCTCCTATAAGGCTCCAGTCTGTGCATTTCCTCGTGCCTTTCCCAGGGGCCTTTGGGCCCTCAGTAATGAAAAAGGCTGGTAGAGAGCTGGCTGTCAGGTTTGCTTAGTGAGCTGTGCATTTGGGCTAATGTGCTGCTTGATAGCAACTCCCCCTGCTGCTACCTTTTCTCCAAGAGGAAATCTGCTCTGGGACACATGCTGTTCATGTGGTCCCCATGCACCCAGTCCTAAAACCTCCATCTGGATTTAGAAGTGGGTGAGCTGTAAACAGCCCTGTCCGACTCTTTTTTTCTCCCCAGTTGCAACAATGAAAATGAGTGGTACCAGGTCCACGAGAACATCATCCGCAAGTCCAACACCAAGTACTCAGCTCCCAGCACCAATTATGGTAAATATGTTTTCTGATCACAGACCTTCTAGGTTATTGTTAGGAAACACTTCTTGACTCATCACTTATGTACTATGCACATTTTTCCATCTATAGGTTTAGTCTTAGATTATCACACTGTAAAAATACAGAAGAGATTAATATTGATTTAAATATGATTATCATATTTATAGAGAAAAAACTGAATTTATACATTTGTGAAACTGTAAATCTTTTATTTTATTACAACCACCCTGACAACTACCACTGTAGTAGTTACTTAGAAAAACAACTGTCCTAATAAAAACAACTAGTTTGCTGACATAGCGGATATTTGATTAACAGCCAAGTATTGACATCTAAAAACATGAAATAATAGAGTTTATGATGGAGATGGACACAGTTGAGCGTTTTGAAGCCAGTGTAAGAGTTCGTTGACCCTACGCTCTTTCTAATTACCAGCAGGGTAATTATTCTGTCAGGGGGTTATTCTGCTGGTAGCAAAAAGAAGTCAGAACGCATCTGCTGCATTGGCATGACTTTAAATCACAAACCAGCTTGATATTATAAATAGTTGTGCCTAGGTTTATTATTTGCTCTATATTACCATTTTAAAATGTTCTTTATAGGTGTAATTAGTTTTCCCATTTAGAGTAAAAGTGGTAATAAAAAATTTGGTTTCCTTGTCTTTGACAAGAAGTTGCCATGTGTTCATCATGGAGACTATCTGGGATCAGTTGCAAATATTCAATGATTTCAAATTTTAATTAATATTTATAATTAAATTCCTTCTAAGTCAAATGAAAATTAGAAATTATATCCAAGAATAAATTCAAATTTACATGCCTGCTGATCCTTTTCACAACCTGAACAGGACCACAGACTTTCACAGGACTCAACTTCAACTTTAAGCAAAGAAAAAAACACACACTCTTAATTCAAGGTCAAAAATCTAATTCTAATTTTAGATTTAGATTTCCAATTTTATTACTTATACATAAATTTAAACTTCAATTAACATTAAATATCAAATTCCAACGTTATTTCTGAATTCCAAAATTACATTCAATTTGAAATTTAAGGTGCAGCTTGATGGTTTTGATTCTACATATTTTTTTTCAACTACAGCTTATATAATATCTCTCAACATATAATTCAATGTAACTGTACATTAAACCGATCGACCTATGTAAAATGCCAGTCTTAAGTGTCCTTGATGTAAAATAATGTTTCATTGATAAATATTAAAAATGGCGTTTCTAAAACAAGGGATTTTAAAATGTTTTATTAAAATTATGATTCAAACTAGACAAGAATATGGCAATAATTGATAATAACTTGGCATTTTCCCCTCTCTTTGTTCTGGCTCTGATCGTATCTCTATAGCCATTTCTTCTCTACCCTGACTGATGTCCTTTAAAAATTCCACCTCTTTCTTCTTTTCTGTTCTTGTTTTATCTTCCTCAATTTTTTACTATATCTTTATTTGTCCTCTTTCCTCAACCCTCCTATTCACCCTCCCACATCCACATGTGGCCACTAAAACCCCCTGCTGCCACTTTCTGCAGGCCTCATCATTTCGCTGCAGCTGCTGCGAGGTGAGCTGGAGCAGATCAGACGGGAGAACCAGGCTGTGTTCAACAGGGCGTTGGCACTCACACGCAAACTGGGTTTCCCAGATGTCATCTTGCCAGGTAAAGAGGCAAAGAGCAGTAGGGGTAGGGGGAGCAGACAGGAGGGGGAGCCCAAAGGCCAGATGGCTCAGAGGAAAGGAAGGAGGGGAAGGTCACAGATGCTGGTAAACAGGAAGCACTTGAATGTCGAAGTGGATAGAGCAGGAGAGATGTAAGACAGAATGGGGGAAAACAGCAGGAAACAGAGGTCCGCAGAGAGGAACGCATAATTGGAAACAGTAACTTAAATTGTTTGGTTTAGATTTGTGGAGATTTTGTTCTAACAATGCATGAGATTAAAAGCTATAGCTCAGCTGCTAAGCGTATTTACAGAGCTGTGAAAAAGTATTTGATCCCCAAACTCAACAATTGCTTGTTGTAACAACTGTCTTCAGGTCTTTACAATAAATCTTTCATAAGGCCCAGACCACCATACAATCACTACTATGTTAGACTGTAGATATGATATTCTAGGCTCTTTTTCCTGTTGTTGTCTCCCATACTCTCTCAATCCCTTGCTCTATCAGCTTCCTCCAATGATGTTCTTTTTCTGAAGTGCTGTGCCAGATGCAAAATTTTGAAAAAGGTTACACTTTCCTTGTTTTGTCAGTCGACGTAATAATATTTCCAAAGTTTTGAAAGGTCATCACAATATTTTTTTTTTTGGCAAATATTAGACAGAGACAAAGCCAAGGTTTTTGCTTTTGACCTCTCTTATGGAGGCCATTTTTGTACAGTCTCCTCTTTAAAATTACAATGTAACTTGTCAATGTCATGAACATTGACCTTAAATAACTGGAGCACTTGCAGCTTCCAGTTCTTCAGATGTCCTCGGTTCTTTTGTAATATCCTGGATTAGTTGTCAATGCACTAATGTTGGTAGGTCAAGCACTCCTGGGGAAGACTCACCTCTTTTCTATGATTTCTCTTACTAGAATAATAGCCTTTTGTATCTTACAGCCTTCATAGCTTTGTAATTCTTTCCGGACTGATAGTTATTCATGACATCTTTTCTTGACTTTCTTTAGATTGGGGCATGATGTGCTGTTGTTTTTAGATATTTTAGCCTACTTCATGTTGTCAGACAGGTTCTATTTAGGTGAATATTCATGCCTGAGTGTGGCTTGTGAAACTGGACCTTGCTTAAACAAATGTGGTTTATCACAATTAATTGATGATGTAACATGCGTAAACTAACACTGATATTTTCAACTACGTTACAGATTTACTAAGGTTATAAAATTATTTCGGTCATCCAAAACACGTGTGACCAATAAATAAAAACAAAGAAAATCTGTAAAGAGGCACAAAGGGAACCGGTCCTCAAGCTCAAAGACAGTGAGGCTTGAGTTTATTTAATACAACATTCATTCACTATGTAGTTCTTTGTTTCTACTGACCATCTATAATTCGTTCTTTTCCTCTCCACTCCAGCTTCTCTCTGCTTCACTTGAAATACCTCCCCAGTATCTCTCCTTGTGAGTCATCTGTCCCAAAGGAAATGACTTGGATATAAATAACAATAATCTGATTTTATAAATAACAGCAATATCTTTCTCCAGTGTTGCCTCTGATGTTTGTCTCAATAAACACTGACCTTACAAAAGGTGCTGAGACAGTCATGAGTCCGTGCGTGCTTCAACTCAGCAGGGTCATCTTGAATTAAGAAGAACAGTGGCATAGAATGTAATTCACAAATATTATTTATTCATGTTGACCACACGAAGTTCATGTGTGGAGCAGATGAAGGAGACATTTTCACGGTCTACTTTTTTTTAGGAAAGGTTCTACTTCCCTAATGTAGCTTTAATCCAGTTTACTTTTTAATTACATCATCTAAAAAAAGAACATCAGTTGTAGCTCCCTCTGGAGCTATAAGAGGCTCAACATTATGGGATAAATGTGTAAAATTAGTGCAGTTGCCTTTAAACAAAGCATCTCCAAACTTTAATTGCCTCAGGTGATACACGCAATGACCTGTATCTGACCCTGGAACGAGGAGAGTTTGAAAGGGGTGGCAAGAGTGTCCAGAAGAACATTGAAGTCACCCTGTATGTTCTCTACGCTGACGGGGACACGCTCAAAGTATGACACACACGTGCATCACTTCTCATGTCCCATATCATCAGTATATGAGTAAGAGTGAGCTTGACCTTCTTCTCATGCTTCTTTTTCTTCTACAGGACTGCATCAGCTTGGGCACTGGCGAGCCGAACACCTCAGAGTATCGCTCGTTCGTTCTTTACCACAACAACAGCCCTCGCTGGAGCGAGATGGTCAAGCTGCCCATCCCTATCGACCGTTTCAGGGGGTCTCACCTTCGCTTTGAGTTCAGACACTGTTCAAGTGAGCCACAACTGTAGCTCTGTCACAATCAAACCCTCTGAATGAGCAAAATTGGCGCTATCCAAATATGTGCATGAGGCATGATATCATGTTCTTTGTTTCAGCTAAAGACAAAGGAGAGAAAAAATTGTTTGGTTTTGCCTTCACTCCTCTGATGAGAGAGGATGGGACCACACTCTCAGATGAGGTCCATGAGCTGTATGTGTACAAGGTACGGTAATGCCATAACACTCACATTGGATGTATATTTAGCTTGAATGAACTTGTATCGTCTTCACATCTTATACTTTTTAAATCACGCTTTGTAATGGGAACTATGAACTTTTTAAAAAATCAACTTCAGATCCTTTCTGCTCTTCCCTGTGTGAACTCAACAGCCATGAATGACTGATCCAAAAATATCTCACAACAAGCTTGGCCTAGAGCTGTTGTCTGTCATTTTCTTGTGTTATCCGTCTTCCCTTGTGTAGTTTGATCTCTCTCAACTCTGGACACTTTGTTCTGATACTAAAGATTGCTAAGAATGCTCAGAGAGGCGGGGCAGGTGCTAACATGCTACAGTGTATGTATTGTGGCTCTAAGAAGTGGTTCAAAAACATGCTGAAGCAATAAAATAAATAATTGTATATCTATAGTAGTTGCTGTGTAATTACTAACACTATGAGTATTCAAGTGATTAATATCTACGTTTTAGGTACCAAATAATTCCAATTTGTTTTGTTTGTTTTTTGGAATCCTAAGTGATAAATATTTAAACGGTGCACTTACTTGAAAATGTGTGCATTGCTTTTTCTACAGTTAGTCTGTGGCATCCCACCAGTTTTCTGCTGAAATTATCTGGTTCATTGAATTAACTAAATGTTTTTGAACTCACATGCAACTCACAAAGGTTAATTGACTTTATGGCCAAAACCAGAGAACCTGTTACTTAATAACTGCTAGAACCAAATATGTCACAAACAATTACCTGCTTATTTTATTTTTGTTTACATAAATGAAAGTGCATTGTTGCTTCTATTTCTGAATTAATAATAGATAACGTACAGGTTCTTGGTCTATTGAGTGTAAGTATTCTTTACACTCTTTCAATGTGTGCATACAGTATATTAGGATTTTAGATTAATATCTATTTCTTTTCTAAAAATGTTAATTCTTTATTCAATTCATGTTTAAAATACTGTATATTCCAATGTCACATTTCAAATTACTTTCAAATTAATCATTTATTTTTTTAGTTTTTCAGTGGCACACTACTAATACTACTACTTGTAGGGTACTACGAATTTGCCCTACAAGCAACTATGAAGCACATAAATAAAAACATTCAGAGCTCTGATTCATGAAGTTCCTATAAAGGTCATTTTGCTGTGAAATTTCTCCCATTTTTCCAAACATGAGCAATCCTTTTCTGTGTCCGTCCTTCATTAGTGTGATGAAAATGCCACATTCAGTAACCAGGGGCTGTACCTGAGCCTCCCCTGCTGCAAGGAGGACTTCAACAGCTGCCCCAACATGCCAACCAACCTGCCTTTCCAGAGGAGCCCTAAAGAAACATTCTGGGTCTCCACCATCCTCTGCTCCACAAAACTCACTCAAAACGGTAATTTACCAGCTACCACACCAGTCCTCTATATTTCATACTTGATTCAGCTCAGCAAATGTTGGTTTACTTTCATTTTTAGTGGATCTCCTGGCTCTTCTGAACTGGAAGGCCCATCCGGACAGGGTGTTGGACATCCTCGGTCGACTGCGACAGATCAGCGGAGAGGAGATTGTGAAGGTCATCACACCATTATTTCTGACATAATGAGGAATGAATGAATTATTTACCTTCTTTCTTAACTTTATACAGTGATTCTAGCCATCACTGGCATTCCTGGTAAACATGTTACAACCTCGAGAAACACGTTTGTCGGTTTTACTGTCAAATAATCTTGAACAGAAAAAAAAAAAAAAATCAAACTTTTGAGTACAGTGGGAAATTTTACATGAAATAAAATGTAGTACATAGAATTATTGACATTATTGCTATTTATGTTTTGAAATCTCCTTTTGTCAATAGAAGAGTGCTTAGACCAATCTTTAACATTTCTCAAGAAAGTAATCACTCACCTTTTGTCTTTGCACAATCTCTCTCAATCATGCAGAGATTTTCTCTCCTACTCCTTTCTCTTCAACTCCGCTCACAGGTTTTCTATGAGATTTATATCTGGGGGCTGTGAAGCCTATTGAAAAAGGTTAATTTTGTTCCTGGTGAACCATTCGTGATCTGAAGTGGCCATATGATTTAGATTGTGATCCACCTGAAAGACCCAGTGAAGACCCATTTCCAGTTTTCAAGTAGAGTCGACCACATCTTTATGTAAAAAGTCGTCTTACCCTCCAGCAGCATTAGCGTGACACTCAGGAAGAGAGCGGGAAATACAGCAGGGAAGCGGGGGGCTTGTCCTGTTGGACCGTCAATTTCCAAAACCACACAGAAAATGTTGTAAAAGCACACTCAGGGTCAGTACGACGAATGGCTACGAGAAAATTAACTTCAACATTCAATGACTACTGATTGGAAACTCACGGACACTGATGGGATTAAAAAAAGTGTTTTCTACATCTTTTATATTCTGAATACATGGGTTTCTAAAGGAAAGGCATTTAAGACTGCTGTTAGGTCATATTATAATTTCAGAATAAATTAAAACATGTTACATTTTTAACCAAAGGGGCTATAATTTTTTTAGGTTCCTTTGATTCTGTTTTAGATCATGCCACAGTTGTTTTGACATTATTATTTTTCTTCCCATCGCAGTTCCTGAGAGATGTCCTGGATACACTTTTCTGTCTTTTAGACGACAACACGGATAAATACGGACCGCTCGTTTTCCAGTCTCTGGTAAGGGCATTCAAAGAATGCAGATGCGCTCACATATTAAATCATGTCTTGCGACTTTTCTGCAGAGGAAATGGGATGTAACATGTGTATCTGTGTGCTCAGGTGTTCATCATTAACCTGCTCAGGGACAGCCGGTTCTACCACTTCAGACCAGTAATAGACTCCTACATCCAAAACCACTTTGCCGGCGCTTTGGCCTACAAGTAAAGCAAATCTGACTCTATTCTTCTCTGAATGTGCAGCTTGTTTAAAACTTTTTTTTTTTTCATTTATGATGTCTGTGAAGTTTCTTAACTCCAGCTAATTTGTCTGCAGAGAATTGATTCGATGCCTGAAGTGGTACATGGACCGCTCGGCTGAGGTAGTCCGACAGGACCACATACAGGAAGCGATGAGGGTAAAGTATCACACTCACTTCCTCCTTCTTCTGATATGGCTCCTTCACTGGGGATTAATTAGCTCCGAAAGAGGAAATGGTCAAACAGAAACAGAGCCGATAAGAAGTAATGCAACACCACAGGAGGAACTCGGGAGTAAATTCCCTGCACAAATTATTTGAAAGGAAGTCATTGGGTATTGATGGGAAGAGTGTGGCCTTTTCATGTGGCCTTTGTGACAAGATAATGGTAAAAGATATTTCACTGCACTGCCTGATTGCAATCATTTTGTTCATATATTGATTTTTAACCTTAAACTGATTTGGTGGTCAGGCCTGCTTCCTCTGCCGGGGAACTAAAAGTATGAGATGACATGTAAGGTGGGTTATCTGATTGTTTGTTTCCATCTGTATCCTGCACTTAATCACCTCAGGCACTGGAGTATCTGTTCAAGTTCATAGTCCAGTCTCGCATCCTGTACTCGAGGGCCACCTGTGGGATGGAGGAGGAGCAGTTCAGGGCCAGCATCCAGGAGCTTTTCCAGTCTATCCGCTTTGTCCTGAGTCTGGACAGCCGCAGCTCAGAGAATCTTGTCTTCACACAGGTTAGACAGATCCTGTCAAACATTTTTACTGTTTGGGGTACAAAATACACACGGTACAAATGTATAACGGCTTCGGAGATGACAATATTATTACAAGCACAGTGGTACATTTCAAGTGTTTGCATTTCATGTTTCCGACTGATTTATCATTGAGTATTGCAAATAGAAACATATTCTTATGAAGGTTGCTTTATTTATAACAGCATCCAGTTTGTCCAGATTAATTGGTCTATCATTCCTCTTGACGGAGATGCTCATCTGAAAACATGACGTTAGATCTCTGAACAATAGTGTAGTCCTTTTTCTTCTTAGCTCAGGTACAATGTTTCTGAATTTGTCTCTAGTTCAGGAGTGGCTTGACATGAGGATGGTGACAATCATGTCATACTTTTTCCTTCCAGTCAATTTTCCAACAAGACTTAGTAAAATGGCAACTTATTATCAATGACATGTTGTTGCTTAGCCTCCTTGTGAAGGATCTCAATGACTGTGAAGGAAGCACACTTCTCCATAATTATGTTGACCATAACATGACATTTATGTTTAAATGCTTTTGATTGATATTCTAGTAAACTTAATTTTTTTATTAGATCTAAACCCTAATCAGCACTTGAAGTATATCACTCTGTGTTTAATAAGTCTTATAAAATGTATATTTTTCCTTCTCTGCCATAAATGATACTTTCAGTGATGTTCTAATTTCACAAAAAGTCCTATTCCTCTTTTGCCAGTTGTCATTTTGTTGTATATTTCCTTTGGTTATGGTCTTGTTATTGAATGATCTTTGTTAATGTATGTTTTGTCATATTAGTGTTAGTTTAATTTTTATTTTATGTATTATTTTAACTGAGGTTTCATTGCCTTACTGTCACTGTTGCTCCATCCATGGCTTGATCCTGGACACTTTAGAGTTTTGACCAGCTGCATGCTTTTCTGTGGTCATAATTCTTGACTCTCCTCCTTTTCGGTAAGTTACAGCGCCCCCCTGTGTTGGATTAACAATGCAGCAGTTGGTGAGAAGCCATCAGCCCTCTCCAACAGGATGTTTATTTTTCAGAAACTGGTTTTATTTTAAACAATATGGATAAACTACAATTTTGGCTTTTATTGAAGAAAAGCCATGTTGAATCAGTAGCGATCTGCTTGTTTTGCTTTTTTTAAGTATTATAATGTTGCTGTATATTTTATATCTTTTTAAATGTTAAGTGTCATTGTTAGAGTGTTCATACAGACACTTTTTCATATTTGTGTGCTGTAAATTATTTCTTTGTGTGTCCCCACCTCTTCCCCCCATAGGCAGCACTGTTGAACAGTTTTCCAGACATCTTCGATGAGCTGCTGCAGATGTTCACTGTTCAGGAGGTAGCTGAATATGTCAGGGGCACACTAGGGAGCATGCCCAGCACAGTGGACATTGGTCAGTCCATGGACGTGGTCAAACTTCAGTCGATTGCTCGTACAGTTGAAAGCCGACTCTTCTTCTTTCCTGGTGAGACAAACATGAAGGATTTTGGATCTTTTTTTACCCCCCAATAATCTTGTTTTTCGCTTCATCTCTGCTTGCTTTTCCCCCCTGCTTGTTGCCTCAGAGTCCCGGAGTATTCTGCTGCCAGTCGTCCTGCATCACATCCATCTACATCTGCGCCAGCAGAGGGAGCTGCTCATTTGTTCTGGGATCCTGAGCAGCATCTTTTCAATAATCAAGACCAGCTCCATGGTGCAGTACTCTTTACTAAGTTCATAATTACAGGGTTGCTTAGTTCTGCTAAGTTTAGTATTCCAGTGTGTGAATTACAGAAAACTATTGGACTCTATTTAAAGATTTTCCAGGTCCAAATAATTATGACACATTAAAATAGAGATCAGAAACCCTTTTTTATTTCCATACTCTATTTTTTATCCTACTGTCTTAATCTGCTATCCTTCCTTCCTTCACTTCCATTTGCGATACTAAATTAAATACGTAGTACATGCATACATGGTTTTCAAAGCATCTCCAGTCAGAACGATCAGGTTGCATTTATCTGACCTTTACGTCATCTGACTACATTTCCAAATAGACTTCTCTACAGAAGTTGACACCAGTGCTCCACAAAAGGTCATTGCTATTAGTTATACTTTTATTTTCTCTCAGTTTCTTCCTTCTTTTCATGATCTTGTGACAATACCATTGGCTCCCGTTGCTCAACAGCTTTAAAATTGATCAAATTAATCGATCCGTTATTACTTTTGTAAAATGTGCACTGCTGTATGACGTCTCTGTTCTTCTTTGGAGAATGCGGGTTGCTTTGGGGTCATAAATTGTTCACACAGAAGTGTGATTGGAGTCGCAATAACCTATTAGTCTGATTGCCCATCCAAAATAAAAAAAGGATTTCAGCAAAAAAATCGGAACTAAAGACGTGCTGTGTGAATGTAAGCCAAGTTCCATACTTAAATTTTTTATCAATCACATACTTCATGGTGGTTTAAAGTTTTCCTCGTCGTCTTTTAATTTGTCTGTCTCTTCAGGAGTCCTCTGTTCAGGAAGAAGTGGAAATGATGGTGGAGAGCCTTCTGGATGTGCTGTTGCAGACTCTGCTGTCCATCATGAGCAAATCTCATTCTGTGGAGACATCCAGAGGACAACGCTGTCCCCAGTGCACCGCGGAGATAACGGTAAGCCTTCACTCGATCTGCCCCTTTGAAGGATGATAACAAAACTCTGCAAACTTTAGTCATTATTTTGAGCAGGTTTATTTATGTGTTTTCGTACTTGTTCTTCTCTCTGCAGGGGGAGTACGTTTCCTGCCTCCTTTCTCTCCTCAGACAGATGACAGAGATCCACTTCCACCATCTTCTCAACAGTTTCCATAGCAAGGAGGAACTAAAGGCAAGAGAGTCTAAAAGTCTGATAACATCTTTGCTCAGTTCTCAGTTCCAGTCCTGAGCTGACATCAGGGAAAGTTTGTACTGCCGTCTGTTAGCTGTACACTTGGACTGAGCAGATTTTTGTTGCATCTTTTCCTGCAGGAGTTTCTGTTGAAGATTTTCTGTGTTTTTCGAAACTTGATGAAGCTGACTATCTTCCCCAGAGACTGGAGCGTCATGCGTCTTCTAACCAGCCAGTAAGTCTGCTTCTTTGCTTCTGTTATACGGTTTTTATCCCGCAGATGGTGAGTGAGCAAAGCCAGCTCTCTAATCCAGGGACTCATCCGAAGGTGATGCTTGTGTTGCAAGTTTTTAAGTAAAATGTTTGGCAGCCGGCTAGTTTTTACTTTACAATGTGTTGTATTTCTGCAGCATCATCGTAGTGACGACTCAGTTTCTGTCTCCGGCGCTGCACAAAAACTTCTCTGAGGGAGATTTTGATTTCAAGGTGTGTCTGTGCATTTGCAAACGATGAAAACCTACAACTCCATAAAACCACTAGATATTTTATGCTTTTTGTGTAATCATTTAAATGATATTACTAGCTAATTATGTGGATTTCTCTTTGTATTTTAGGTGTGGAACTCCTTCTTCAGCCTCACTGTCCTCTACATCAACCAACCCAGTCTGCAGCTGGAAGCACTCCCTCCTGCCAAGAGAAAGAAAACCCTGGACAAGTAAAAGCTTCTCTCAAATTCTAAAAATAAACGTGCATTATTATTTTTTTTATCAGATAAATGTATCTTATTACTCGCTTCTAAATATTCTCCTTTTGTAGGCATGGCGATTTGAGAGTAATAATGGCATACGAGCTCTTCAGCATGTGGCAGAAATTAGGTGGGGCAGCCGTCACTCCCTTCATCAATAATAATTTAAGTGAAGTATTTGCAGTACATTGCAAATGTATTATGATTTATTTAAATATTTTGCTTCCAAAGTTAGCTTAATCACAAATTTGGAGCAAAATTTCTCTGTTTTTTAAATTTTTCACTACTTCATGTTGAAATAGGAGTCACTCAGTGGTTACAAAAGGCTAATAAATTGAAAGAGTGAAGCCGTTTCCTGTCAACACAGAAATATCAATGTGAGAGAAACTTTAAGCAGCATCTTTAGGCATTTTGTTTGCAGCATTCTTTGACAAAAGCACCATTTAAGACAAATTCTTTAGGAGCTTTCACATTGCTTCACAACAATGTGAAGCAATGCAAAGTCTTAGACTTGACGTTTCTTCTTTTCTTATTTGGTGCTTTTGTTCTCCACCTATTTACATATTTAATTAAGCGTACCCATGTTGTACTGAATTCTGTTATAGGCACAGAGAAATTATAATTCTGAAAATGGATGGATGGATGGATGGATGAAATTATAATATTAAGGGATTTTCAAAACCCCTTAAAGATCTTAAGGATCAGTATCATTTTAAAACGTCTTGAGGCCTCATAAGAACGGTTTAAAGAAATTCAATGTGGCTTAAAACACCATTGTGTGTGTATCCTGTATATATTTAACGGAGTTGTTCAACAAACACTTCTGTCTGTATCAATCAATTTCAACCAGGTGACAACAAGCCACACTTCATCCCAGGAATGATGGGACCCTTTCTTGGTGTCACCTTAGTTCCTCAGACCGAGGTCCGGAATATTATGATCCCAATTTTTCATGATATGATGGACTGGGAGCAAAGGAAAAATGGCAATTTCAAACAGGTTAGTATGAAATGTATTTGTTATAAAATCCAGAGTGTGTGCCTCATCCATATAGCCCACATAGCTCTTTGTCACAAAATGTGCCTGTTCCTGGACGTTCATACCTTCAGGTGGAGGCAGAGCTGATGGATAAGCTGGACAGCATGGTGTCGGATGGGAAAGGCGATGACAACCACAGAGAGCTCTTCAGCTTGTTGTGAGTTTCAAACAAATGCTTAATGAGTCTATGAAGGAAATATTCTGTTTCTTTAAAATCTTGCAAATTGTTTACCTGTTGTTTTTCCATCGCAACAGAACACAGCTGTTTGGTCCTTATCCAAGGTGAAGAATAATCTTTGCACTTCCAAAAGTTGAAAGATGGTGGTATTTGCTTCCTGCACTTAATATCTGTGGTCAATGTGTGTTTTCCTCCAGCTTGCTGGAGAAGATTGAGCAGGAGACATGGAGGGAAACTGGAATCTCATTTGTGACATCAGTCACAAGACTTGTTGAGAGAATACTTGATTACAGGTATGCTAAAGTAAATCATACCTGTATGCTATAATGATGTTGTTTTCAGGGCTTTAAAAAGTGAACTTGTACTTTCAGGGACTGCATGAAAGGGGACGAGATGGAGAACAAGAAGATTGGTGGTTCAGTCAACCTTATGGTGAGACATTCATTACACTTCCGGTCTTATGTGATCATTTTGTAACCTACTTTTTATTTCTTGTTCTATTGCAACATCAGAACTTCTATAAATCAGAGGTGAACAAGGAGGACATGTACATCCGCTACATCCACAAACTATGTGACCTGCATCTTCAGGCGGAGGATTTCACAGGTAACTTTCAGACTGCAAGTACGTTTATATCACATAGTTCGGTACGACTCAACGCTCACTTTGACATTGGTTGCTGTAGAACCTTTTAGCAGCTGATTTTTAAAGTACAACTACGTTGTTTCATTTTGATTGAAGGTGATCTCTGTTTTATTGACCCTAAAAATATTGTGTCTGTTGATATCAAAAATAACATAGCCAAAAACAAAAGCAAAACAAAGTAAAATAAAAACATTCTAAGACAGGTGTAACTTTTTTTACTCGAACTTGAGTATCGGATAGATTTCTTTCTTTTTTTTCTTCTTTCTTTGTCTTGTTTCTTTCTTTCTGTGTGTCTCTCTCTCTCGTTGTCTCTGTTTTTTTCTCTCTCTCTTCATGCAAAAGGAAGATGGAGCATCAAATTTTAAAACCTGATTTAAAACCCCCATTTTATTATTTGCTCCCACGCAGATGAGCATGTTAATAGATAGGAGACTTCCAACCTTAAAAATCAAACAAGAGTACAGAGACTCCCTTGATTAAATTCATGGTCTAAATGTCAGGTAGATAATTATGTGCTTCTGGCATTTACTCTTTTATTCTTGGATTTATTATTTATTATTGCTTCTTAGAAAAAGATTTACTGTGCATTTTGTATTTTATAATTCCCCTTTCAGTCCTGTAAGCAGAAAATCAGGGGAACTTTGAAGATTATATCCAACAGGCTGAGTAAGTGGCATTAAAGAGTGTTACTCACAAACTGTAGCTGCTTCATTATGTATAAGTATCCATATGAGTCATTAAAAACACTTAGTTGGTCTGTTACACAGCTCAAATATTATAAACACTATATATACTCGTTGACAAATATAACATTATGACCGTGAATTTATTGATGCTTATTTTGTGAAATACAGTTATTACGGTGATAACGCATGACATAATGAATTTTGTAATATTTTCCTGTTTATTTTCAGAGATTAGCACATTTATATGCAAAGAATAGTAATTAACTATAAACAGTGTAGTTTATATATTTTTTCTCTACTACAATTAAATAAATTTGTGCTTCACAGTTGCAAAGGGTGCCGTTAAAAGGCGGGCATCTCAAATGATAAAGATTAAAAAGAATCTGCTGGTAATCAGATTGACTGGCCCAGACCAGTGTCCAGCAATTTGGAAAATCCCACCTTTTTCCAATTATTGAATTCACCATACCCAAGCATTACAGACGTAATGCTTTTGATCTGGAAATTGCCATGTGAAATACCCTCAAAGTTACTTATTTTTAACATTATTGAGATATTTGAAAGTAAAATCATAGATTTATAAAAGCTATTAAAAAAACAAATACTATCTCCTACGTGTTGAAAATTCAATAGGCTCATATCAAGAGAGAGCAAGACTTTCAGCAGATAACAGGGAGGACTGAACATAGTATATTCAATCAGGGAAATGATGGGAGCCTGTTGGAAATGTCAGATTGAATGTAAAAAAGCAAATTCCTTGAAGAAATTAGATAAAGCTTTTCTGATCCCAGTTCACAAAATAACAGTGAATCAGATGTCAGACGTTCAAGTAAGTTAAACATTTGCAAATACCAGTATAGCGACCAATATATTTATTTTACCTGTTACTATTTTGTAATCTGTCGTAACATTTAGAGCACAAACATTGACTAACTGTTATAAGTTTTGTTATTTTGTTTGATTTTTTTGGACTGTAGGATATTGATTTTTAAAAAAATGACTAAACTCCTGTTTGTACGGCAAACTCTCTCTCACACAAATGGCATAACAGCCTATTTGTTCTGATATAAAAACCCATGACTCCTCACCGGATAAGAAAGGCTAAGAAAGAAGTTGTGAATCCTTTTATCTTTAATCAGCTGAAATTCATGTTGGCAGGTCAATTCTTACCAGAACCAACCACAAAATTCTGATTGCTCCATTCCTACCAGAGATGTTGCTCTTCCTCCTCTCTTTTGCATGTGTTAATTGTGGCTCTGCTGACTTGATTTTGCTGCAATCTGCACTTCTCAACTTCACTCTAATGGCGTGTGCTTTTACCTTGCATCTCTAAAGCTGTTCCAGGGTGCCTTACTTGATGTGTCAACACACTAAATGACACTCATGCAGTTTTCCTCATGACTGGGCCTGATTTTCTTTTTCCGTGTCACTGCTTGAAACACACATCAAGGGGTCCAGGGCACAAACACAGCCAGAAGTAAGCCACATGGCGAACAGTAAGAGACACAATGGTGGGGGATGGAAGCTATTCCCTTAAGTGAACGGTGTGTGTCATGGAGGGTGGCTAACAAAATACATTCCAGGCTTGTAACACAACAGCACTGGATTATTTATAGTAAGTTATATTTTTTATGACTGCGTATTTTATGCATTGAACCAATGACAAAGGCGGATCACAGTCTCTCTCTCTGAACTAACACATGAGGGCTCTTAATCAACTTGACACCACGCGACCAATTTAAAGCTAATTCTAGCAAAACATTTTGAATGGAAACTCTTTCGAACAGATGGCATTTAATCATGTAATTCACCAGAATAGAAAATGTTGGTGGTCGTTTTTTTTTTTTTTTTCTATGAGATGCTGATCTACAGAGTAGGCACTCACGTTCTTAGATTAAAAATAGACCTTCGGTTCTAATTTAAGCACAAGCGGTTCTATTGTGTTGAAACAGCTGAACAGACCTCCTCCCACCCGGGCGACAGAAGGGAAAGCTTCAATTGTGTGCCTTGATTGGTTCATTCAGATATTTCCTACAAGTAAAGGGGGCAAATGTTTATTTTTAGAGACACCAAATTATGTCTAGTTTCATCTTTCAAGCCCTTAGTGTGTGCATAGAGGAATGTTAACCAAGATCTGGCAGCACAGATGTACAGTGTTACGGTTGTTTTTACTGTTGTTTTGTTTAAAGCATGAATGTTCTTGGTTCATATCAGAGCTTTTCAGGCTAAAGTTTGCATATTATCATTGAATCTTTCTGATTTCAATGTACTGGTTTCTTCATGTTGGGTGTTCATAGAAGCAAAAAGAAGCTTTTAAGACACAAATAATGTGCATTTAGTGCACTGCTACATGACACATAAAGAAATGTAACAAAGGTTTGTAAAATAAATGGTAAAATATTTTAATTGGACCTTTGGAACTCTACAGAAAATCTCCAGTCTTGGAAGAAGTGGTTATTGAGATCTTGTGTGCTAATGCAAGTTTAAATGACCATTTAAAAAAAAAAAAGTCTGATTTTGTTTTGTGTTTTGAAACATTTTTAACATTTTAACAACTTTCTGAGCCTGGAAATGAAGGATTTAAACATCCGTAATGTTCTTTCCACCTCTAGTTACCGTCTTGCCAGCATACAGTCACGATGCTCAGGCCATCTTGTGTATTTTTGCCACTGACTGTGTTTCATGTCATACGCCATCTGTTCCTGAAATAAATGCTAATTATACATTTCTGCTTCTCTTTAAGGCTTAGACTCTAAAAGAGATCATCTCTTCATGTTACTTTGCTATATGAAGCATTGTTATGTATTTGTTCATTTGTTATTTGTTAACAGAGGCAGCGTTCACTCTGCTGCTGTACTGGGAGCTGCTGCAGTGGGAGGACCGGTCTCTGAGGGATTTTCTCCACTACCCCTGTCAGAGCGAGTGGCAACGCAAAGAAAACCTGAGTCGTAAAATCCTCCACTACTTCAACAAGGGAAAGGCAAGTGAATTTTGTTTTGCTTTTTACAGCTGTATCTTTTATATCTTACATTTCCTATTGATTTAATTACTTTTCAGTCTGAGTCATTTTACTGTCTCTTTTTGTGAGGAAAGGGAAAAATTGCGGTGAAATAAATTTTATCTTTTTCAAAATAAAACTTGATTTGTGTGGTTAAACAGAAAGGAGAAGGTTGAAACTCAGGGGTGGCTCAGTCCAATCTTTGAGAGTTATCATCCTGCAACTTCTCCAGCACCTGAATCAAATGAACTACTTGTTAGCAGAACTTTGCAGAGCTGAATTACTGCTGCTGAGGGAATTCAGCTATCTGACTCAGGTGTATTGGAGCAGGGATTGCAGGCTGGTAAGTCTCAAGGAATGGACTTGAGAACCCTTGTTCCTTATACCATTTCTGTTTAAGATTCTTTGTCTCTGTTGTTGAAGGGTTGTTAAATTTTCATCATGAACGTGCAGCTGATTAATTAATCACTTATTAACTTTTTCATTCTTCTTCCTTAATCATTTAATCATTTGCAAAGGGTTTACATGTTACTAAAACAACATTTCTTAGTGGATTATATGCTGCAGAATTGCATAGTTTACACAAGTTAAAGAATCTTTTAAAGTAAGTTAAATTTCTTAGTATGAAACTTACAAATATCTAATCATATAAACAACTACTTAATGTTTGATTTTAATGCTTTAACAGGTCGATACGGAGCTAATTTCTGATGTATTTGTATATTTTGTAGGGAGCTATATAAATAACTCATGTAAAAGTTTTGCACAAATCCAGTGCTTCATACTGAGGAAGAGCAATCAGTTCAAATGTAATTTTCTTTCCCAAATCTCTCCTCCCTGGCCGGTGTTCATCCGAAAAATTAAATTAGTTGACCGGCCCGTATGCTCTGCAGAGGAAAATGCCCAGTGGACAAAGGTAGCAGCTGAAAAGAAATAAAACCGTCATCTTTCATTAATTTATTGCTTTCTCCTGCAGTTATTGCTATATATGAAGGAAAAAAAATATAGAACCTCCTCAAGCAGTGAGTGTTAAACTTTTTTTCTGGATAAAAATAGCCCAATTGGTGGTTAAAAAGCACCTGGCAAGTTGGTACCAGAAGGAATGTAAAGATTTGGAAATTAACCCTGCTGCTTTCCCGTGGTACAAATTAGAAACTGCTATTTGATGAAATTATGGAGAGTACAGAGTTAAAACACCAAGATATCATTGGTTCTGGTATTTTTGTGAAAATACACCATCCACAGCCAACCCCAATGGAGGTTAATTTACAATTTTAGAATACAAAAGTCTAATTACTTCCCTCCTAATAAGATGACCTCTTTTGCCATGAACAAAGATGTTTCTTAGATTGCCAGTTAAAACATCTTTGTTCTTCATTCAGTCAAGCTCCTAACAATGGGTGGAGTATCCAGAAATTTTACTCGAGTAAACGCTTCTGTACGATCAAAACCATCTTCCTCAATCCTTACACGCAATAGACAAATATATTAACAAAATTGATCATTTTAATGGTGGTTTTTGGCTAATGCAAACTAAAATTTTAGATTCATTTCTCATTCTACCATCATCTCTTTTATATGTCTACAGTGCTGGGAATATGGGATCTCTCTCTGCCGGGAGCTGGCTTTCCAGTATGAGACTTTATATGATTATCAGAGTCTCAGCTGGATACGGGTAGGTAAAGTGCCGCACGCAACGCATTTCTGCTGCTGCCATCAAACAAGAATTCTCTGTGATGCTGTAAAGGAAAGATTTTCAGCTCCCTCTGTCACTGTGATGCTCTGTTGTGGGGTGTGAAGTGCAAACACAACGTCCCAATTACCTGAGCACGCCCACGCTCCTCTGGAAGCGCAGAGGATTCAGTAAAGTGTGTGATTAAATTATTATTCATCATGGCTCCGCTGCTTGTTTGTCTTTGTGTCACAGAAAATGGAGGCAGCATATTATGACAACATCATCGAACAGCAGAGGATCGAGCCGGAGTTCTTTAAGATGGGCTTCTATGGGAGGAAGTTTCCTTTCTTCCTCCGGGTAAGAGACTGCAGTGATCGGAAATCTGCATCACGGCAGGAGACCATGTCTGTTATTCCCACATGTAACTATTGGGATAGTGGACATTTCTTGTGTAGAAAAGATGGATTGCAACTTGTTTAAATGTAATGTTAAACTTGTCTGCCGCCGGTACAAAATGCTGCTGTGCGTATTTTAGCAGAAACACATAAAAGAAAATCCTACTGTTTGTTTTTAAGGTCTTAAACAACCTCGCCCCGCCTTATTTCATAGAGTTTTTCCACTGCTATGCTCTCACTCGGTCACTTGGTTCTGCTGACCAGCTTCTTCTGGTCATTCCCAGTGGAAGCTTTGACAGATCAAGACCTTCGACATCGAGACCCCTAAGTTAAAGAATGCTTATAAATTTGACAGGTCCTTTCACTGTCCAGTTTTAAAACTCGTCAAAATATATTTTACTTATTTGCCTTCAACTCAAATGAGACTAGAGTTTACTTTATTTTGATAAAAATAAAGCTTTGTTTTATTATGTTTGGAACGTTTTTGTTTTTTATAGTAATTTTTATTGTTGAGTGTTAAGCTTTGTCATTTTCTTTTAATGTTTTCTTTTATCTATCTCTCATGTTCAGCACTTTTTTTCAGCTGTGGCTGGTGTTTATGTGCTTTGTAAATAAAGTTGTTGATGTTTATGGTTGGGGTTTGGCTGCAGCCACTTCATTGGAGGATTGGAAAAAAGTTATTGTTTTAAATTTGATGCATACAGTCATTAATAGCTTCTTCTTAACTGCTCTAGAGAAAAGGATTTTCATTTTAAAACTACAACCTTAGTGTAAAATATATTATATTATGCTAATGTAATATTAATATTAAGCTTTAAAAATTAAATCATATCCAGATTCTTTCACACCCTGTGAATCACAGTGGAGTCTTTTGGCTGTTTTTCTTTTCATAGTAAAAAACTGGAATTGTGAGTATTACCATCACTGCAGCTTGTGCTGTTGGTGCTGAAACGGTAAAAGAAGATGAGGTTAAGTTATTTTCAGATCCAGCAGGCTTGTGCTACAGATTTTAAACTGAGTGAGAGGTACAGTGAGGTTTGAACACTTCCCTGCTTTTTTCTGCAGAATAAGGAGTTTGTCTGCCGTGGTTACGACTACGAACGGCTCGAGGATTTCCAGCAAAGGATGCTGGGAGAATTTCCACAAGCCATTGCAATGCAGCACACAAACCAGCCTGATGACACCATCCTGCAGAGCGACGCCCAGTGTATCCTTATAACTTTCCTGCTGCTGGTGCCGCCACTCAGAGATAAAGATGTTTTGTATTAATAGAACAAGTTAATGATGACTGAAAAATGTTGCATATTAAATAAAAAAACCCCAACTAAACCTCAATCTGTCATTGTTCTTTCCAAGTCAGGCAGTAAAAGCATTTCCCCTCCATCCCCCTCCTTCTCTTCCCCCTCTGTGAACATGTACCAACATTTGACTCGTCTGTCTCTTCCTTGACATGTGGCTTCCCTAGACTTGCAGATCTACGCAGTGACTCCAGTTTCAGACATCTCTGATGTGCCTCAGCTGGAGCGTGTGCCTGAGAGGATCAAGAGTTTCTACCGCATAAACAATGTCAGCCGCTTCCACTATGACAGGCCTTTCCACAAGGGGCCTAAGGACCGGGAGAATGAGTTCAGGGTATGAACAGGATTGACACTCTCAGCTCAACTCAGCCTTTACTCAAAAGAGTAATAGTCCAGGTGTAGCCTTTTAACACTTGAAATGGATCCAAGTGTTGAAACAGCAGGTAATTAAAGCAGCAGTGATAAACGTCTCAATTGATTTAGGTTGGTGTAATGCCCCCTGGTGGCCACAGCGGAAGCCACCAGCTTTTTTTTTTTCTTCTTCACTTAGTTTATCCCTGTTTTTCAGTTAAGCCACTATATTAACAAGCATTTAAGATATGCAGTTTTGGAGGTGAACTGTGTTGGATGTTTTTTTATTCAGTATTTAAAAAATAAAGACGTCTTCATTAAAATAGAGTTCAAATGCAAAATTGTTTTGATTATTCTGGACAAACCTAATTTCTGTAGCATCTAATTGGATTCAGTTTACTTAAGCAGTGTCAATTCACAACAAACATCATTTAACATTACAAGACAAACAGGCACAATTAATATCCAATCATAATCTAACAAATAACCTAGCCAATCCAATTTTTGCCTTTAAAATTCAGTCATTTAATCACATTCCTCTATATGTTGTATAATTATAGAGTACAGTTGTAAAACTGTACAATCAATTGGCTTGGGACCATGATTCACAACAGGGCCGTAAAGGGTGCAGGACTTATAGATGTTCAATTAAAACTTCAATGAAACAATACTTCATCTAGCAAAACCTAGTTTGAAGTTGTTACATTATCAAATAAATGAGTCAGTTTGCTTGTGAAATTAAAGACTAGAACTTTTCACAGCCTTTGGACACTGATTTTGGTTCAGAGATGAAGAGTGGCATTAGCGGATTTCACACACATCTGTAGAAACATTTAATCTGTAAAATATAGCTAGAATCTTAGTTCTTTCAAAACTGTAAATAGTGTTTACTACAGATGAAATGTAAAAAACAAAAACAGCCTGGGGCACTTCAGAGACTTGCTTATGCATAATATTGTAGTTTTGTGTGACACAGTAACCCAGATTTAAAATCAAACCGCACAAAGTGTTAAGCATGTAGGTCACCAGTCTACAACTGTGTTTCTGCCTGCCAGGTTTTTTTTTATCTGCAAAACACAGTCAGATGCCCACTGGGTTCAACTAATATTAGACGATGCCGTTAGAATAACCGTAGCTTTTTATCTGCATGTTCAACAGAGTCTGTGGATTGAGAGAACAACCCTGATTCTGGCTCGTCCTCTCCCTGGGATCGCCCGCTGGGCAGAGGTGGAGAGGAGAGAACTGGTGGGCTCATATCAAACGTGTAACACATCGCTTCGTTCAGACATGTAAGCAGCTTTAACATCGGCTTTATCTGTGTTTTCAGGTGGAGGTGAGCCCACTCGAGAATGCCATTTATGTTGTGGAGAATAAGACCCAGGAGCTGCGGACTTTGATCAGCCAATACCAACACAGGCAGCATCACGGCAACATCAACCCGCTCAGCATGTGTCTCAACGGCGTCATAGATGCTGCTGTGAACGGCGGCATCGCCAGATATCAGGAGGTAGAGCTTCAGGGCAGAGACGAAGGGGAAGCAAGTGAGAAAGTGAGGAGTGTTGAGTTGTTGCTGTGAGAAATCTTTATCTTTTGTTTGATTTTCTGCAAAAGGCCTTCTTCGATAAAGACTACATCAGCAGTCACCCCGAAGACACAGAGAGAATCACGCATCTGAAGGATCTCATGCAGGAGCAGGTCAGATTCAATTTAAATACTTTAGTAGATTTAAGAATGCTTTGGAAATAGAAACATCTTGTTTTCTTTTCTTTTCTGATGTCAGGTGCATATTCTTGGAGTGGGGCTGGCAGTTCATGAGAAACTGGTGCATCCAGAAATGCGTCCTCTGCACAAAAAGCTTGTGGACCAGTTCCACATGATGAGGACAGGTTTACACCATGTGAGTTTTCATTTTTCTTTTTTAAATATACTTAACATACTTTGTAAAAAAAAAAAAAGAAAAAGAAAAAAGACTTTTAAACTTTTCCACATTTTGTTTTGTTACAATCACAAACTTCAATGTATTTATTAAAAATGTGAACAGGGAACAAAATGATATCTGACTCTCAAAATTGTTTACCAAGAAAAACTGAAAAGTGTGGCATATGTATGTTTTCAGCCTTCTTGAGTAAATACTATCTATATAATATCTTTCTCTACATGTGAAGCCCCACATCTTTTGAGGCATATTTCTATAAGCTTTGCACAGCAAGAGATCAAATTGTTTGTCTTGCAAAATAGGGTATGCTCAGTTAAAGTAGATGGAGAACATTTGTAGTTGTCAGGTTTTACTTGGGTTTAAGTTTGAACTTTGACTGGGCCATTCAAACATTCAGCTTTTTTCAGGATGTCATGTATTTAGTTCTATTAATTTTCCCATCAGCTCTTGCCAACTTCCCCATTCATGCTGAAGTAAAACATTAACACATCACGATGCTGCCACCACCATGTTTCAATGCGAGGGTGATTTGTTGTGCACTTTTAGTTTTCTGCCACGTGCTTTTGTATATACATCAAAAACTTCAAGGCATTGAAGTTTGTGGTTGAAGCATGAGAAAATGTAAAAGGACTTTCACTCTGTCAACATTCTGTGTTCAGTTGGGGGTTCCTGCTGGCACACAGACATCTTTTCATATAAATATTATGCTTTTCCCTCGATCCAGCATGTTTGTGCTCATTGCTTGTGTGAGCAGTGTAAATATTCAGAGTAGTATGTGATTGGCTCCCAGCAGTGTGTGCCCGGCATGGATCGATTCGGCCCTGCAGGCTGCCCAGGGGTCAATTCTCCCAGAGGTATCCTCTCCTCGCACAACCACATGAGCCCTGAGAGCGTCCGGCTGATGCACAGACACAGGTCAGTCACTCAAACTTTCATCCTTTAATTTGCGCTGCATCGCTAATTTTAATCTGGGATCGACACTTCTAGGTGTGGTCTGGCTTTTTAAATTGTTTCTATCTACCCATTTTCTAAGCTATTAATCTAAGAATTGATCCCAGAGCAAACGATGTTTACAAGTATTTTTCCACTTCAACTGGGTTACATGTTGAAGGGATTGGTTCAACTATAAATAATTATTAATACACGCCAAAGACAAGTATCAGCTAAATTTGTAATATAGAAAGAATACCAAGTTGGAGCACCATTTGGTTATCAGGGAATAATAGCAAATAGATTTTAGTCTTGGTTATTGTTTGTAAATACCTGCCTATTAAGGCTAAGATTAAACACAATATAAGATTTCATTACCACAAATAATTCAACCTTCAAAAGGAGGCCAAATTAACATTGAACTAATTGTGAATGTGGGATTAATAGTTTTCATACCTAAATTTTTCAAACTTTTATAAACCAGTGAATTCAATGAAGCTTAAAATGTTGGGGACCTCTGAAGAAAAGCAAAATTTACAGTAAATGTCATTTTTATGTTCTCAAACAACATGTTGGTCCTGCAGCCCTCTGAATTTGCAAGGCTCGATCCGTCACTCATCCTCCTCCCTGTCGTCTCACACATCGAGTGAGGCAGGAAACCTGGTCATCATGACTGACGGCCTGATGGGGGAGCACCCAGAGGAGTCCATGCACATGCAGGTAAGACTTCTTAATCTCATTGAGATTGTGTGTGGAATTACCCATAATTTCTCATCTATATGTGGCTTAGAAATGCACATAAACTGTCTATTGTTTTCTCACTTTACAGTTCAGTTTTTTAATCTTTAGAACATAACTTTTTTTCAGCCGAGCCCGTCGTCTTCTAGTTTGAGTTCAATCCGCTCCAACTCCTCCCAGATTATAAACTCCGCTCCATCAAGTGCCAGAGGTGAGAGGCATAAATCCAGAAGTTCATGCAAGAAAATTATTCACTCACAGATCTGTTCACCAAACTTCTAATATTTCTTTAAATTGGTGACGTTTGTGGCATGAGTAGGATCTTGGACACACACTCACCCCCTCGAGACCCTCTCTACTAATAATTGCTGTAGGAATATCAATTAAAATTTCAATTTCATTAAAATCACATGTTGAAAATTATCTGTACCTTTATTAATCAATAGAAAAGTCTTTATTTACATCAAGGCTGTCTAACTTTTTGCATGTTCCTATTGGACAGTGAGGCATATTGCCCATATAAAAAATGCCCACTGCTTTTAAATATACAAAATAACAATAGTTCAGCATAGATTTAATCCATATGTTTATAACTCATTAACAATGTGGGTTAATGAGTAATTAACAGGGTAATTTGTTCTGTTTTAGTAGAGAGATGTTGATTAACACTTTTTTAAAAATAATTTTCTGTGTAGGCTCTCCGTCTCTGCCCGATAAGTCCAAACACAACCGAGAAGTGATGATGCTTCTGCCATCTCACCGTGAGAGGGCCAACAACTCGATGTATTACAACGTGGCAGAGAATGGACAGGTATGGACGATCAACGCTACCCTGAAAAACATAATGCGTTACAACACTGCCTGTGAGATCCTCTTGACTTTCTGATGCAACAGAAAAGAATATATATGTTTTTTTTCTCTCTTTTAATTTCTCATCTTAGCAACAGAATAACCACATGCAGCGTGCCTTACTTCAGCAAGTTAGCCCCTGTAAGCCTTGTGCTGATCCTCACATGAATCTACCAGAGAAAGGTAAGTCAAAAACAAAGCGAAATCTTACAGCATAGCTGAGTTGCTGGTGGTGTGTGTATTTTCTTTCATGTGAGGCCTTGATGTGGTTCTTCCTCCAGTGTTTTCCAATGCTTCCAGCAACTGGAGTCTGGATGGAGAGAACCGGGAGCAGATGAACTATGTCCCGGCTTCTACTGGAGGAGTGATCATGCCCCCTGTTCCTCCCAGATCCTTCCCATCAGGTACCGTCTCACTGAATCTCAGAATTTAGTTTTTAACGTCTCGTTTTCAGTTGGGATTGAATATTCTGTGTGCTATGATGGCTGCCAGCAAATACAGACCTTATTGACTTTAGAAATGCTCATAAATTTCTTTTTTTTCTTCACATCAACGTGATTTCTTCCTAAATTCATATATTTGTTTTTATTTCCAGGACATTTCATGATGCACTGTGATGCATTTCACCACCAAAACACTGATCCTCCTCCGGCTTTGCCAGTTCGATCTCTCCGAAAGGTATCAGCGACTTTTGCTTCAGAATTTAAATACATCCAGTAATGTTTTTGGTTGAAGATTGTAGTAGATTCACAGTGACAGATTCTTTTTCTTATATTTTTTATTTGTACGTTTCACCTGCTCCATAGTGTGTCTGGCTCTTTTCACCCTCCAGCGTGTTTGATTGAAAGAAGGATGTCTAGTGTCTGATAGAGAGAAGGAAAAATGTATATATTTGTGTCTGGAAAAGTCTAGAAGCCAAAAATTGCTAGTAATTTTTGCTATGCAGAACCTCACTCCTGACAGCTGCTGCTTTTTTGTCTTCCCAGTCTCCTCTCCACCCTATCCCCGGCTCCCCCACTAGCCCTCAGTCAGCTTTAGGTGGAAGTAACTCCACGCTGTCAGGCAGCGCCAGCAGCGGTGTTTCGTCTCTCAGCGAGAGTAACTTCGGCGGCCAGTATCCCGATCCTGGTCCCATCAGGAACGACGCCTTGGAGCCACTTCCCAGCCATCTGTGGTCCCCCCCTGATGAGTACATGCCTTCTCCCTACCTTCACATCCACTACGGTGGCACAGAAATTGACTCCATTGACCCCGTTAGACCTTTTCATTACCGCAACCCCGCTTCACACCCACACGGCCACCCCCACAGTCACCCGCACTCCCACCCTGGGCTTGAGAGCCACTCCCATGGCCCCTCCCAGCACCACCACGTTCCCACTCACGTTCCCCATCACATCCCCTACCGCAGGCCACAGCCTCCAGCCGTGCCGCCCAAACCCTACTTGAGAGAGGGCTGCATCCCCGAGGAGGAGCTAACTCCTCAGCCCATCCCACTGCCCCGCAGGATCTTCCACTCCCCCCACGGCCACAGGGAGGACCCAGGAAAACATCCTTGGGAGCAGTGCATCAGTGAGGAGCACGAGGAGAACCAATGAGGGGGAGGCTCCAATCAGGGCGATCTTGTCTTTATCTCTTCATCTGCACTGAGCCATGACTGCAGTACCAGAGCGTTTCGTGTGAAGCATGTGTGTGTACCGGGTTGATCCCTATCACCGTGTATTTTATCGCCAGTGCACATGAAGGGATGAGAAGGAGTGAAAATCCACCAAGCTGCAGTCCGAGGCACAAACTACCTTCGCCGCTCCACATGGCCTCCTAGGCAGGATTCAAAGAAGAATCTGCAGAACAATAACACAAAAGTACTCTGTTCAAAAATTGATATTGATTGTACACAGCTGTACAATTCGTCTGTGAGCATGTTTTTTCATTTGACAATTATATGATTCAACGGTTTTTGTGGAACATTGCAACCAACACGGTGCAGTATTAGCTCTGAGCGACCTTAATTTTGCTTTCCATGCCAGTTTTCACAGCAAACAAACTGTTACTCAGTGGATTGACTTCTGTTGTTTAAACGCTTCATAGATATGAATAATTATTTTGATAAATTTGCTACATTGTAGTGTTTTCGAAGGCTTAAACCCATTATGTTTTTTTCAGACAACACTGTTAAGTGCTCCTTAATAGTGAATCATATCAGATGGTGCGCCGCTATGTGTGTTGCTGCTGGACTCCCATAAATCTCAGCTTATTGAAACTGAGCCTGCAGCTCTCCGTTTGGACATGAGCTACCAATCTCCCATCCGTACCACGTGTATGGACAACTATGTGAATGTATTCAGATGAGATGTTCTTCTTGTAACCGCACAAGCTGCAAATCCCAGTTTTCTGTTCAAGTGCTTCAAGTCCAGTTCTTATCTTAAGTCTTCGTTAGTTCGTTAGTCCTATGTACGTGGCAAAGATATCTACAGATGAACGAGGGACTGCTGGGAAAATGGAGGACAGAGGCAAACTCGTCTCGTGCCTGTCGGCTTTCATGTTCATGGCGAATACAGGAGGAAGACTCCTCTTCACCCCCCCCAGAACACTCGTCTCTGCTGGACTCCAGTCACTAACCTTCCTCTCCACTTTTTTCCTTCTGCGTTTGCCGTCAGGTCAGCGGTGAGGTTTGAACCCGCACAGCTGCTGTGGCACCATCGGGTCTCTCCTGATGGTGTTGGAATCGCCTACCTGCCTTAAGTGCACTCTAATGCAGTCTGACCTCTCACCGTTTAGCGACAGCCATGTTTTTTTTCACTCTGTCCTCTCGCTGAAGGAGAAAACAAAAACAGAGCAGATATCGACCTAGTGATGTTTTTCTATGGTTTCATTCTGCTATGGTTTCAGATTGCTGTTTGTTTTGTTGTGCTGATACTTCTGCCCTGCCTGAAGCTCTTTCTCATTCACCTTCTGCTGTTTGACTCTGATGAGGGAGTAGGCTGAAGATCAACAAGGTGGAGAGCAATGCTCCTTTTTTTATTTATTTTTTTGCTTTATTTTTGTGAAGTAGGAGAAACTGCGCTGTTTTTTGTTCCTTTGTTGGTTGGAAGGATATAGCTAATATTTTACTAATTCCTTGTTTTCCTGGCTGATTTTTGCAGGTGGATGCTTTGTGTTTGTGTACATCAAGTTGTCAGCTGACTAGACAAGATCTATTTTTGTATGTGAGATCATCAGTTGTGTGTGCATATCACAGGAACTGACAGAAGGTATCAGACAGGCTGCTGTAGTTTGTATGGATTTGAGGTTACTAGTTAAATGCGGCTTTGAGGATAACAGGCGACTGAAGTGATACTCAAATAGGATTTTTCAATGTACATTCTGTTATTGTACATACAGCAGTATTGTGAAATATTTTTTTGAGATTTATTGCAAAAGCCCTAAAAAAAAAGATTTATTGTTGTTTTGTGTATATACATGTACTCAAGAGATCAATGTAATTGATAAATATCTATAATCGGTGTTTGGGAAAGGACAAATTCATTAGACTGTGGCCTGTCTCCACCATACTTCTCATATAAATACTTTATACACTTTTCAATGTGCTTTCCTGTACATATGGTGTTAGCATGATCAAAAAGTGTTTGGTTGTAAAAGTGGTTTTCCTACTCCCATAACTGCTGTGGTATGGAATTCATTAACAATGCCAAACATTAAAGACAATCTTTTATCAGCTCTACCTGCTTTCCGATACTCTTTCTTCTGTGCTGTGCTTGGAGGGCGCAGTGTGTGGCCAGCAGAGGGCGCTGCTTGTTGTTGGTTGGCTGGTACCATCCTGCCAGCCAAGCCCGGATTTGACATGCGTTTTTTATTCTGCATTTAAACTGTTATTTCACAGTCAGTAAACACACAGGAATGCTGAAAGGTGAAGTTATTTTAGGTAAAAAGGTTCCTTCAGTCTCATTCAGGTCTGATAAATGATACAAATTTTATTTAGAAAATTAAAATTTTAGTTAACAGGTAGTTTTCAGCATTAAGTCTGCATATTTTTCGCTCACACATAATACACAATTTTTCTACCAGATAAAAATTTTGACATGTATGTACTGTCTTCAGCGCTTTCCCAGGCAGAAATAAAAAAAAAGATTTGTGACTGAGTCGTAAACGGAGAGGAGCCAATTTTAGAGCAAATTTACATAATCTAAAACAACTGAAATCAAAAATTTTTTTTTCTTTTTTTGGACTGCTGCAGGTGCTTTGTTGCCCAATTTTACACCACAGTGCTTTTTCATCAGATTTTTTTTACATTAAAATCTGTGTGCTACAGAAACACTGTTACAATTAAAACATGACAAGTGCTTCTTGTGAAATGTCAAAACAGACCCCAGAGTATTCATCTGACAAACCTCTGTTAGCATCACAATTATAGATCTTCATGATGTAAATGTGCTGTGTGACCAATGGAGACAATGAATGTAGAGCCTTAGAAAAATATTCAAACCCGTTGAAATTCTGGCAATGTTTTTATACACTAAAACATAACTTCAATATACCTGATTTGTGTTCTAAATATACCAATGTAAGGTAAAGCATAATTGGGAAGTAGAATGAAAATTACAAATTGTTTTCAACATCTTCCAAAAAAAAATGTAATCTGAAAAGTGTGTTGTTTTGTTTTTAAAATTTGATTAAAATAATTTCATTGGATCTGTCTAGTTTAGGATTGTTGTCCTTCTAGAACCTTCATTCCAATCTGAAAACTTTTTAAAAAACCTGTAACAGGATTTCTTAAAAGATTTCCCTGGACCTAGCTCCATCCATCTTCCATTAATGCTGATTAATGAGACAACTTCTGAAGGCAATGCACTCAACTTTATTCAAGGATTTCAGGTAGAAAAGGGGCTTTTTATTTATAAAGAAATTATAAAGTTTGCATCAGTCAGTTTTGGATGAAGAATAAAAAATAGATTTTGGTCACATCTGACCCATGCAGCTTCTTCCACATTGTTTGTGTCCCCTGGATTCTGACAAAGAAAATCATTTGTTCAACAACGACTTTATTTTTGTATGTCTCTAACAAAAGTTGGCATTTGACTGACAGTTGCTATGTTAACAAATTCTCCCACCTGAGTTGTGCCTTGCTGTAGCTTGTCCAGAGTTGCCACGAGCCCCTCGGCTGCTTCTCTGATTAATTCTCTCCTTACCTGTCAGTTCAAGTGGACAGCCATGTCTTGCTAGATTTGCAGTTGTGCCACACTGTTTAAATTTTTGGATCATTGTTTTATTGCAGGCCCAATAAACAACTGAAAAACCTAAAAATAGTAGGACACACAACAAAAGAAACCAAACAACACATCATTTCAGAAAGGAAAATCTTGTAGAAGTAGTTCCCTTTTAGTGTTTGAGTTAGTGTATCTCCTTATTAGCTATTGTATGGAGGGAACTGTTTTCTGAAAAACCTTAACACTTAGTAATAGAAACTTAATTTATTCACTGACGTTTTGAATTATGATGTACTGTTCTTTTTGTCCAACATTGTTGACACCCTGTCAGTTGGACTTGTTATCTTCCAAGATATGTGTGTTTTTTGGTCAAGCAAGGATTGTAACCCCAGTGTTTCATACATTTGTGATGCAGGCACAAGAAGAAAAAGAAGAAAGGAGAGTTCGGATAAAAGGCAGCCAGTTCCTTCTCCTGAGGATTATGTTGCTGCAGCACATGCAGATACTTCATGTTTACAGCAGCAATGTTCCCCCCCTCCCTCATTTCTCTGTCTTGGATTGTGCTTTTTTTTTTTTTGCTTGAAAACTCCTCTGCCTTGGACTCTGACTATATTTTGTCCTAAGGGACCTGAAGAGCAAGTTGCACATAAAAGAGGATTCTGAGCATTCGTACATTAATATCATGGCGGCTGAGATATTTTCTGTTTTGGTGTTTATTCTGCAGTCATTGTTAGGGGCATGCGAGCCCCATGATGAAAAGCCCCTCTCATGTGTTTGTCAACAAAAACAACAAACTGAGCAACCTCAAATCTGATCTTGCATCCTCTGTTTCCTAAAATATACTCTATTGCATTTATTCTGAAATAGGATCGCCTATTTGAATGAATTAGGAGACAGATGCACCTGACGTATCAGAAAAAAAAGACTTTTAATAAATGAAACAATACTAATAAATAAAGATTAGCCAAGTTTTACGTTCAAAGTGAAATCCAACAAAACAGACATAACACCGAAGTAAAGTACAGTACCAGAGCAGAAATTATATATATAAAAAAAAGACACCCTGGGACATTTACAATTTTTTTTAAAAACCTCTGGAGGCAAACAGACATTGTATAAAAGCATCAAACAGTAGACAGTAATTTGATTCTGATTACAATTTACAAATTTATTGAAGGATAAATACTTTGCTGATATTTTTACTTGAGGTGCACATGTAAACCTTTTAAACACGTGTCCTTGTGGTGAGTTTTTTTTTTTTTTCTTTTCCCCAAAATGATCAATAACACTAATGAGGCGATGATGAAACCAGTCCATAAATTCACGGAAAAATGACAAATTATAATTGTAAATAAACCTTTAATGACATCCTCCAATGCTCTCCATTGCTGCATCATGGAGTTAAAATCCGGAGGATCTCTTCAGGTGGATATGGCTACATCAGGCGTTTTTTTTCTGTGGAGGAGCACTGCAGCTGTCTTTCAGCCAACTCTTGTCAGTAAGGAGCAAACTTCTGTCTCTCTGGCTTTTTGATGCAGTTTGCTGAGGAGATCTTGGCGGTGTAGGCGGCAAGGGTGGTGTGAGTGGGTGCCGCGGTGGCGGCCACAGTGGGGGCGGGGCCAGACAGAGTCAGAAAGGGGACGGATTTCATCCCCAGGAGGCCAGAGAGCGGCACGGCACCGTATGGGGTGCCCAGCATGTGAGTGGGGGTCAGCGTGCTGACAGCGGCCAGAGTGGGTGCAGGAGAGGCGGTGGGGGAGGTGGGCTGGGTGAAGGCCATGTTGAGGTCAACTGGAGAGGCCATGGTGGCTGCTTGGGCCGTGGATTTGGCTGTCTCTAAACTGAGACGGTAAGAATAAAGAGACATAAAGATAGGAAAATGGATTACTGGATTGAACTGTATCACTATTCTGCATTTAAAGGCAGAACAGATATGTTTTATGGTTCCAGCATAGATGGCATTCTCAGTCAGTATCTTAGCAGTAGATAGCATTCTGCTTCGTCTCAGTTTTTGTTAACAAAAATAAACTTAAACCAGCAAAAGCAAAAGTTTTGTCAGGGCAAAGTCATTTATAAAAGCTAAGTTATGTCATATTTGTACTCATTCTAGTTAATAACGTTTACAGTATTGTCACGCAAAAATCTAGAAAATCTATGTGACCTTGTGAATGTGATGAGAAAGATCAAAACATTCCTCGTTTGTCCATTATTCTGGCATTTAGCAAAAAGAATTACATTTAATAATCTTAACTAAAACATTTAGTCTGATTTGATGTCTCACCACGAGAGAGTAACACTTTATTTGACGGGTTGTGAATAAGACTGCCATGACACCGTCATAAGCATGACATAACACCTGTCACGAACATGAGTAAGTCTTCATGAATATTTATGACTGTTGTCATAAAGTGTCATCCGGTAAATCATGACACATTTTATAGAAAGTTGACATTATTCAAAATGTCTTTGTTATGACAACTTTAAAAATTATGTAGCTTTATGTTATTAAAGCTAAAGTTTAATCAGTAATACTTTTACAACAAATTTACGTCAGATCATGATTTCTTGGTTAATGTCAAGTTGTCATAACAAAGACATTTTGAATAATGTCAACTTTGTATCAAAAGTGTCATGATTTACCGAATGACACTTTATGACAACAGTCATAAATATTCACGAAGACTTACTCATGTTCATGACAGGTGTTATATCATGTTTATGACGGTGTCATGACAGTTTTATTCACAACCCGTCAAATAAAGTGTTACCGAAAAAAGTTTTCATTTGTAATTTTTTCTCATTTTATTCACTTTCCTTAAATAAACAAATCCTGTTTGCAAGTATTTTGTGTTGTGCGCAAAATTCAAAATGAGTGTGATTTGAAGCTATGTTCTAAAATATAATACTACATTACAAAAAATATGTCACCACAACCTAATTCAGGTTTTCTTCGTTGCCTTTCGCAACATCACGAGCAGCAGAAGGCGGCACCTCATTAATACTTATGACTTCTGACCCTCTCAAGCCAGCCAGTGTGCTCGTCCTGTGGCAACTCATTAGATGACTTTTTCGTATCTCTGGGTCTTACCAGGAGGTAATGAGGTACTGGGCCAGGTTGATGCTGACTGGTGTTCCTGTGATGGTGACATGGCGGTCGCTTGTTCCATCCAGCTGGCTGCCAATTTTAATCTGAGCTCCTGACACCTGCCGGATCTCGTTGATCTTGGTTCCTTGACGGCCGATGATTGAGCCAATCAGCTGCAGAGGTTAAAGGTCAATCAGTTTGCAGGGTTAATAATAACCTTACACAGGGGCGCCGTATAGGGGGGAAAAGTTATGACAATTCCAAGAGGCTCTTGTTTCTGCTTTTTAAAAAAAATCAAATATGTTTTTACTTTAAGTTCAATGAATTTTTGGATAACTATTTACTTGAGTAAAATATGACGTATTGGATGCTCTATCCTTTTGGACTGTGTTTATCTTCAAATATCTTAAAAACCAAAGTAGCCAAGAAGTTGGGCAAAAATTCAAATTATAAATAGATGAATTACTTCAGCAACAAAACTTTCTGACTGAAACATGCTCATAGTTACTGTTAACAAAAACAGCGAGCCATGAAAAACCCAGAGTTCTGTTTGGCTGATCTGATGCTGACAAATTCAAATATTGCAGTTAGGTTGCTGCTCTATAGTTGTTTGGCCATCCATCATGAATGTCAAATGCACGTTTCTACCCTGCCGGGGTCTGGCTTAATTGCTACCGCGTAATAACGGTAAAGGAGACAGGATGAGGCACATTTGCCTCTCATTAATCTGAGCAGCTAAAAGGTTATTGATTCCTCAGAGTGGTGACGGCTTCCCAAACAAATCACTTCCCAAACAAACACTAGCTTGATGCATCTCTGCACTAATGGAAAAACATAATGGGAAAATAGCTCAAATGCACAACATACGTTCCTGTTCCCGTCGGCCTGAGCGTTCTCTCTGCTGGAAGCAGAAGAGACAACGACCAGACCTTCTCTTGCGTCCCAAAAAACATTATTACTTTTGTTCTGCTTTAGTCATCCCCACCTGGACCCCAGGCTGTTTCGTGACAATGGATATTTAGCGGGAGAGGAGTTAGCGGCTACGTATGAACTCAAGTGCAGGTGTCAGGTGCGCAAGCAGCAGAGTTGTTGTAGCCAAATATACAGCAACTGAGGCAGACAGTGATAAAATGCTTGTAGGATGAGTGTGTGGCAAGTTTAACAGCTGCTGATGTTTACTGAAAATTGACTTTGTCTTGACGTGTAACACACAAACTCTGGACTTCTTCTGTCTGCATTTCTCATTTCTTTCCTGACAAGTAAGCGCCGTGGTCCAAAATCTGTCAGAGCGACTTTGCCTGGCTATTATTGGCTCATTCAGGTGGGGGGTGAATAGAGAGCAGCCAGCCCAAAGAGCCACACTACAGACAATGGTCGCCACAGACCATATATAGCTGATAAAGCGTCTTCCTAACTGAGAGCAACAATCTCTACTGGCTATCAATAGCATACAGCTGTCATCAGCTTGCCTGCTTCGGTGTTCATGACCTCATACTGTTATCATTTCTCTATGAACAACCTGAGAAAAAGAAAATCTAAATATACGCAGGTGTGATTTCACAGATGATTGCATTCGTTAAAAGCGACGCCGCACGGTGCCTCTGGTCTACTTGTGGCCTATATATCGATGAGTTCCTGCTGAGACATTCATTTAAAAAGGACACAGAAAGAAGGATGGGGTGGCGACGGGTGCAACCATTTTTCTTCCTGCTAAATCTCCCCTCTTCCACAGAGACACAGCAGCACAATGCTGACTGGGTGTAAGCAGTTTCTGAGAGCATCTGTGAGCCTGCGTGTGCGTGTATGTGTGTGTGTGTGCACACATGTAAGCCTCCTTCAGGGCTTCAGTGTGCGATCACAGAGTGGGTTTGTGCGGCCCTGAGGAGGATGGGGGAGCGGGGATTTTACGGCGGGCCGAGGAGGGTCAGTCACGGCTGTAAGTCCTCTCTTCTGGAACAATGGCTGGAGCTCACAGCTGTCCCTGTCACGTACCGCGCTGGACTCCCTCGGTCCTCTGGTACATTGTGTTGTTCGGTATGTGGGGGTTTCTTTGGGGATGGGAGGCGGTAACGAGGGACCTGCTGGTTATTTAGAAATGATTAAGGCATCTAGCTACTGTATATCCTACACACTATCCAGAAAATGAAAACAATGGTTCTATTTTTATTTCCTTTTTCTGTCTTTGGCGTAAATTATGTCCGTTGCTGATTTGTCATTGCTCCTGCTATATAATGTCATAAACCTACACAATAGTGTAAACACAGGGCCATGCAAAAGTATTGATAGCCCTGAAACTTTTTAACATTTTTTTACATTATCTCACAATCTTCAACAGGACTTTATTCAATAGGGCAAGACAAAGCTGCACACATACTCAGGCCCCTAATATGGTACCCATAAATAAAATCCAGTAGAGATACCTACAGAAGTCAAATATTTAGTAGAAAGAGTCCAAGTGTTCCACGAAGGAAAATATTAGTAAACAAACAGTTTCATGAAGACAAAAGGATCACTGCAGACAAATCATGAATAATGTTCTAGAGAAGTTTAAAACAGGGTAAGGATATAAGCCAATGTTCAATTTTTAAACATCTAACAGAGAATTGCTCAGTCCAGTATCTGAAAGTGAAAGGAGTGCAGCATGACTGCAAACCTAGCAACAAATAGATATATATCTACATATCTATCTATCTAGATAGATAGATAGATAGATAGATAGATAGATAGATAGATAGATAGATAGATAGATAGATAGATAGATATCTATCTTGCACAAACTGACAGGTTGTGCAAGAAGAGCCTTAATCAGTCACTCTAGATGAGATGTACAAGGCCACAGCTCAGGTGGGAGAATCTGTCTAAAAGACCACACTTGCCACTCTTTACGGAAGAGTGGCAAGAAGAACCTCATGGTTTAAAGAAAGCTGTCTTCATCTTAGTTTGCCACAAGCCAAAAGTGAAAGACAGAGCGAACAGAGCTCTGGTCAGACAAATGCTTTTATATTTTTCTTATTTTTTGGAATACCTGCAGCAAACAAATCCCTGCCCCCTCACTATCTACTCAAAACCCTCAAATAAGACAATGGCAGCATTAAGTTCTGGGGAGGCTTTTCTTCATGAAAGACAAGGAAGTGTCACAGTTGGTGGGAGGATGGATGGGGAAAACTGTAAGACAATGTTGGAAGAAAAATGTTTGGAGTTTAGAAAACACTTGAGACTGGAGTGGAGGTTTGCCTTTCAGCAGGACAACAACACCAAATGTACAGTCAGTGCTACAATGGGATAACTTAAATCAAAGCATATTCATATGTTAGATCCAAATCCAGTAGAGAATCAATGTTCACAGGCACTCTCCATGCAATCTGACTGAAACAGAGCAATTTTCCAAGGAAGAAAAATTGGCAAACCAAGCTGCTAGAGATATTCCCCAAAAGATTAATATCTGATTCCAGCATGCTGAATGAAATGCACTAGATATTTGATATTTGTTTGTAAAAAATAATGAAAGCCATGAATCCTTTCCTGTTCTATTCACAATTATCCACTACTTTGTGTTGGTCAACCACATAAAATCTCAATAGAATACATCGACTTTTGAGCTCAGTGTGATAAAATGTGAAAAAAGCTCAGTGGCTTGGAATACTTTTGCAAGACACTATAAACACAGACCATATTGTTTAACATACTCTGCAGCTTTTCATTTCAGCTGTTCTGAGGATATGAGTGATAAATATTCATAGAATTCATTGCGGTATTTACTTCTCTTATTGTTTGGAGGGTGCAGCTATGTAACGGCAGAACTGACATCGAAGCAGCCACGCCTAACGCCCGACTGATTATTTCATTGTGATTTTTGCTCTGAGATCAGAGAGTCTGCTCATCAAACCCAAGCGGAGGCTGAGCAAGTGAAGAGGGAACGGATCTTTCTCTTTCTGTTTTCTTATTGGCTCTTTTGACAGCAGACAGCTTCTAAGTAGGTCAGGAAACATGAGAGGATTTTACTGATCACTCATGGGAGTGAGTCTAAGACACTGCAAGTGCAGCCCGCACAACAATGCAAAAATGGATCCATATAGGCTCAAAAATCCTTTTAACCTTGACGTAGTCCGAGGTTAGGGTAATGAGGGGATAATTAGTGAGTTGCCCACATTGCTTTTATCTCTTTTGAAGTCACACTGCAGCATCTTCGTGGTTGCATCTCATCACCTGCTGCAGAGCTGTGTGAATGTGAGATGAGGACTGGATGTGGAAATACCGACACTTAAAAAAACAAGTGGATTCCTCTTACATCATTGGGAATAAGAAGCTCCTGAGATGTTTGAGAGTTTGAGTCCAAACCTGAGAGAGAGAATATATAAGCATTCAGAGAATAAAACCAACATATCAGAGGTTTTACATAAAAATTGAGCTCCCTTAGTTTGCATAGCTGCACAATCCACCCCTGATGTGCTGCAAAAAACTTTATCAGTGGTAAACTTGCAGATACAGCCATTTCCATTTTAATGGTACCATGTTTAACACGGCACCATTCCCCCCCCCCAGTTCTTTGACACTGCAGAACATATCATTACACGTAATACTTTCTCAGTCAGGCTGTCGGGTTCAAGATAGCTACGAAGCCTTGTCCCCTCCTGGCAAACTGACAAGGCTCCAAATCAGCTCGGCTAATAACAGCCGTCCTTTACCTCCCATAACTGTGGGCAGGTTAAAAAGCCACATATGGTTACAGTGGGGGACGTGTCAGAGCAATGGAGCACAATCAAGAGAAGTCCTGACTAATAACAGATACCAGGCATGATTGTCGAGGCAGGCTGGGCAATGGGACTCAGGCCTTGCTGCATGGACAGCTGGTGCAGCTTGGCCAGCTGGAAAACAAAGAAGAAGAACTTGTACCAGAGACATGTGAACCACAAACTCAACAGGTTGTATAAAATTTAGACATGGGCCATTGTGATACTCTCACAGTTAGATTCCTTGGCTAAAAGTATGTTTTCATTGTTCCTGTAAAACATGAATTACATGATCTAATTAGCTATAGATTCAAAAGGGAGTAGCAACAATTATTCCTACTGCTGCAGAGATTATATAACACACTGCTTATGAAGCAGCTGTCACATTCTTCCCCGCCCTCCTACGTTTGCTAGTACACTGAAAACAATTCAGGTCTAAATGTGATGAAATGGACAATTTGTGGAACATCAAGTTCTGTCACGTCTTTAATCTATAAGTGTTGCATTTGATGCACTCTGAATAGTGTGTATGCATTAGGATGAGGAGTGTGGAATTCAGTGGTCAGCTGTGACAGAACAGGATGGCAGGATGTGCTTTTTCACGTTTCATATTTAAACATCAACTGACCATCTGGAAATTAAATATGTGTAATCTAGAAGTGGCCTCTAGTGGTCAGATAATTATTAGAAGAATAGATATCACATTGCGGACAATGCAGTGTAGTATGAGATTAAGTTTCTTCAATTTGCTGACCACCAACAGAGAATTGAGGGTCAGCATTGCAGTACTCTACAGCATGCCTTCCAGTACTTTCTCTAAAATCTTAGTCAAAGGACCTAAATATGCAGCAATGATAGGACAATAGGAGCAGTTTTGAAACTCAACATTTTAAAACCTCTGTATAACTTGTTACCATAACTGGCCCATGTCTAGTTAAATCACAATTCTCCTAGAAGCAGTCATACCTCTGAATGTGGAATGCCATATTGATTTTGCAAGGTGTAGGCCTGTAACAGAGAATTCTGCATCAGTCAAATTATAGCACTAAAAACGTCACACAGGCAATAAATTTGCAGCTTCCTAATGAAAGTGCTTCTCTGTGCATACAAGCTGTTTTAGCTAAATAACTTAGAGCAGAAAAAGAAACAGATGGCTGCATTTCCACTAAAAAGAAACAATCATCGGATAAATCTAAAGTATAAATTCATTTTTGTGTTCATTGATTGATTCAGACACAATTGTTAGCTTTGGTTTGACCCAGTGTGGAAATGTCCTTTCTGTGTATTTTTCAGAGCTGTTGCCATGATAGAGGTCAATAGTATCTGAGTTGTGTTGCCAGCAGCATTAAAAATAGCTTATTAAAGTTTTATTAAGAACTGCTCTGTCTGCAGTTTTCTGTTTTCCTGGACAATCTACACATATGAATAGAGACATTTCTATACTGGGTCTAGAGCTTATTCCAACAATGATGGGTTTATGGTTGCACTGAAAAAATATATTATTGGATCTTTTGATCCAGTTCTACTACAGCTATGTTATAAAATAAATGCACCTTAAATGTCAAATATTACACACAATAATAATAATAATCCACTGTGGTGATTGATGTACCATCATTGCAAAGACGGGTCGAAAAAAACTATCCAAATGTATTTTTTTCACCATGCTTTAACTCCAATTACCTAATCTGAAGTAATAAATAATTTTTCCCCACCTCTTTTACTGAAATCCATATTAAAATAAAGGAAATGGTTATTTGTAACGAACTGTGTGCCTGATAACACAATGTCAGGCAAATGGACAGAATATTGAGATTATTACATTTTTCAGAGCTTCGTGCTACACAAACATAACTGTCCTTATAGCTATAAAGAGTTCAGTATATTAATAAACATCCAAAAGCATAAATATTTCAAACCTGGTGAAGCTGACAGTGTCTCATTGATTACTGTGTGCATTTTCAATGTATTATAGAAGAAAGAAACCTTTGAAATTGATTCATGTTCAATATCCAAATCCCACTCTTCTGGAGTGAGACTCAAGCTTTTGCTTTATATTTTGCTCTTGGTTCTCCTAATGTAACTGGACCAAAATCATATGTGTACTGAATTGCAGTTAGTGTGTCCTAACACTAATAATGTTTAGTTATGCTATGCTAAACATGGTTATCATTATGTGTTTTCCTGGTTTTGATAACTGGCAACACTAAATTGCCAGTTATCTGTTTGAAACCAGCATAACGTTACAAAAAGATTACAGTCAATATGTTTTTAAATACTTATTTTAAAAATATATTACGCAATATGCATAGCATATGTTTTATCAATGCAGGTTCTAGTCTTATTAAACAAATGAACAAGAAATGGCTGAACACCGACTATTTATGTCATAGCAACAAAACTATTGAAAAGGATCAGAAAAAATATCCTAAAAACTAACATTTTCAATGAACGTCAAGAAAATCACATAACTCTATGTTCTGATTCAGCTTGTCTTCAACATTATAAAAAAAGTACCAAGGTCAGACGATTGCCTTGATAGCACAGTGAGACAATTTTGCTCAAAGTTTGCGGCAGATTATTATTAAAACTCCAAAAAAGAAATCCAAAGAACATCCAAAGTGCTTTCCCAAAGAGCAGAATAAATCTGGAATCTGGAGTGGTTTTTGGCACATGATGCAGGTTCTTCACTGGATCAGATAAAGCTGCACTAGGTAAGGCCAAGGACAGCAGCTGGATGAAATGGCAGAAAAGCAGCTGAAACAGTACTGTAGATTCACTGTGTGTTTGGCTTCATGTTGTACTGACTGAGAGTCATACAAAAACTCCTTCGAAACGTCTTTTTTTAGGGTCAGCAAAATGTTGCACATTACTGAGAAAATAATCTTTAGTTGATAAAACAAAATATTTCAAAATTCTTGCAGGAGAAAACAAAGATGTCAAGGGAGAAGAAATGTTCTCCCTGTTCTGCAGTTCCAAAGAACTGCAGAACAGAATTTTATTAAAATAAAATTCATTGTTAGCAGTGAATTGAAGACAATGAATTCATCAGTCAAATAATTTAATAATGTTAAATTTCTGGTCTTGTATTTGAGCCAGGTTAAACAGACCTCTCGAAAACGTGCACATTTATTGTAAGATGATTGATTATGTAATGGTGTTCCATTGAGAGTTCCTATTCCAGTCAAGCCCAGTCTTGATTTGTATGCTTTACAGCACCAATGCTAATTGTTAGCAGTGAATTGAATTTTTAATAAATAGCAATCTTGCTGATCAACATTAGTAAGATTTCTTTAGCCATCTTACTCAAGTTGTGATATTTAAATAATAAAATACTGCAACATTTGTGCATAAAGTCATGTTTAATTTAAATTATCTTTGTTGTTCTTTTAGTGAATCGCCTTGAAACATTCAGGGAGGGCAGAATGACATCCTTAGTTGTCTGTAGTTATATGGTGATAATGTCTCAGGATCTACTTAATGAACTCTGCTTCTAAGGGCTACATTGCTACAGAAGCATTAAAGTTGCACTTGATCATTGACAAGTGATTACAGACAGATTTTATTGCTGAGAAAGCAAAATGATACATTTAGATAGAAATTTCTGAATAAAAGGTGAACTGCGGAAAACAATAGCTGAAGCCTCAAAACTCAAGAGACCACCCAACAGCTGAAAAGTAAAACATGGATCTATGGATGTATCTATCCATCTGAATAATTAAGGGGGTGTCTTTATATCCCTCCCTCATTACAGTTATGGCCCTACCAGACAGCACTTAGCTTAACTCAATTTTGTCTGACGCCAGCAGTCTGGAATCTATTACCAGTCCATCCTATATGGTCACAAATGGGAGAGGAGAGCTCATCCTTGAACTGTATCAATGCATCAGAGCTGCGTCTAACTCCAGAAGATCAGAAACAGTGTAAATTTATGAAATATTGTTAGAATTTACAAACCCACTTAATGTGTTGAACGTTTAGATCTTACTATCCTCAGCTAGAGGCTGCCCTTTCCATGCTGATAATATAACAGCAGCTTCCTCTGCTGTCATGGGACGAATATTCCTAAAGCCGAAATGTTTGTGGTGCACAGCTTGGCGGGACAAAAAAAGACATGGTGGATCTGCGGTGGTGGTGCGCAATGGCATCAGGTTTCAGCACTGCTTATAGCTCCTATGAAAGGCAAGAACAATAGCTGCAGCTTTACGCTCAGCTGTTGGTTTTAATGCCTCATACCGCATGTTGGACTGTGTTTCTGTGCACCTACAGCACAAGCCGTGCTCTCTATCATCACTCAGATCCTCACAGAGCTAACACTCATTCCTCCGCTCTACAGGGGAGTTTCAAGACTAGTGCTTGAAACAAGCTGGCTCCCACAGAGACGGGTTTATTCAAGAGATTTTAAGGAGAATATTACATTTTACACAGACTGCACATCAGGGATCAGTCCACTTACCTGTTGGAGGTCCAGACCACCCTGGGTGACTGAATAGAGAGGGTGGGGGGCGAATTCTGATGCGTCAAAAACCTAAAAAGACACAGAAACAAATGAGGGAGGCAAAAAGAGATTTCAACTCCATGCTAAAGTATTCACACAAGTTGAATTTTGCTAATTTTTTTAAATGTTCTATGTTGCTGGAATATTGTTTTTTTTGCAAAATGCAAACAGGTCTTGACATAGTTTTTTTTTCTTCTTGCTGCTCTTCCATTAAGGCCAGAATAGTTGAGTGCATGGCTGATGGTTGTTCTGTCAGTTTTCTTCCACCCGAGCTGTGAATTTCTGAAGCTCCTCTGCAGTTAACATGGTTGTTTTGGATGCTTCTCTGGGTTAATCTCCTTTTTCTGTTTAGGTGGAAGACAGTTTGCCCTGTTAAGTTTGCAGTTGTGTCGTACATTTAATATTTTCTGATGATGGATTAAATAGTGTTCAGTGAAGAATGTAAAGCTTGTAATGTTCAACAAACAGACCCAGTTTTAGTCTGCTCCAAAGATTTCCCCTGATCTGCCTGCTATGTTTCTTGGTCTTCATTATGCTGTTTGTTCTCTAATATTATGTAAAGCAGCTGTAATTCACTGAGATTTAATTTTGGACTCTGTTTACTAATTAGGTGACCGCTGAAGGCCTTTGATTCTATTGGGGTATCAGGGTGAAAGGGACTAAAAACACAAACTCTCTGCACATTTATTTTTCTTCCACTTCACAGTTGTGTGCCACTTTGTTTTGGTCTATCACATTAAATCCCATTATAGCACATTAAGCTTTCTGGATCTAATTTCACAAAAAGTGAAGAAGTTCAGAGGAATAAATACTTTTGCACTCCAATGTGTAGGTTACCATATTGTCATGCCTGCAACACTGCAAATATTTTAGCTTGGAGTGCAAGTGGGTGGAAATAAATCTGTGCATACTAGCCACAAGTTTGAGAACGACATATGATGTGAGAATAATAAATAGAAGCTTAAAATGTTTAGTTTATTTTTAGCTGTTGCCACAGATCAAATTTGGTCCACGATAGCCTCTCAAGCCTGCATTTCTGACACTTTTACACACGTAACAGGCTTATGGGCTATGACTCATTCCATAGACCCTTTCCCACCCTATTTCATTTCCCTCAGAGATTTATGCATCCTTATCACGGCACAGCTTTCATTAAAGCCTCCTCTCGGTGACCGGCCCCATGCCCCGGGTTTAATTTTATTGCCTATTATGAGGAATATCAAAAACACAGAGCCATTCTGTAAATTGACTCGAGTCTGAAGCAGCACAAACAGTGTCAGAACTGCTGACAGCTATGCAGAATATCTGGCTGCTGCTACAGCCAGAGGAGACGGCAGGCCTCCAGCCTCACTTGCTAATCTTGTGATTCGCTCCACGGGGAGGGAGCGGGGGGAAGGTGGTCTGAGGGTATCTGCCCCTTCTCAAACAACAGCATCTTTAGAGCTCCAGTCATTTTACACATGCAAAATCCACTCAGGCCCCCACCAGTGACCTTCAATAGGATTCTTGTCTTTACAGCAGGGGTACCAAAAAAACAGATGAAAAAGAAAAAAATGGACCATGCAAGTGCCACCTCCAAGGATTCTGTAGGAATTTTAGGAAAAACTCAGCCCGGTCATTGCCTTCCTACACAATTCCACTCGATTCTTATCTCCCTTCAGTGCTACATCTGGGATTTCGCCCATTGAATTCAATTTATCTGCTTGAATTTCAATTGGGCAAATCCTCAACCAGAAGGAGGAACTGCGAACAATGATGATCTTCTGAGTTGTTTTAGGATTGCAGTTTGCCATGGCAGCAGGCGAATTGAACAAAGCCGTTCAGTCTATGTTGGCCACGCTTCCAAATATCACATTAACATTAACGACCGCTTCGTTCAACTCAGCACTTCTGTCTTCGCAGTGGGGGATGGTTGTTTGCAGTACACGCAATTTCCAGTAAGCTTCATAGCATCAAACTGGCACATTACATATGTCACAGTCAAATGTTAGCGGCTAGGAACAATTTAAAACTTCTTCAGAGTCCACACCTCCAGCAAGTTATTGTTTCTCAATAGTCAAAGGTCCAGACCCTCAGTATTAGAAATGCTTTTCATGTTTGCTATGTTTTACTGCCACAAACAACCCTGACCGTACCTGGTTACATCACAACAATCCACCATGAGATTTATTGTATTTGTGTTTTTTTTTTCTGCTATAATTAAATAAGAAAAATAATGTTGAAATGCAGATTTTTATTTCCAAGTAGTTATCCTGTATTTCCACAGTAATAAGCAGATAATTTGCTAAACAATAAACAAATCCAAAGAAAGACAAAAAGATGCCATAACTTTTTAAAGTTAGTCTTTTAAAGTATTTCTTTCTTTCTTCCTTTGTTTGTTTGTTTCTTTCTCTCTTTCCTTCTTTTTTCTTTCTTAAAAGCGCAGTGCACATAACTGCAAATGGAACTTAAAATAGAAATAACTTATGCCTCATAGATGAAAACACTTAAGCTGATTTATGGTGACAGTTATTTTAGTTCCCTGTCCTCTGTAGCTTTTTTTTTGTAGCAGACATTTGTTGGTGTGTTGGTGGACAACTTGAAAAGTCAACTAATAACTTACTGGTGATCTTCTAGTTTCCTCTGTCATGATGAGGAATTTTTCATTTTGGTGAAATACTTTGATAACAAGAAAGTCAACAAATTTTCATTAAATTAAAATACGTTAATTCAGTTAACCTCATAAGAGGAAACAAATCTCCTTATAATTTATTTTAGCTATGACTCATAACCTCTTAATATAAAATGCAACAGAAGTAATCATTTAAATGTCAAATTTATTTTACTGATAATTCTATTTCTTTCTGCATTATATCCTCTATTCAGGAATTATGCAGCTCACACGTTTTGTAGAACTACAGTCTGAAGCCATCCTAAAACCAGTTTTAATATTTCAATTTCTTACCTGGTTCCCTGCAATAAGGAGAGCAGCTGGTGAGGGACTCGGTCGGTAGGGGATGGTGGCACCTTTAGGTGGAGACTGAGGAGAGAAAACAAATAACCAGAGGCTGAAACCTTTACCAAAGGGAACATAAAGTTATACTCTAAACATGAACCTCATTAAATCATTGATTGATGAAAATAATCATTCTAAAAGAACAAAATAAAGACAAGCCTTAAAATATTAGCAATGTTTGCTGTATTTGTTTTTATTCTTTTTTTTTTTGTTTAGTTTTGTTTTACATTAACTATGTACAAATACATCTACAATTATATAATTTAGAGAAATCTATTTATTTCATTAACTCAATTCAGAAAGTTCATGATTATGGCTTACAGCAATTGAAACCTCAGAATGTAATTTATTTTTGAGCTCGTCATGCTTCCCTCTTGATTTAATTTTCCAACAGGCTTTCCCAACTTGAGTCTTTGTCTGAGTTTCACTTTTTTAATTAAATCAGCAAAAATAAATTTGCAATAAACTACAAGAATAAATGTCATATGTTGATAATAGTTGTATTTTATTATGTGACACACACCGAGGTTGTGGACGGGCTTGCCTTTTGCTTGGATTAAGCTTCCACTGACACAGAGTTATTTCAAGATAAAATTATTCAAATGCTGATAAGAAAAACAGATTACAAAGCGTATATGATAGTCTACATCTTTTAAGGCCTCTTATCCTGCAGTGTTGATGATGCGCCTTTGAGTTGAAAATGTAGAACAGTCATAAAATCTTTGTATAACTTTGCATAATTTAAATCTTGGGAGCCAAAAGCAAGATGCCGCTGGTACAGAATCCTAATGAAAGTTACAAGCCTTTGAAGAAAACTGGTTCAAACTAGTAATTAGTCAGCCAGGTCCAGCTGCAGCGCTAAAACAAAAAGCCGCTTGTGCACTTCCATTAACACACATTGAGAAGACCGGGCTCGGGTTTTTTTTTTTTGTTTGTTTGTTTTTTTCTCTTTCTCTGCCCTGTCAATTTTCTCAAGAGAGATGTTGTCTGTAGAGGTGCACAGAATGTGCTGCTGGCCATTTTATTTTTTTGTGAGCAAACTTCTGTCTTTTAGGAGATAAAGCTTTGACCTCAGAACCAGACCTCCCCCCTCCATATGATGTCCTGTTTTCAGTACAACAAGTCCTAACATTAAAGAAGCTTGCTCTTTTCTAACTGTGTGACCCCCACTACACAAGGACTCTCACTGTGGCTGCGCCAGCATCAATGCAACACACTCATAGGAATATTGCATAACAAAGAGGTCATGCAACCAACGAGAAATATGTGAACTACTGCAGCAGTGGAGCTAGAAGCTGTGGGGTGAAATTCTAACCTGCATGTCAACAGCAGTCATTACCTTCCCACTGCTGCAGCAGGAAGACTTTCACAAATGTCAGCAAAGAGAGGAACCGTGTGCCTCCTACCTCCAGGATTACTGTGCAGATGAGCTTGACGCACTGGATTACTGAGTCCTGATTCCCAGATATCGTAACCCCTCGCTCAGTAGAGTTGGGCAGCAAATCCCCTGCCACCTGTATCTGAGCTCCTGTGCTCTGTAAATGTTACAGGATACAAAGATCAATTTGATTGAGGAGATAAGGCCATTCATGATCACGCTGCCGTGACGCTTCACTTTGTTTCGACTGGATTCAATAACAATAAGTTTCTTAACCTACCTGGAAGGAGACCAACCGCAAAGGTTGTTAATAAACATTAGTTTTGTTGGCATTAACTGAATGGTCTTTCTACTTTTCAAGAATTCTTCATTTATACAAAATAAAAAACTTAAAAGCAACATTTAAAAGCTAAACATGTTGCTAAAAAAACAAACCCATTTGCAGTAATACAAAACTTATGTATGTTTAAAAAGAAAATACAAATACAGACACATTACAAGTGCAACTTCATTATCTTTTATGTGTTTTTCTGACAAGTTTCTGTTTTAGAAAATGCTGTGATTTTAAGCAAGTTTATTTTATTCTATTTGCAAATACAACTCAGGCATAAACATTTTATGTGCATTGTCTAAAAATGTAAATGTAATCAATACTAAAAATGGGTTCAATGACAAATACCACAGTAATTAAATAATCAATAAAGTATTAATACATACATGTGTGGGTATCTTCAAATGTAGATGATTTTAGAGTCCATTCCACTAGTAAGTGACAGAATACTTAGATGCTTTTTCCCATCTCGCTATTAGCCTTTGACACAATAACTCAAAGTTGTTGTACTTGTTGAATTTAAGTTTGTAAATGCAAAGAGATAAAACCAAATTTAGCTTTATAAATGAGGACAAGACATTGATTTATAGATCATCCAACTTAGTCAGGGGTTTGAAGTTGGGGAAGAACCTCAGTGGTCTGGGGTAGATAACTCTCAGACAACAGGGCAAAAACTGCTATAATACAGCCCGTAACTGCATTCATTCATTTACTTTTTACTATTTTTTATGGCAACCTGGGTAAAAGCTGGATCTTTTTTAATAGCTTACTGCTTCATTTGCATGGGACTCTAAGCTTGAAGGACTTTAGCCAGGAAACTACAAAATGAAAAGGAAGGTCGCTACACCCTTCATCTCTCATTTCCAGAAGCAGATTTGCTCTTTTTATATTTCATATATTCTTTGAAATAGATTCATTTCTCACCTCTCTGATCTCCTTTATCTTTGCGCCTCCCTTCCCAATGAGTGAGCCGCACTGGCTGGCAGGGATGACCAACCGAAGGGTGACTGGTGGCTTGGAGCTTATGGTGCCATTGGCCACCAGTGCATTCAGGTCCTACGGGGGGAGAAGAAACAAGATAGGGAAACATAATTATTGGAATGCCGAAAACAAGAAGTGAGAGGAATATACAGTATTTCTTGCAGCAACCCTCAAACTATAGCTAAAGTCTGTTGTGTCCATGCTGGTTGAATCATAAACTGTCAGTCACAGGGGACATTCCCAGGAGGCTGGGAAGGAGTCTAGCTTCTCTTCTTCACTCCTGTCTGTTGTCTTTAATGACATTTCAAACGTTTAATAAAACCACAGGAATCTATACAACAGAGAAAGCAGTAACCACGTAGAAGATTGTGGGGAAAATGTACTGCTCACTTCTGCAGCCTGAGACTGAATCCAGGAGGATCAGTTTGAAAGAGCTGAATTAAAAAATATATGTAAACACTGTTTTATATGTTTTCAGAGCATTTTATGGTATGTTTAAAATCGTGATGTGTACATACTGCTACTTTGATTTTCTTATGCATTTAGTTCTGAGGCTTAGTTAAAAATCTAATTGAAACAAAGGGTAGAAAATCATTTGTTGTTTCCATTATTATTCACCTGTTTATCGTGCTGAGACAGGCTGACTGACAGCTAATAGCTTATTTTAAAGGCTGAAAAAGCAGACCGCGAACCACCGACCGGCAACTCTAAATCCTATTGATCAATGGGCTCAATTGGTGAGCTGACAGCAATTCTTTAGAACCAGCAGTTATCCTCCTGCTTTCAGTCATCTAGACCAACTGCTAGTGGACCTGAATGCTGCAATTACATGCAACTTACAGTAAAAATTTAATAAATCTCTTTATCAAAAATGTATAATTTTCATTGCTTGATAGAAAAAAGAAATCTCTGGGCCAAATACCTTGTTAAAATTTGGAGTAAAAATGGAGAAGATACACCTGTCGGCTGTCTATTATTAAATGACAAACAGGATATAAAACTGTGAAGTCTGGGAGTGTTTGATCTTGTAGCTTTCAGCTAGTTGATGTGAATATTGTATTCGTAAAAAAAAAAAAAACTCTCAAAATTCCTTACTGTTTAATTCAGGTAGACAGAAATGAGTCTCTTATAAAGCACAGATTTATTTTTTACCTCTTATTTTCCAGCAGTATTGATTTGCTGGAAGGCGATGCTTTTATTTGTGTTGCTCCTTCATGCTACAAACATAACCTGTGCAAGTTGTCATGGTGATGCAGCAAGGTAAAAGATGAACCACATATAGGGCTCTAAAAATCCAGAGTTGAGCCAAAAGTTATCTCGGCGAGCAACAAATTCTGCATTATTTCATGTTTTCATTCAGCAAATGAAAACATTAATATTTGTAGTGTCTTGCAAATGCACTCATTGATCTTGGTAGAGTTGAGAGTGATACATAATATCATCACTTTACCTTAAAATAATGGCCTTTGTCATGTTTGTACCAAAGTTAAAAATGTAGCCTGAAACTGAATCTTTAGATATTTAGGTATGGAACCAATGCAAAATACATACAGGGCCAGTATAACAGATAATAACACCTTTAGTTGTCATTATTTAAGTTTGATATATCATTAACTTCCAACATTTAGGTGTTTTTATGTTGAGAGAGAGACTTTCTATCAACACTGGCTTTTTTCTTGTCACTCTTCTATAAAGGCTAGATTAGACGTCTGCATGACTGCGCTGGGAATTTCTGCAGCTTCTGCAGAGTAATCATGGTCATCTTAGCTTGTTTTTGGTGTGGGTCTTGTTAGTAGAGGTAGTTGTGCCTTTCTTTCTATTTTCAGATAACAGAACAGTTTTCTGTGAGCTGTTCCAACATGGGGAGATAGTTTTATCACCCATCTTGTTTTAAGCATTACCCATGTCTAACCTTGGTCTTCATGATGCTGTTTTTTTCATTAACAAACCTCTCATGCACTGACAAAATGACTTCATTTAGTTTTCTGGGGGGATCATTGTAAAGGGAACTGAATCCAAATGCACTATGACCTTTTTTGTGCCATATCACAATTACTTGTTACTTTGTATTGGTGTATGTCTAACATATTAAAGGGAGTGGTTGTAACACATTGTAAACATTGCTTTATAGTTTTCTTTATGATACAGCTATGAGCATATTTATTCAGTCTAATTATCTGAAGCTTGATTTATATTTTTAAATACATAGTTGTGGTAAAAATGAAAGTTATAAAGCTTAAAGTGTCCCACCATTTGAAGCTGCACAGTGTGAACAACTCAACTACATCTATGACCTGGCTCTCGACACAAAATACAAAACATTTATTTTTTGCTGACAGGAAGCTGTTAACATGTTAAAGGTTATCTGATGAAAGAGCCATCTAAAGTTAATATTTAAAAGTTACAATGTACAGAATTGGAAGAATGTTAATGTATATGTGTTTTTGTTGCATTTGTAATTGAAAACAAAAACTTATTAGTTATGCTGTGTACTTACTATTTGCGTTAAATATTTCATTTAATGAAGAATTTTCCCCTTTCAACATTTGAAATGTAAATGTTCGGTAACACTTTATTTGACAGGTTGTGAATAAGACTATCCTGACACCGTCATAAACATGACATTAACACCTGTCACGAACAGGTGTTATTCAGCTAGTTAGACTTAAATATTCATAAGTCTTCATGAATATTTATGACTGTTGTCATAAAGTGTCATTGAGTAAATCATGACACTTTTAATACACTTTTAATACTTTAATATTTTTATACTTTTAATACAAAGTTGACATTATTCAAAATGTCTTTGTTATGACAACTTGACATTAACCAAGAAATCATGATCTGACATACATTTGTTATAAAAGTATTACTGATTAAACTTTAAAAAATGTGTAGCTTTATGCTATTAAAGCTAAAGTTTAATCAGTAATACTTTTACAACAAATTTACGTCAGATCATGATTTCTTGGTTAATGTCAAGTTGTCATGACAAAGACATTTTGAATAATGTCAACTTTGTATTAAAAGTGTCATGATTTACCAAATGACACTTTATGACAACAAAAATATTCATAAATATTAATGAAGCCTTACACATTTTCACGACAGGTATTATATCATGTTTATGATGGTGTCATGACAGTCTTATTCACAACTCGTCAAATAAAGTGTTACCAAATGTTCTGCCTCACCTTCAAAATCCCAGCAAAAATGGATTTCTTCAGTGGTTGGTATTGGTGCCAGTTTGCTGTTAAAAGAGTTTAACTCATCAGGGGAACAGCTATGGATGTGCAGGTGTGGGGGATTTTACTCATGAAATAAATCACACAATAATTCTGATAACTGTGAACTTTAAGTGGAAAGGGATATTTTGATGAGCCTTTTGTGTCTCCATGCTTCATGGCTATATTTAGTGAGGCGGATCGAGCTCTCTTGACGTCTCATCTCATTAGAAGAGGAACACGCAGACTCTGGGCATCCTTTTCCTGATTTGATCTAAATATAATCACCACATCTAAATAGTCTCGAACATTCCTGTACGTTTTTAATGTGATGTTGAAACAAGGCTCTTAAAGCAAAGGCAGCAGTTCTCACAGCCTCTTCTGAAGTAAAGCTGATCTCCACACATGCATTTCTTAAAGTGTAATTAGCAAATCATCCTTTATGTTAATAAACTGTCTAAGGATGCTAATTAGGGTTCTATCATTTTGTGCAAATTTTGACATTTTTGTGTAAATTTGTTTAGTTCTGCAATATTTAGTTTTCAGAGCGAAGTTACACTAAAAAGTGTTGTATTCCTGACCTGGGACATGTTGATTCTGGTCACTGAGTGTTTGCATTTGCAAAAATATGACTGAAACATTGTTAATTAACAGCAAACTAAGAAGTAAATTAACTTGCACTGATGTGATAGAGAGAGAAAAAAAAGTCTAATAATCAGTTCAAAAACAATCTAATTTTTCCCTTTGTTTTTAAAGAAAGGTGTCAGCCATTCAATAACCCAACTATACGGTGGAAACCGCACACAGTGGGTAGACCAGTGCATTGCCATGGAAACTCAGGAGTTTCAGGGATGAAACGAGGTGAATGTGAACGATCTTTAATGAAAACTGCACTGTGCTCCTGCAGTGTGTATTTTTACTGTGGGGTGTTGGCCTGAGCATCTGTTTTCTTGTCAGACTTTGCTGTGAGGCCTTAGCTGAGAGGAGATTCCACTAAATTAATTAAAGTTGTGCTAGACAATCACCAGGGGATGTTACGGATTGTGAAGCCTAGATCAGATATGTGCAATCGCCTCGCATCAGCAGCTATACATCAGTTGCAGTTACTATTTTTTAGGCTGAAACCAAAATGTTTCACCTTAATGGGTTTGGTAGTCAAAAGTTATCTGTCATTATCTGTCAGCCATACATAAAATGTAAAACATTTTTCTACATTTTGTCATACGACGATCACACACTTTAGTGTATTTTATATAGATTTTATGCTACAAAGTAGCATCTACACAGTTTACAATACAATCTCGTCTGCAAGCACATTAAATGCTTTGAAATATTGAAATAGTACTTTTTTCTTTTAATGTTTTACATTGGACTGTGATAGGTAGCTTTAAGAACACATTAAGGGAAGAACTTGAGGTGAAGCTCATGAGGTGATATCTTGTTATCATGTGGTTAAATTTGTCTTCGAACTTCATCCAGACTTCAAACACAAGCTTTGTTTATTACTCCATTATGACTATGGCAACATCCTAACATCTCACTGCAAGTGTTTTCCGCTCTTATCTCAATTTGTTTCATAAATCTCCCTCAGAAGGTTGAAATTATGATTGATCTGCTGTTTTCATCTCTCTCAAATTAGCAGTAAATTGTGGAGATGTTGAGTGTGTCACACCAACCTCCTCCAGTTTGTACGTGATCATGGTGAAAGCTCTGAAAACGCTCTCCGTGGAGCCGGTGATGGTGATGATCCTCTCCGGACAGGAACCCTCTGAGATGTTGACACGCGCACAGCTCTGTGGAGCAGTCAGCAGACACCATTTCAACATTTCAAACATTATCTTTAAGACAACTGAGAAAGAAAGAAACAAGGAGACATCTTTACTTTTCGTTCTTGCTGAGAGTAAGACTACTGATTTCATAACAGAGGTTAAATACTGTATATGTTGCAGCCAGAATATGGATTTGATCTTCATCTTACGTCTCAGAATTTGATGCAATGACGTCATAATAATAGTTCAGATAATAATTCAGATTTTCATAGAGTAAGCTTCTGCACAGTTCTGTGAAAATAGAGCAAGTAAGACAACTTTGAGTTTTTATTCTTGTCATACAAAATAATCCAGTTCACCTGTTTCTGTTTTATTTATTTTAATAAGTATTATTATTTTAATGAAAAGAAAAGGTTTTCTGAGGTTGTTTGATGTTTCTAAATTAGGTACAGATACACAAGCTTCATCCCACAGTCCAAAACTGTGTATGTTAGGTAAATTGGTCTCTCTAAATTCCCCTCAGAAGAGATTCTTTTGTGCTTGTCTGCTTGTCCTGTGTGCCTCTGCGTTGCCTTGTGATAAACTGCCAGCCTGTCCAGATTGTACTCCAATGACTACTTAAGATTGGCAACAGCTTATTAACCCTAATTTAGACTTTAAAGATTGTTTCATCCTTCATGAAAATTCAGGAAAAGCTGAATTAAGCTGATCCTTCTTTATGGTAGAGCTCAGGCTTGAACAGCTTTTCAAACGTAGATAAAGAATGAAAGTGGATAAGATATTTTACTAAGTGCAACTCTGATCTCCATTAATTATGACTCCTGGGACATTTTGTCTGGGTTTTCGAAAGTTTTGTTTTTTTCTTTTGGCTTTAAGGTCATTCAAAGTTTCAAGAAAGGGCTTAGAGGAAGATGTTCTTAGAGAAACAGAAGCAACAAAGGTCAACACTGCCTGAGTGGATGGCTGGAAGGCTACCATGGCTGACTGCTTCATCCTGCAGCTCTGCACAGCTGCATTATCCAATGGCCTCACTGTTCCTCTGTTTATCCTTCTGCCTCATAAAGCACAGCATTAAACCTTTTCAGTAGAGAAGGAATCAAATATGCCACCATGAGTGTCAGTCTAATTACTTCTTAATACTGAGAGCTAACCAAGCGGCATTAGTTTGGCTGCACTCTTGAGATTCATAAAGAGGGAAATCGGGGGACTAGTAGAGAGAAAAAGGGAGGCTGCTTTAATTGGGAAACGGAAAGACGAAAGGGATTTGTTGAGCTTTGCTTTGGGAGAGTGGAGAGAAAAGGTTTAGATTGAAAATGTGTTTTCATTACCCAAAAGGAATTTCAAGGAATGTATTTGTTAGGAATGCTTTTCAGCTTGCTAAGTATGAAAATGTGATTAAAAGTGAAAGAGAAAATGTGTCTTCATTGGTCAGAGCACGAATTATAAAAAAAAAAAGTCACTTAGAAGGTCTAAAGTCATGGATAGTTTACCTCCTCTCGTATTCGCTTCACGGTCTCTCCTTTCTGAAAAAGATAAGGGCAGCTTTAAACCAAGATGAACATGATTCAGCGTCAACATAACAGCATATTCAACCCCTTAGTAAACCTCAAGCTCTAAACCTTTAAATTCAGAAGAAAGAAAAAGTCATTCTGCAGCGCATGATGCCCTCAGCATAAACATTATCAGAAATACACTGCTTTGTAAAAGTAACTCTATCCTCTGAAACTTTTTCACATTTAGTTTTAATCACAAACTTGAATGTATTTTACTGGGATTTTATGTGATAGATATTTAGGGTATGCCTAACTCCATTCCATTATAGGTAGGTATTTTGCTAGGTGTATCTATTTATTTATTTTTTGTTTTAAGTTGTGAAATGACATGAACAGACATTCCTCGATTACAAGAGATTAAGTTATGCAAAATTTTGCCAAAAGACTAAATTAGAGTAAAATGAAATGTGAAAATTAAGATTTGTTCAGGATGATATACTGTTTGACATGTAAGGGAAAATGTTACATTTTGATCTGATATGACCAGAGCATCTCTTTCCAGATGTGGCCCTAAAATGACTTCTGTAAAATGCAGAATATGACAACAAATCCGCCTTTTTCTTGCCAGTATTCCATAAATGTCCCATTAATGAAATGCATTACTAGTGTTCATCGTGTTAACAGACTCTGAGCTGTGAATCTCAAAGTTAACCTCTTGGCTGCTTGTCTGAGTAATGCTTTCCTTCCAGAACTTTTTCAGTTTCATGTCTCAGTAGGCTAACAGCTGTGCAATACTCTTTTCTGTTTTCCATAAGACACGTACTGTACGTATATAAACTTTAATCCACATCTGGTTAAAGAACTGCGACTGTCTGAGCACCTGCAAGGGAAAACAGCATGTGACAGATTTGTGTCACAACCTCTGCAGGCTTTTTGAATGCTTCTTCTACTCCATCTCACTTTTTTTTTTTTGTGGACTAATGGGTCCACATTGGGTGGACCCATTAGTCCACCCAATGTCTAATGGGTGGACATTAGACATTGGGTGGCTAATGTCCACCCAAACTATTCTCGCCCTTATCTTCAATCTGATACCGTTCAAAAAGAAGATCAACAGAGGCATCAACTCACAGTTCAACAAACCTGTCAGTTTTTGTGTTCCTGGAAAAAAAAAATCTAGCATTTACAGTGTATTTGTTGGTAGTCTACAGATGGGGAAGAGATGAGATGTTCGTCCCAGAGATGGGAAGGGCGGAGACGTACGCTATCAGTTCAGCTGCTCCACATCAAGTGCTTCTCTCTGACAAGCTGCACTTTACAGACCAGACTCATCTCCGTCATTCTTCATATCTCCTCCTCTCTGTTGTTTCATCCTTTTTTTCCCCCTGACTTATTGTTTCCTGCCATTCACTTCGCATCCATTGTGACATCTTTCTTTCCAATCAACTGCATTCACTTATTTTTTTTTTCTTTTTGTCTTTTAAGGCTCAAACTCAGGGGGGAGCAAATGAAGCAACCCACCACCGACACACCTTTCGTGGCAGACGCTAAAAGTGCTCACATGGGCCAACGCTAATACGCCTTTGGAGCTCGATTTCAACAAGAGGCTTGCGGTCAATGGACTAATGGTTTTGTTTGATGGATTACTGTGGTGCTTTATGGGAGGAAGGGGGTTGGTGAGGAGGTCTAGAGCGGCTTGGATGGAGGCAATTATATTTCGGATGGGGATATTCAGAGCGAGAGCTGTTCATTAGAGGGTATTGGTATACTTTTGAAAATAAAAACAGAATCAGGATGCAGTGAAATGTTACACAAACACTTCAGTTGACATGCAGAGTTCCTATTTAGGCTTGGAAATGTATGCAATTTGATTTCACTATTTTTCATATGTGAAAAAATGATAGCACAAGCATGTTTTCTATCTTCTTTTTTTCCAACCTCTCTTGTACATGAGACTATACAGCAGGAAAAAACACTTTAAAAACAGTATTAACCCTGTCAGAGTGATTTTAATTCTAATAATGTTCAAATAGAAGTAACTGAAAAATCCTCACCTTTCCTATGATGCTGCCTACTTCCTGTACACAGATAAACAAAATAATTAAATAAAGCAATAAAAGAAGCAAAAACATAACCCAACATTGGGAGAGAAATGTATTATTTATGAAGCTGTCGCAAATCTTGTGTTTGCAAACTGGCTTTCGGCATACATTTATTCATGACCAACCTTTCCGTGCATGAGCAGTCGTAGTGTGAGGGTCACTCCCAAGCCCCCGTCTCCGAAGTCCTGCTCACAGTTCATGACGATGTGGGAGTGGCACGCAGGGAGACGCATGAACAAGGCTCATTCGCTGGTCACGTGGGCGAGCGAAGGCCACGACTCGTTCTCTGGCTCGCCGATGTCTTTCAGTTCTGATCTAAGAGAGAAAATGAAAGTTGAAATGATGACGTTCCCAGCTTTCATTTATGCGCACGGGAGCTTTTCATTGCAATTGTTGCTTTTCAAGGACTCAGAAACATTCAATAGCCTCCTCACTTATTGGCACCCAAGACAAGCATGTGCAAAACCGCATCTATCTATTAAAAATAACCCCACGTTTCATTCAAGCATATTTATTCAGTTGGGGAGAAGAGCCGTGGCTCTCCAGGCTTCCAAAACTATCTTTTCAAAGGCACACTTGGAAATAAATAGGGAAGGTGCTCTTGCTTGCAATAGTCAAGTTTATTTTCTTATTTAAAATGTTTTTAAAGTCTCAGTGACAATTGTTTAGTCTAGACCAGGGGTGTCAAACTCCACTCCTCAAGGGCCGGTGTCCTGCAACTTTTAGATGTCCCTCTGCTGCACCACACCTGAATAGAATAATTAGGTCATTAAGGCTCTGGAGAACTGATCTACTCAAGGAGGAGGTAATTAAACCATTTCATTTCAATGTTTTGTACCTGTGGCACATCTAAAACCTGCAGGACAGCGGCCCTTGAGGACTGGAGTTTGACACCTGTGGTCTAGACCATTTGAATATGCTATGCTTGTTATAACTGGTAATTAACAAATAAGAACAAAAGTACAATAGGTAACAACATTTAATGCAATAAAAGATCGATTAAAATGTGGCAGGTTGCTGTATAGATTTGATATGATTCATGCTCATCATTTATTGAACATTATATGGCCTCATTAAGACTACTGGCTGCATTGTTGTTTTTGGAAAATGGATGTTTGTGCTGCTCCTCCCTGCATCAAATCAAAGATAAATTCTAGTACATTTATAGAATCAAAAGCTCTGCATGGAGCTCTGAGGCTCCATGCTGCAGTTTCATGTGTAGAACTTCTTCATTAGTCGAAGTTGATTTAATATTAATGGAGATATTTATAGCAAAGTCATAATGAACGATACTCTGTGTGCAGGATATTGACCAGAGGCACCAGCAGAGTCAGCAGTGTTCCTGTTTGGGGATCCAAAAAGTCTGAGTATAACCGGGAACACCAGAGTTATCCGTATCTCTGCAACATGTTTCTCCCACAGTGAACATTGCTATTTTTGTCAACAGAGTAGCAACATATTATTTTCTTCTTCAGATGCGTGGATTAGATTCATGCAAAGTTAATCTAACTGATTTTGAATTGTGACGAAAGTGATAAAAGTGAACGTGTTTAGAGCTTCAGTCAAAAGTTGGATTTTATCTGCCCCATCTAAGTGACCTAGATCAAAACGAATTAAAACAAAACAAAGATACAGAAATTATAATCAGGCAGTAAAATGAGAAGCATCTGTTCTGATTCCAGTAGCAGGAGCTCTGTGCTCGTCAGCCATGTGCCACTCTGTGTGGAGATTAATGTGGGAGTCACCTGGCTGCTCACACTTTCAGCGTGATGTGTATAATTAGTTCGTGTTCTCACTGATTTATGTTTGTCAGTGGGAACATGGAAAGAGAACAGTAATCAGAACCTGCATTTAGCTATATTCTCCGACTTATTGTTGACTTTATGTAACCAATATCTATCTCAAAATGCAGTTTGAGTTTTAAATAACAGCTCTGTTTAACTCAGATGAGACTTTATTGGGCCCCAGTAACTTCAAGGAAACCCATAGCCCAAAATGAACAAAAACAGGTTGATATTAAAAGGTTGTTATTGAAAAACCAACAAACAACAACAACAAAAAAAGTGTTTAAATCTTTCAGTTTATTAGTTTAAAACCACTGCTGTGGTCTTCACTGTTGACTCAAATATATTGCAGGATATGAAACAAACAAAGCTATTTAAACTTATTAAGAAGTTTAATACCTACTATCTTTCATCACCTTGACAGTATTCCTTACTTGCAAAAATGTTCACACAGATTCCGTTTCTATTGATTTTCTAGCAGATTTAAAACTAATCGAGTTGAATTCAAGTTGAATTCAAGATATAAGCAAATAAAAAGAGTAAAACACAGCAAAAAAAGAATTACCTTTAATGCATACTCTCACATTATAACACAGGGAAGGGCTTCCAGTGACAATATACAGTGTTCACTTGATTTCTAAAAGACACACCAGGCTCAGTAACGTTAGAACAACAAAACTGCACCCAGACCTCAGAATTAAACATATTTTTAAATAAATAGATTTATTGAGTATACAAGATCCTTGTTTGAGATTAATGAAGCCTGTATTTATGCCTGAAAACACAAGAATGCAATGCGTTTTGTCAGCTTTGGACAAGATAACCTGGCACGGTGTCTGTATCTGTGAAAACAACAGGTGTTTCCCTCAGTTGATTATTGTGTATAATGCTATGAGCTGGATGTATCGTCACACTGCTTGTTTCAAGTTAGAGACTTAAAAACTTTCCATGCGCCATTATAAAACCGAGCGTTTGTTCAAAGCTGCATCTCTGACATAATGAAAACAATTTCTAGGTATTTGATTGACTAATTGAACAACAGACTAATACAATTCAGTTACACATAATTAGATGAAACGAGTCCACAGCCAACAGTGGAATCCTTCATTAACATGGATCATATGAACCACAAATAATTGTTTTCTCTCATAATCATTGAGTTGCTTGTTTGTCTGCCAAATGCATTCCAACCAGCCTACAGTTGAACTGTATTCCAGCCTACTGCTGCAGTCCTGCTGCCTGATGAATGTGAGCCTTTTTTTTTTATTTTTTATGAAGCTCCAAGCCATCTACTGAGCTATGTGAAAACATCACATTTAATAAATAGCTGTTATTTTAGATATGAGATTCAGTTCCCGAGAGACCTGTGCGTGGGCAGGTTCATTGTTTTCACTTAGTGCAGCAAGGCCACCGCTATGTAACTGATTTATTTAGTTTATGTGCAAGCATCTTTCTTAAGATGTCACCAAGCCTGACACTTCCTGTGAGTTTTATATTCCCGCCATGGTCGTGAAATAAAGCGACATGCCAGGCCATTACAATGCGGCTTTAAAGCACATATCTGTGGTGTTGCTTTGCCAGGGTGAATTCCAGCGAATAGACCTTGCTCTGCTTTATGAAAGGCCTGCCTATTGGATTGTCTTACTCAAGTATCACTTTGAGACTCATCTTCTTTCACCTTCTCATAAATATCCAACAAAATCCGACTATTTGACTCAAGATAAGTGTTTTTTTTTTCTTGCTCTTAGCTACTAATGTATGTCCAAGTAATCAGAGCTTTAAGCTTGATCGATGCTTCCTGAACACGTGTTATCGCAGAGCACATTTGAGCAGCCTGTGGGCTAACTCAATTCCATTAGGCACGGAAAGGCATGGCTAAAATGTTAGCACTTTATTGTATTAGGAGTTAATGGCTGGAGGGATCATTATGTGCATCTCTGTGGGTTGATAACAAGGCATGTGCTTTGTGTCTCTGTGAGGGCGGTGCGCCTCTGAACTCCTCATTTCCAGAATCCCAAGCAGCAGCGTTCCACGATGAACAGAGGCCCTCTGTTCTAAATTAGACCTGGTAACTCAGAACAGAAAATTAGCGAAGTGCAGACCTTGGCGCAGGCTGCCAAAATGCAGACAGACCCGGAGAAGAAAGGCAGAGAGCTTATCCTCATCCTGCTCCTTATTCACAGACTTTATAACCCTTTTGTTGCTCTGACTGACTGAACACATTATACATGTGAGCTCCAGTTGTGAGTCACCATTTGTAGTCATCTGCTGCACTCCAAATTAAGCATGGCTGTGATGACACACACACAAAACAAATGTCCAAAGGTGGAAATTATTCATCGTATTGCTGACTAAGTAAGTTACACTCAGAATTGCTACCAAATTACCTATCAACACAACAGCAAAGCAACACAGTGCTACAATGGTGAAGGTTAGATAACCGTTATGTTAAATGCAGGGCATATGAGGAACCAAGCAGGACTCAGCTTCACGGCTAAAATGGAGGAACTCCGAGGAAGGGATGAAATAAGAAGATCATTTTCTTACAACAGCTCTTATCTCTGGAAGCCTTCCTGAAGACCAGAGAGCAGAAAGGGCCATTAGTGTTTTAAAGCAAACTTAGGTTTGGCCTAAGATTTATTGCTAATTTAACTTTAGCTTAACTGAAATATGCAACTGCAACCAGGTATTTACATACAATACACAAAAACCAATTTTTTTCTTTTACTGTTCCAGGTCAGTTAGGATATTACCACGATTATTTTGTTTGCTTAATGCCAGGATAAAGACAAAGATAGTGTTTGAGAAATGTTTAACTTTCTCTAAATTTACAAGTTCAATTTAAAGTTCTTAGTGTTTAGAAAGATTTCTATGATGGGTCAAACATTTTAGGCATTTTTTCTAAGAATCTCATTAATTTTGCATTCATTTTGACTCATTTCTTCTGACGGTGTAACTGAGTCAGGTTTGTAGGTTTTCAGCCCAGTTCTCCCGGCTGTCTCTGGGTCTGAGATCAGGGCCACTCCAAAATATTGCATTTTTGGTTTTAAGTCAATTTGTAACTAATTTAGCTATATGCTTAGGGGTCATTTTCTATTTGAAAATTATATTTTTACCCAAGCTTTAGTTTCCTGGTTGATATTTTGAGATGTTTCTTCAGTACTTCCACATGATGTTGATCTTTCACTATACCATCTATTCTGTGAATTCCTCCTGTTGCAAAACATCCCCATGAGAAGATAGTCCCTCCCAGTTGGGATGGTGTTTCTAGGCTTGCGAGCTTCCCTCATTTTCTTTCAACTATATCAATGCTCATTGTGGCAAAACACTTAAATTTAATTCCCATCAGACAACAGAACATGTTTCCAAAAATTAAGCTGTGTGCATTTGAAAACTGTTGTGGAATCCATGTGTGGTCAAGTCACAGGTCTTTCTAGGACTATTTCTAATAACAGATAAAACTAACAGAAACTCAGACTTTAAACATATTAAGACCAAAAATTTCCTTTCTGTATTAAATGTTTAGATGTGAACCCCGATTTATTACAGACAGTCTTCCCTGAAAGAGACCTCTAAGGTTTGGCATAATCAGGGTCTGAATAATCAATTTAAAGCCACACAAATAGGTTTTACAGATTTTTCTTGTTGCTGTTGTTATACTGCTGATGTACGCATTTTTGTTTGAGTCATTTTTGATTAGTTTAGCAAATTTAACTATCAGTAACAGCTCTGGTAATTAACTCTGGAATAAAAAGATTGGTTAAAGAGGTCAAATCTTTAAAAATTTATAATTGTACCATAAATACCAGAACTAGAAATGTTTTATATTATTATTTTTATTCAACAAAAAGTTGAACAAAAAAACAACCCTGAACAAATAATAAATAAAACTCAGTTTTTTAAAAGTGCGTCCTCCCATTTGTTGTTTTGATGATGATAAATAAAAGAGTTATCATGCAAATAGCCAATTATCTTGAGCATCAGGAGCACCTGCCGAGATATTCTTTTAGTTTGGAGAAAATATCCAAAGGCAGACTGTTTCTTTTAAAGGAACAGATTTATATATTAAAAAAAAAGTTAAATCTGAAAAAACTTTTTTTTATTTGAAAATTACTTTGAATTGAGGGAAATAAAAATCTTTAACATTTATTAAATTCAGCAAACACTTTATGTGATGAACTTTTTTCTGAGAAATAGTCTCAAAGTTTAATGACCTAAGTAACTGAAATGCAAACATTCAACATAACATTCAATCTAATATAATAACCTTGCTAGTAAATGAGAGTCAGAAACTAATGCTCTGTTTTTGTATCGGACTTACATCAAAGTTGTGATGGATAAAAGCAGCCAGCATACATCCCTTGACAACCACCAACAATATTTTCCTTCTTGTCATGTTTTCAGTATCTTGCACTCCAGAGAGACTGCTGAGATTAAAAGGATCTGAGCAACTGACTTGTGTGGAGATTCGGACACCTGTTCTGAGGCAACCACGTCCCTCAAAGAACTGGTAAACAGACGGCTACAGGCTGGATTAGGATACGAAGGAGGAATGAGGCCATGCCTTGTGAATGACAGAAACAAGCTCTGCTGTCTGCATGGAGGGGCAGAGAACCTGCGCAATGGACAGAAAGGTTGAGAGGACGAGACGGCCTCTTGGACACGTAAGGAGCAGTAGGTGAAAGGGTGTTGATGTGTGTACACACACACAGCAAGACATCACAACCATTCACACACACCCCTACACGTCACACCACTCTATACACACCCAAGCATACCGCAATATTCGCAGCACCACCACCTCACGTGCAGCTGCTGGGATGAAAGGAGCCAGCCATTTTTACAGCACACACATGTATGGAGAAAGCGCGGAGCTGAGACACAAGTGCAAACATACTTTGATCTGCTGAGCAGTTCCTCAGGAAGACTCAGCGCATCAATCTGTCATGAACCAATTCGAGCAACAGCAAAAGCTCGAGCACATGCAGTGGCACAATGACAGATGTCCTCAGAAGATGATGATGATGATGAAAAACATGACGCGAAGAATAAGCAGGCCTCCAGGATGCTCTTCAACCAGCTCTTTGCTAGTCTCCTCTAAATTTAAATGAGATGCTTAGGGATTACACACATCCATACAAAAGGTCCTAAAGTTGGAACTATGTATATAAACATAATTTGTAACCTGACCACATAGTGAGGGCAAACACTGCTGGAGAATGACTGCATGTGGCATCACAGTAACAGTATATTACAATGTACAAAAATGTTCACATTTTTTCAACCACAAATCACAATGTATTTTCTTGGGATTTTGTGTGATAGACGAACACATGGTGTAGCCTGTAATGTGGAAGTGAAAAGATTCACAGGAAGTGAGTCTTCCTGTAATGTGTCTTCCTTTTATTTATATTTTTATTTTTATACAAATAAAAAGGAAATAATTTGCATTACCCTGACACCCTTAAATAAAATACATAGCAACCATGTGCCTTCGCAAGTGGAATCTATTTGGAGAACAGATTCTACTTGTGTAATTGGCTCTCAGCGTAAACGTTGTGGTTCTGCGAAGGTCTCTGGAGCTTGGTAGAAAACCTTAGTGAACAAAATGGAAAAAAAAAACACAAACTTAAACTTTTCTTTCAGGAAAACAAGCCAGAGGCTGCAAAAAGCTCGGTTAGCGGTTCCCCTTCTGTCAGGACAAAGTCTACAAATACACAGCAACAACTGGATGGTTTAGATCAAAGCATATTCATGTGTTAAAATGGTCCAATCAAAGTTCAGACATAGATCCAATTTTGAATTCTTGGTTGTAATGAAAATGTTCTGGTCAAATATGCTGTCCATGCAATCTGAATGAGCCTAACATATTTTGCAAAGATTAAGCAAATGTTTCAGTCTTGCTATGGGAAGCTGGCAGAGACATACCCCAAAAGATTTACAGCTGTGATTCTAAAAAGGGGATGTTATATTAGTCATTGACTCAGGGAGGCTGAATGCATGTGCCACATTTTTCAGATTTTTATTTATAAAAGATTTGAAACTGACATCTATTTCTTTCACTACACAATCACGTGTCTATCACATAAACACCCAAAGAAAGACTTTAAGCTTGTGGTTGTAAAGTGGCAAAATGTGAAAAAGTCCAAGGGACAAGAATACTTTTGTAAGGCAAACCAAAGAAAATTTATTTGTACAACACATTTAAGCAACAGGGCAATGTAAAGAGCTTTGTATTATACAAATTAAGAACAAACAACAAAAAAGGCAGAGGATGGGCTTATACTGAAAAGAGCTGTTCATAAAATGTCCCTGAACATAACTTCACAGACTGTGCTATTTGAAGCTGCACCAAAAATCATCTTCATGGAAAAGTCTGCTTGAAGAAAATGAAGCTCAATCTCTTCAGAACAGATTTTCAATAGACTTTCAAAACCTTTCAAAAAACTGTTAAACAGAAACCAAAGACAGAACTTACTCAGAAAAGGCCCAACATACAAAATTTTTTATATTTCATCTGCTTTTTAACATAAAAGTTAGGATGCATGTATCTATTATGTGTCAAATATCATATATTTATAATTTACGAGCACTCGAATTGATCATAGAGAGGTTACAACAAAGCAGCTTCAATTTCTCAATCTCTACACTGACATGAGGGTTTTAGTTGTGAAACAGGAGAGGCTTGAAATTAAAAAGCACTGTTTCATCTCTCGGCATGTCTGTCTCAGCTCTGTCACATATAATGAGACGGGTCAGGCCTTGGCACAGAAGGGACCATGTGCTCCTATCTGCCCCCGGCTTCATCTGTTGTTAAAGCGTAACCGTGTCAGCCTGCAGTGCAAGTCGCCTGTCAACTGCAGGGACCTGGGAGAAGGCTATCAGACCCCCTGTGCCCGCTGCTCTTGGAGCTGCCCGGCAGAGAGGGGGCCCAACAGTTGTGTTTGCCATAGCCACGGTGCCTGAATGTGGGAGGAAGCTCGTGACTAACCTTCGGCAGTCAGATTTTGAGTCCACTATTTCCTTGTCTGTGGGACTAAATTAGCTTTGAAGGATTTTAGGTTTGTTGAAATCGGTCCTATATTTTTGAACGAGACTAAGATTTGCTTGCCTTTTAGATTTAGAGATAAATGTTGAGAAGATTAGATTTGAACAGTCATCTCAAACAACACTTGAAACCCAACAGTCATTGCAAGTGGAATTTATTTAGGCATTCATCACCCTCCAAAAAATGGCTTTTTAGATTGTGACAAGGGACCCAGTGAATATTAAACTGGTGTCTTAGACGCTTTAGATTATAATTTGCTACAAAAATAATATATATTTTCACAATGCTTAATGTTGAATTTTGTATGTGCTTTATTTGAAAATATTTGAATCTTTTTTTTTCTTTTCTTTTTTGTATTTATCTCTAAGTTGCAGCATGGTCCAGACATTTTGGTCTTCTTTCCCTTCTCAACTCAATTTGCTTTTGCTGCTTATTAAATAAATTAAAACTAACAACTTTCCTCATTGCATGTAGTTTGCAGTTTTTGAGTTTAGTTTGCAATTACTTCATTTCATGTTGGATGAAACAATACCTACGGCAAAATGTCAGCAGCACTTTTCTTCCTCTTTTATTTTACACTCCTTAGAAATAACTAAATTAGATTTGGTCAAAAATCAGATTCAGAAATAGGTACTGGCAAGGGAACACCTGAATGTCCCATCTCTAATTATGCTCAGGCTATCAAGTTGTTGCTGTAAATTCACAAGTACTAGCCAGAGGTGATTTAAATGCAGGAGAAACACATTACATCACCTGTAAAAACCTGTTGCAGAGCATGATGGCCTGAGCATGCAGAGCTGCCAGAGATCCCCGGTCACTAATGTTTATTGATTAAATGACAAAAAACAGGAGCAGCTGGTGGAAACCTGTCAGCTCACATTCAGTCATGTGCTGTGAAGCTGATTGGGTGGCGCTTCACAGAACAGATGTACAAAATTAAACGCTGTCACAGCAACCCAGTATGTCCTAAAGGTGAAGAAGTGGACTATTTTAAGCGGGCTGAATCCTTGAGTCACTTGAACTGAGCACAATCAAAGTAAAGTTTTCTATTCTCTGAAGGCAAGACTAAAGATTCAAAGATCCACAAACAACTGAGCAAACAGCTGCAGCATAGGCCTGGTGAAACATCACAAATGAGAAAACCCATTGTTTGATGAAGTTTCTTCACATTTCATAAAGTCAGTGCCTGCACAACCTTATGGTAAAACAAAATGAAATATCTTTCCTTTGAATCAATGTTGACTTATGTTTAAATCCCTCAAAGCTGTGATTCCAGATCTTTAATTCATATTTTCACAAATAAATGTGAAATCCACTAAGTTAAAGCTGAGAGTCTCAACTTTATGACTAATTGCCTTTTGTGCAAAATTATTTTATTTCTCTTATTTAACAGGGTCCTCCTCAGAAACACATATAAATTAAGATAACAATGTTTTTTGAATTCACGTTGCTCAGGACGAGGGTTTACTGTGAAGACAGTTACTTGAAACAGTCGGCTTGTAAATACAGGGGTGATAAATACAGATAATTACACACACTGTATGAAAAAGTACATCCCATTTTTTACTGTCTGGATGTAAATCTGACAAAAAGTTCTTTGTTTTAACTCAGGTGTAATCATCAAATTATTTTCCTACCCACTAAATGCCAGAAAAGATGACAGAGAGTCTCTGGGGTTGACTTTTTCATTACTTTTTCTAATTCCTAAGCTTGCATACAGTAGCATTATTATACCTTAAAGTAATTTCGGGAAGCCTAGATGATAATGTCATAACTTTGCAAGCTTCTGACAGGTTAATTTTTAAGGCAACTCCTCACACATGCAGCTTATTTTGTGACATAAGACAGATATCCTGTCTTTTCAGCATAGACAGGGCTGAAAAGGTTTGAGAGAGCATGCTCTACATTCAGTTACACCAGTTCTGTTAGCAGGAAATTCCTACAACTATTATGAGAAACTTAAGCAGGAATGCCAAAAATGTTTGACCTAAGTCATAAAGTTTAAAAAGCACTACTATTACATTTTCTACTATTACATTTTTAGAAAACTTTTGAATTTAAAGTAAAAATAATCTATCTCCAGCAGTCATTGGACATTGGACCCCACTCTAGCAGTCATTGGACCCCACTCCAGCATTGGACTGCTGGAGTGGACAAGTTTGCCAAAGGTCCAGTTTTTGGACTGTAGGAGGAAGCCGGAGTACCCAGAGAAAGTCATTGCATACAGAGGCAGAACATGCAAACTCCAGGTTCAAAGACTCTTGACTAATATTCAAACCTTGAACTTGCTGCAAGGCAACAGTGCTACCAACTGCATCACTGTATATTCAAAACCAAAAATCATTTTAATAATTCCAACTGATGTTAAACAGGATAAGGTTAGTTTCATTTATTGGAGACGATCTGGTCTTGCTTCAGACAGCAAGGAAAATTGATATCATACACTCTATATTAATCAAAGTTGCAGAATGTAACTTTTATTAACATATTATGGACATATAATATGAGACAGATATCCTGAAATGCACTGCTCCTGAACAGAAACAACCAATCCGAAATAGGAGGAGGATTTTAGAACTGTCAAACATATATTTATATACTTTTATAAATTTTACCTACTGCAGCTTACTGTAACTTTTTTATGTATTGAATTAGAAAGAATAAATGAAAATTAACTTACGCTCATGCCAAAGGGTTTGTCATATGCAAGCAAAAGCAAGCTTCACTGGCCTTATCTGACGAGGAGTTAAGACACTTTCTCACTCTGTTATTAAGTGTGAGAAAGTCAGTTCTTCAAAAGACATCAATCCTAACTCAAGGTTACTTTAAGCACATACCTATTACAGAGCATTGAGTCATGACGTTGTTTTTACAGAAGATGCCATCTTCTGATTAAATAAACAAAACGTTCTTCCTCCTTCTTCTTACAGCCAGCAGAGTGGCAACTACTGAAACACGTGGATAATGAACCTGGCAGGGCTCTGTTTCCAAGTTGTCAATTGTTATCTCCAAAAGGACTGCTGGTTCCAGACACAGAGTGACAGAGTCTGAGCCTGAATTACAGCTGGTTTTAGTTTTAGTGTTGGTGGACTAGGGCTCAAGCCTATACAACAGTTGTCAGATTGGTGTGAATTACCAATTTGTCTAAAAGTAGAGGCTGTTTTAAAAACCTTTGAAAGATTTTGAGTAAAGTGTTTCCTTAGCTTCTCTGGAGTGTTTGTGCTTCCACGCAAAAATCTGGAATTTTCTGATCACTTGCTTTGCTTCACAAAAGCATCCCTCCTATTATCAGAGAGCCTCTATTAGCTTCATACATCATTTTCAATGGTTTTTCCCCCTTTCTCGTACTGCAGAGAATTCTCCATGGCAGGGTATTAACTCTAGCTTTTATCCCATCCCTCTTATTGGATGAAGGTCACTCCCTATATCTGCAAAATGACTTTTCTTTCTCCTCTTTCATCCTGCTTTCCTCCCATCCTCCACACCAGGGCATGAGTCAGAGAATCTGACACCTCAGGAGGAGAGAGGAGCGCAGAAGAGATGGAGGGAAGTAAAAGGGGAGGCAAATAGAGAGGCAAAAAAGGAGGGACAGAGACATTTGGAGGGAGAAGAGATGAGCTGATCAATATCTTTTAGAAACAAGGAACTGGAGACGATCTGGTCTGGCTCTGCTTCCTTGACACATAAGATACTGTATCAAACACGGCAATTCAATTTGTCAGTGAACAGTTGGTGGTGGGACTCATTTTCTTCCCTCTAATTCCAACTCTTTGTGTTTTATTTGGCTTGAAATAGTACTATTTCAAGCATTTTTACACTCTCAAGTTTGCTGAACCAATGGCGTGGAACTTGTGATAAAACATTGCCATGCACGTTGAGCTAAAACTACATATTACATAAGCTTCAAAACAAACTGAGCACAAACCCAAAAATAGTGCCATCTCTGTTAAATATTTCATAGCCTTGCCAGCTGAAGGGGGATAAAAAGCTTCTTTCCCTCTTAGTCGAAACAGAAAACACACACACGCGCGCATACACAGAGATGCAGATGGCCAGCTGAAAAGAAAAACCTCCATTTAGCGTACTGCGGAGCAAAGCGGATTACTGTCGCGAAGGCAGTCTTTTAGCTTTCTTGCTTGATGTACAAGACTTATTTTAGAGAGCTGTACTTAGCATATACATACATATCGCTATTTCCTAACTGATTATCTGTGTGAGAGTCAGCCCAAGATTATGAGGCCCAAAAGAGAATTTAAATTGGGCACCCTACTACCATTTAATACTATTCCCAACCAACATTAATTCCTCTTTAAAAGTTTTCTCACCCTAAATGTTTGCATGTATACCATTTAACACATCTACATTTTAAGGTTTAAAACGGCCATGTCACTACAGTGTATAAAAACTTTATCCAGACTTAAAACCGGTTGCCATGGACGTTTTTGGGCAACACTTCACCGCTACAGCTCCCACACACCATGTGTAGTACACTTGCTTGTCCCTGCTACAAATCTTATGCAACTGCTTAATTTATGATTAACTCACCTCTGTATGCCAGATGCTTGAAACTGAAACTGATGGCTTGACCGACTTTCTCATCAATTTGACTAATATTTAGCTGACCCCCCAGGGGGAACTAAAAGAGCACTGAAATTAGCAAATTATCTGGTTCTTAATTATGCAGTAAACAAATACATAAAATCAGAAGGTGACATGGCAAAAGTGAAAAGCAAAAGTAAAAACTGGAGGAATGCTTTTACTCCAGGTTTTGCCTTTAATGGTGTGTAAATATTTGCAAAATGGTTAGAAAAATTTAAACATTAAACATTAAAGTCCTTAACAAGCCTATCTGCCACCAATAATAAAACCATAGCTGTATATATGCCCATGAGACATGGAGACAAGTATGTTTAAACATCACAATAAAAAAGAAGTTTCCTACTTTAATTTAAAAAAAATAAAAGACCATATGATGGTCACATTTTAAGCTTATTTTAACTAAATTTCATAGTTATTAGCATGTAAACATTAGGATTAACATTGATAACAGTAAAAGCAGCCTTGGTATATAACTTCTGGGTTATCTATAAATATCCACATCCTGCAACAGTCTTAAAACAGATTCCAAATATTTCCAAATTATATGTGTTTCATAGTAAATAGAGTCAGAAAGTTGTTGCTGTTCTGTAGAGTTCCAGAGTTTTGTGGTGAAAAATACATCTACCAATGCATTCAAAGCATTTTATGTACAGTTTATAGGATTGCTATATTAATTTTGTTTAGGTGTGCAGAAGTTTTGCTACTGACAGACAAAACTTTCAGAGTTAAATTGCTCAAAATATGATGTCCTGTTTCATAAGAGCAGGCTGTCTGCAACAATGGAGGAATTGGTGGCCTCGACAGTCGGTACCATCAACAAAACTGAAACCGATCATGCCCAACTCTAATGATTATAACATATACATTTGTTCCAAAATTTAAATTTGAAATTTTTAAAAAAATATTCTACATTTATAAACTTTTGATTTAAAATTTAAAGTAAGCTCATCAGTCATAAATGTTACTAAGTTGTTGAGTTGTGAGGACTCTTGGGGGCCCCCTGCTGACTTCACAGCCAGAACCAGGCCATTGTTTGCTTATGACTTTGGCTGGCTCTGCTCGGTACAAAATGGACAGAATGAAGCAGCTCTATGGGGATGACTTCTGAACTAAATAAATCATGCTCATGAGACTCTTTGAAAGACACAACAGCAGGGTCACGCGGCCTGCGCGGTCAATCCGTAGAGCTCAACACAGAGCTATCTTTTCATAGTTGGGACCGCCTAAAGCCCAGACGAGAGTCACATTGTGCCCCCGAAGAAAGAATCTCCTGTTGTTTATCAGTATTCAAGCTACAGCTACTAATCAACAAGTATTCATGTTAAAACAGTACCACAAATGGTACAGAAGGCTTATTTGAGCATCAATAGTCTGTAGTTATTAGAGTCCAACAAGCTCAGGATAATTGTTTGAATGCAGGTTAATGTCTATGGAGGGATTTTGTTGAAATCCTACAGCGGAAATTAATTTGTATCACAAAAACACTCCTTTGACAGCAACGTAGAATTTCACGTCTGGGTTTAAATGATTATCATAATTTGCCTCATAAAAGGTGCAGCTCCATAACACAGCAAGATGTAATTGTGACCAATTTTACACAGTAGAATGACTCAATTCCAGAAATGTGTTGGTGATTTGTCTAAATTATCCTGGATACTGGGTACATATCTATAATTTTTATTTCTCTCTACAGAATTGAGTAAAACATTCTACACGTGGTTACATTTACTTGATGAGTTCAAACTAAAATATCCCCCACCACCCCACTTCCCTGCCCCCTCGTCTCCTTTCAGTCGGCCAGAACAGCAGCTTAGTAGATGAGAAGGATTATTGGCAGTTCCCAGATGCTGGAGCAGCACATGTCAGGATCTGGCCTCTGTTATTTATGAAGCCTCTCAGCCCCCAGCCTCTCTCTGCACCACAGATGCAGGTGGGCTTTCATTATTGAAGATGTTCTTCCACTTCTTATTAGATCTCAACCTCTCAGAGTGCATTAAGGAATTGAATCTGGACAGAGAGGCAGCAATATGTGATGGTCTGACATTGCACCCCCTGGAGTTCCTCTAAAATACAGTGCTGCCACACATCAGCTAAATTGTTTGTTCTATTCAGTTTCCAGGAATAGGCTAAGTATTGTGTTTGCACTCCAGCAGACGCCCTTTTAACCGCACACAACCACAGAATAAAATCGTGTTCTGTATTGATTTCTCCTCGGTGCTCAGGAGGACAAATCTAAAATGAGGTATCCAATTTTTTTTAGTAAAAAAAGACCATGTTACGTATTTCATCCAACTCCCAGAAACTGTTATGTGATGGCTTCACATTTGTCTCTTTCTGGTTAGACAAATGCCTTACCAACAACAACTCAGTCAATCAGGGTTTTAATCATCTGTTTTTGCATTTAAGGTAAGCAGTAGCTTATTTTATTAACTATCAGATTCAAGTGTGGATAAAATACTCACTTACTAATAAGAACTAGCAATCACACCATTGGGAATGTATTAAGAAATTGGCTGTTGACTGGAAATAGGAAATTTTGTCTTTCCTGGATATATCTATCTGTTGTGTTTTTGCTTTGGAACAGTGACAAAATCCTGTTTAACTGTAAGCTATATTACACTCAGTGTGAAACTGCCTCTAGTCAAAATATTAAAAGCTACATATTTGATTGTATTGGATTAAATTGAGAACAGGTGCTATTTCACTTGAAAGCATATTTTAGAAAAATAAATAATATTTAGTGACATTGTACACTAAATGTTTTATTTTTACTTGTTAGCAGAGCTAAATCAGAGCTTTTCAAAATTAGTGATCATAAATTTGTATTGTAATTTGATCATTTTTGTAGACTATTTTAAATATATCTACCAGTTTGCTACAGAAGGAACTGGAAGAAAATATAATTATTCTGTATTGTGACAAAGAATCAAATGCTGTGTATTTCAGAGTCTCTGAAACTCAATGCAGCGACAGATTTTTTTTTCCCCAGTCTGATAATAATAAAATTGAAGAGCAGCTGTCCAGCCAAATGCCATCAGCACTTAGTTTCTGCTTTAATTCTCGGCTCGTTATCATGAAGACAGTGCATCTATCCAGTGCGGCATGGTGCAATTAGGCATCTTGGTGAATAATGGTGCTGTCACACACACTCGCTGCCTCAGCACCAAGCAGGCGCCCACTGTACTGTACTTGTTGAGAACAGTCTTTGTGGTCAGGACTGGCCTCGTCTTCAGCAGGGTCCGCTTTTATTACCATAAAACCGTCAACACACACACTCACGCACACACACACCCCCATACACGCACACACACTCAACAACAGACCAGTTGTCCCCTCATTTGGACACTTTTCACCATGTGCTGGATTTACCAGCGCAGGCAGTTAATGGAGATTATGACTTCAATAATTAAAATATGCACACAGAAGATTTATTATACAGGCTACAACTCAGATAAGTGCGACAAAATATGACAGATGATTTAGTGGATGGGTAGAAAGATCTGATTAATTTCAGTAGTTTAAATTAACACAACTTCCCCTCTTGTCGTTTAAAAAGACATATTGCAAGAAATAACAGGAGATCAGACCTAACATTTCACTTTTCACAAGCGCGACCTCAGTAGTAAATTAGACACCAAAGCGTCCACTTACCCGTTTTCATGAAAGAGGTCTCGGGCTGCTGTTCTCACTGAACTATTCCCCTGGATCTGCGTTTATCGGCCTTTGTATCCACATATAGTCCGGTGACTCGGAGGTGCAGAGCGGACTGTCCTCTCGGTGTGTCAGCAGACTGGAGTACAGGGCGCCTGTGCGCTGAGGAGGGGAATCACACGCACACTCAGACACCAGCACACGCTCTTTCTCGCACACGCACGCACCCCAACACACGCACACATGCAGACATATGCGATTAACGCGTTTTCTCCAACACCAACAATCTCGGGAAGAAAAATAAAAATCTCTGGGCTCAGCTGCTTTCAGCTGCTATGCTCTGTTTGAATCCCCGCCTCTGCCGGCGAGTTGGTGGGGTGTGTGATCCCTTCTATCCCCGCAGGACCACGATCTGGGAGTGCTGCGCACTTCTACTGTGCGTCGCAGCGCAGCTCCCCACGTTCAGTATTAATGTGTTGGAAGTTTATCAGCAGTATATCAGCATAAGCGTGTATTTGATTCAGGAAAGTTGCAGTGTTTGGAGCTTTTGTTCACCGTCCAATTTTGCTTCTTCCTCCCCTTTTATATTCTTATTATACAAAATAAATTTTAAGTGTAAATCTCATAGCTATTACCTACAAACTGCAGCCGAATACAGGCTTAAAAGTACAAATACGTGATACAAGATCCTCTCGACAGCTTTTGAAGTTTTAGATGTATCAGATCAGTAGCTTTCTTTCACTTGGCGCCATCTAGTGTAGCTGTCGGTGTACTGCTAACACTGCGATGCATTACGTTTAAATTTATTTAAAGGGTCTTTAGCCAAGGTGGCTTTAACATCATTCTTCGGCGAGTCCAAATTGTTGGATCCGGTGTCTCTTATCTTAAATTTCCATATATTTTCTATGGTTTAGGTGAGGAAGCAAATTCCATTAATACTGGTACTGATGGAAGTGTCCTACTGGAAAATGAAATCTACATCTTTGTAAAACTTGTCAGCAAATGGAAGGATGAAGTGCTCTAAAAATTTTAAAAACACACAGTCAAACAGTTCAACTGAAATGCATTACTTTCACCCCACAAAAAGGTTAAAAGACTGAGACAGACTTCTGGCATTGTCTCCTGTTCAGGACAGACCTACGGTCAGGATTGTGACCTGGATACGTTAGAGTTTTATGACTTTTTTGGCTTTTAGTCCAGCTGGACTTCACATCTTGTGAATCTCCCACCACCCCTTGGATAGGTGTTTCTCCACAAACTTCCCAAGGTTGTGCATTATCCCTTTTCTTCTGCATTTTTTTCCACCACACTTTTTCCTTCCATTCATCTCTCTATCTCTAGGCTTCATGCAGCACTGAAAACAGACAGCGTTTTAGCAACGATCTTTAGAAGCTCACCCACATTGTAGTTGGAGTCAATGGTGGCTGGACAAGTATCAAGTCAACAGTCTTCAACAACAATAGAACAATTAAACCACAGCAGTAGAAACAGACGAATAGCTTTGTTTGCAACAGAAACTCTCCTACAGGGATTTAAAAAAATGTTTATTTATTTTTGTCATTTTGAACCTTTCCATTCACAATCAAAAATACAGAACGCTAACAAAACAATATTAAAGCAGACTAAACAATATTTGAATTCTTGTCACTGACAAGAACAGAAAGTAAAAAGGATAAAAACGGGTAGTTTTTTATACTTTCTCTTTTTCTACACACAACATTATCAAAATCAAAACAGCAGCATCTTTCCCTTACATTTTTCTGAGAAATATCTCTAAGGAATTCTAGGTGAGTCTGTAGACAAATTCATAAAATAAAATAAACAACCATAAACAAGCCTTCCTTCATTTGTTTAGCAAATTATTTTAAACGTTTTTTTTCAGTTTAGATTGAAAAACACAATTTTTACTACTCACAACAATTATTCCGCATATGAATCTCTAACAGAAGTTCTCTCCCAACAAAGTGAATCAATAATTTAAAGACTGAGTTAGACTTCTTGACAGCTCCCACTGCTCTCATGTGAAGAAGGAGCCATCTGTGTAATGGGAGCTTCACACTGCCATCGATTTCACAAATGATCCCAGGTGCCTCTCATTTACACAAAGCAATGAAAAATGGGGAGAACACAAAGTTTAGTTTTCTCCTCATATTGTTAGAGATCTTAATAATTTCCTTTTTAAATTGTCGTCTCTGCAAGCTGTTGCAGTGTGTATCATTTGTGCATTTGATGGTGACATTTAATTTTGATTTGAAAGACTGAGGCACAGCAGTAAAGACTTGATGGCTGAAATGATTGCAGAAAAAAAAATCACACAGTTGGTTAAAGTTATTAAGTGCTTATTTCCCAAAAGCACAAAAGAGCTGCTGGTTTTCAGTCACTTGCTGAGATGAAAGAGCTGCAGATATTGCTGCAGTGAGACGGATCAACGCAGGTGTGAGGACACAGTGGCAGAGACAAACCAGACAAATAAGAACGTGTTTTTATTAAAACGCAGGTTTATAGGGGTAGGTGACATATAAGGTATTAAACTTTTTTTTTTCTTTTTTTTTTTGCAATGCTGTACAACATCGGCACATCAGAAACAAGAGAAATACAATCTGTGCAACTCCAGGTAAAAGACAGTTTTCATTAGAATCCATGCATGACAAATCTTACGAAATACAAAATTTAAGATTATAAGCATCTCTTATATCGCTGGTTCAATCCCCTGTCTGCCTCCCCTCATCATTTGTGTCCTTGGCCAAGACACTTCACCCATCTTGCCTGCTGATGGCAAGCTAGTGCTTGCCATCAGCAGCACGAGCTGCTAGTGGCACACGGTGCTGCTTGCCATCAGCACCATGTGAATGTGCACTTTGAGTTTTCAATTTGATATTTAAAGGGCATTATAAATTAAATGTATTATTATTATAATTAATAATAACATAAATAAGCTCAGATATTGCCATACTCGTAGGTCATGTGTGTAAGATTGAAAATGCAAGGCTTGATTAGCTGTAAGAGTAGAATTTAAAATATAAAAATTGTTGCACAAGAACATTACCTTTCAATTTTACCATATTTACTGATGCCTCACTCCTTAGATCTATATTAGGATCAAACAAAAAAACAAGCATGCTGTATTGGTTAAATTATTGTTTTTAATGTGGGGCCCACATGAATATTGCGGGATGGTATTAGTGCTGATTAGCACAGAAAAGACAAAGGTGGAGATTTAATTTGAAGGGACCCACATAGTGTGGATCTGTTCCTTTCTTATTTAGGTTCAAGACTCAGGATGTTCTATTGTTGTATTTCAGTTCCTTGGAGATGATTTTTTTTATTGTTGTTCATTATGTTCTTCATTTTATGAAGCATCTGGGTTTTTTTTTGGTTTTTTTGCACAATCATCTCTAGAGGCTCGAGAGCAGTCCCCAGAGGAGAGCCATCTCTCCTTATCTCTCTGCTCAGCTTTTTAGGCCCCTGGCTCTTATAACTTAAAAAGGCTGAGCAAGCTGATAAAGAGGGAGAGTACAACCCCCAACCAATCATTTAATTATTTGCTTTTCTAACTTAAGTCAGTTGATTATGATTATGACAAAATACAGGACAACAATTTTAAGCAAATAAGTGTTTTATTTTACTAACCAACTACAATACAACACAATGTAGCAGAAAATAATTAAAATAATTTAATTTCTACCACACAGTCATTTATTAGGATGACTGTAATCTGAATAGAAATTATTTTCCCTACAGTAGTTAGCAGCAAAGCATAATAATACACAGCCATAAAAATATTTCAGACCTGAGGTATATATCTTTACATAAGTGTATATTTTTTTGTTTCAGGAAGATTTTTTCAGCTGCTTGAGGAGAAAATCACAATTTAAACAAAGAAATTGCAACTCCAATCACAGTTTACACTGTGAAAGCAGAGAGAGAGGTGTAGTGTTTGCATAGACAGTGTTGGAGCGAAACTCTGCTTACAGGGGAATTAAACAGATTGAATTTGAAAGAAATCAGACGTCTTGAATGCAAACATTACAAACTGAAAATATAAGCTCTTGATATTTGTCATTTTAATTCCTGCATACGTGTTGGCGTAAACTCTAAATTCTGGGCAATTTGCTAGACATAAAAGAGAAACTGCAAATAAAAGTACTGATCTCATAGAATCCATCCGATACTAATGCTCATCTTGGAATCAATAATATCAATATGTAGATCAATATGCCCAGCATTGTGAAGAATCCTAATCTCCGTTTCTGTCTCCTTCATCAAACACGTCTTTCACTGGATCTTCCTTTTTTTTTGTCAAAATTATGATTTTGTTCCTTGTGTGTGCTACCCTGTTCTCTGCTGCTCACCATCTGCAGCACCAAAGGATTCAAACTTTCCCACAAGACAGACTCAGACACTCACCTGCCGAGAGCTGACAAGACTATTTCTCTGACTTCAAATGTGTTCATTTTAAAAAGAAAAACACTTCTATCTCACTTTAGCTGGAAAGTTTTATCTACTTTAGCTCACTATTAGCCACAGAAATTGTAAGGAAATGTATCTAAACAACGTGAAATAAATGTTATAAAGTGCAATTTTGAAATTATTTCAAAATTTTTTAAATAATAAAAAAAACATTAATAGGGAATGATAGATTTATGAATAAAATATGTATGTAAATAAATATCATGATTCTGGGGATTTACAATAAAAAATCTTTACTCTTAATACCAATCCAAGTCATTTAAGACATCTCAGACTATTGCCACTGAAGTTTTGTCAAGATGTCAAAATATCTAAATTTCATAGTATGTTCATTTTATATAAATCTAGACTAAAGAGAAAAAAACAAAACTTGTCTGGAGAAAAAACAAGTAGGGCACTTCACCAAGGACAAAAACAGAAACTCCAACTCTGTATGAATGTGATATTTCTCCTTTTTCTTTTTTTTTTTTTTGCTCTTAGCTGTAAACAAGCCACCTGAAGAGAATGGATTTCTTCAGCTTCATGCTCTCTACCTTCTGGGACAAACTTTCTGCATGTGAGACGTCCAGACAGTTTAGTCCGCTTTCAAAACAGCAGTTTGAGGATGAACCAAACCAGACAATGCATGAAATTTTACAATAAGGTAAATTACTTACTTACAGAAGTATGCCACAATGTTTTCACACAGTCACGATAAATAGAAAGAGCGCATCATTTAAATTTAGATGTACCTTTGGAATCTATGGGTCCCGTCATTCCACAATATTTGCACCTCTTTGTGTAACTCACTGTTAGATCTCCTCACTGAAAGATCAACTTTAGTTGGTCAACTGCCTACCCACATAATTTTTTTCTTTTATTTATTCCTCTTTACAGGATGGATCCCCCTCATCCTGTAGAGAGTGTAGACAGAACGTCTCCAGTGTTATCACCCTTGCAATGACATTGCCAGGGTTTTGTTTCAAGCTTCCGGCTCTTTACCCTGATTAAAAGGCTCTATCCTATGGGTTGCCACTGGTCAGATTAGATGTTTGCTGACAAGAGAGCAGTGGTGGTGGAGCTCACTGGGGACAACAACAGGAAGCAAAGAAGATAGTTGGAAGACCATGTCGCTGATCAAGAGGGAGGCGTAGCATCTACACTCCCTGCACAGCATGAGGAGCGTCTACCTTGTCCTGCCAATCCTCAATATGTCATACAGAAGTACCATAGAGAACGTTTTGACCAGATTTGTCTGTATTTTTTGGGAGGCTGTAATTTTTCTTGCTAGAAAGTGATGAGGCGTCAGATGTCCCTCTGTTCAGGACATTGCACCTAAATACTGCGTGTGTCGAGCTAGAAACCTCATTAATGACCCCCAACACTTGAACTATGGATTTTTTCTCCTGCTGGCCGCTGGGAATAGATGTTGCTGTATTAAGTGCAGGACCAGCAGATTTTGCAGAAGCTCTTTCCCAAAAGGTCATTGGATTACTGAACTGTATATCACAATACACCACCTATACTGGGACCTATTTACAGTTTGTTTATGCTATGTTTTTGTGATGTTAGAGCAAAATTAACGCTTTCAGAACATGTTCCACGGTGATACACACCATTAAGAATTCAACTGAAAAATTAAAAAAACAGAGGCAAAAGGAGAAAAAGAAAATACTGTTCAACCAGTGATTGAACCTTCCACACACGTGTCTTTTTGATAAAATCACTTGATGCACACTCACTGCATGCAAATGATCTCCATTCTACCAGCGCCATTTGGCTGGACCTCTGTTGTACAAAGTCAGTCACTGTAAGGGAGTAAATATCCACATTATTATCCGTGCAATTGATCATTTTATGTAAAATATCATTTTTGGCCTCAATCCTCACATCGACATTAACATTTGTAATGACATTTGTAACATTTATTACTATGCACACACACACACCCACCCACCCACACACACACACCCACACACACACACATATATATATATATATATATATATATATGTATATATATATATATATATATATATATAAACTACAAATCTCCCCCAAAGGAGTTAAGCATGAAAACTCTTAATGTCTCTCAAAGAAATGCTAGAAAGATTTTACAGAAATATAATTTTATCGACACCAAGAACTATAAAAGCTTCACCTGGACTCTGCTCAGATCAATCTGTTACACTAGGTGCTTGTTCCTTGAACAGTAGGAGGTGCTGTGTGATTGAAATCCTTCATTCTGAGAGAGAGAGAGAGAGAGAGGCAGAGAGAGAGAAAGCAAACTGCTTGCGTGGGTCGGACCAGGTACTAGCTATCAGTCAATGTGATATACTAAGACCCATTTTAGCATATGACACCTCAATCACCTGGGTGAAGGGACTCAGATTGCTTTAAAACAAGTGTCACAAACAATGGAGCAACATGAACACAGTCAGCAGCCCAGAAAGTCATCAAAAGGCCTCCCTCTGTGTGTGTAGGTGCATTTCTGCCTGCCTGCACAGTGGGAGGGGAAGAAAAAATTTTGGCTTAATTGTATTATTTGGATTTATTTTTAGAGATTTATCCCAACAAACTGTGAATATGTGTCTTAGTTTGGATGGTCCCTAATTAGTATTGTTAACTCTGAAAGGCTCACGTGTGTATTCTCTGTTACATCATAATTTCTATAATCAAGTAGAGCTGAAAATTAGATGGTAATCAAAATTCACAAAAGCCCCGCGTGCGCTGTAATCAGCCATAGTATGTAGGAACCCACTTGCTTTCCCCTGCACAATGCACATCATTCCTGCTTGTCTGGGAGCATTCAGGCTGAACAAATGCTCCTGGTAGTAAGCAAGAGTGAAACAACGAGAGATGGCACCACGACAGCAAGTACGATCCCACAGCTGTGGAGCATCTTCCTTCTCCTTTCCTCTCCTCCGGGGCAAAAAACTACGACTACGACTGAACCATCCCCACGCCGATTTTCTCAGCATTCTTCAGTCTTTGTGTCATCTGGGGGGAGACACATGTGAAGAATGGCTGAACTCCTGCTTTAGCCGGAGGCTCAGAGTAGGTTCAACTTTCATTAAAGTGCCCTCTGCGGCAGCTTGATCTTCATGAAAGCTGAAATCATCTTTGATTCTCTTTCAATCGTGGAGTGATGTTTTGATTTTTTTCCCCTTTATTTTTATTTAAGAAACATCAAAGAGATTTCTAGCACATAAGTAAAAAGTAAATTCCTTTATAATTTACATGAAGAGAGCGCCAAAGCTACAGGTGCTCCCATCCCCAGTAAATAATAACTTCTACAGACTATTAAAAATGAACCAGACTTACACACCTGTGTATACATTCTCTATAGCATCTGAACGTGTTTACAACTGTGTCAGTGATTTGCATTCTGATGCATAAATGTATTTTAGAAGGCACATTTCCACGCTGGATTCCTTTGAAGATTCATGGCTTTACTTTGAAGTGAGTGTACTGATTCAGACAATGCAGTCAAAGCAGGCAATGGACAGAACAGATGGACGGGGGTGAATACTGATGGGAGATTTAGTGTTTCTTGATCTGCAAGTGGTTGCTTTGTTGAGCACTCCATGAACAGAAATCAAAATAAATATGTAAAGAAAAGTCACAGATGACATGGTGATATGTGTTTCCATGTTTTTATCTATTTTCTATGAACATGAAAAATCTGTGTGTGAATGTGTGTGAATTTGTGAATGCAATTGGGAAATTTGACTGTAGTGTAAAGCATTCTCAGTGGTTAGAATGACTAGTAAAATGCAGTAAAAAAAGTTGCTGCCAGAAAAAATAATTCTAATAAATCCCTAAAACAAACAGTGTGGCATTTATATATTCACATCTTCTCCTGTCTGCACATAAAAATTTGTCAAAGCAACTACATTTTAAAGTATCTCCAGCTCATTATATACCTCAATGCTCCAAACAAAAATAAAAAAAACAGAGTATCCATCCTTGAATATTTAATCTCTTGCTTGTGAAATTATTTTCTCGTTCTGTGCTAGTTACAACCTTCGATATTTAGTTTGAATTAAACTCTAACTAGTAATGAAACTCAGAGAGCTAAATGTGCTGCTCCCATATCTGAGAAAAATTCAAGATAATTCTTTCCATGGTTTTCAAATTGTGGTGCATAAAGCTGCTGTCATTACTTGAGCTGCCTATTAGTGGTACTCAATTTTTGCATCAGTTATTTATAAAGTAAATATCAACACAGAGCCGTTAAGCACTAACATCATCATATTGATCGGAAACTCCCCTGAAGAGAAGTGCAGTGGTGTTTATTTTTGTACAAACTGAAGTGGATAACATTGAGGCAGGAACAAGTGCTACTATTTGGGTTGTTTTGAAAACATTGGGGTAACATTGGGCAGGACCCAGATTTCGTATTTGAAGCCCCTATGTAAGATTTTGAAGTGAGGGTGGGGGAGAAACCGACTTTCCTATTTCAAAGAAACCTTTGATTAATTCTACCAAATGGATCTGGGAAGTTTCACCTCTTTGGAAAAATACAGCAGACCATTACACAGTATTTTAGATCAAAGCATATTCATATCAGAAAGGCAGAGCCAAAGAGCAATTTAGACAAACATGCAGGCGGGAATGATTGAAATTAATTTAGTGGTATAAGGTCATGACATGATTTAACAAATACTATATCAGTTATGTCATAACATTTGCAATATGTCTTACATCCATTTTAGTCTATAATGCTATTCTTTTTGCTAACATAAACTGTTTGTACATTTAAAGTGACTCCAAATACACACTAATCAACTTGAAAGCCACAAAGATGCATATGGTATTAATATCTAGTCCTCACAAAGACTGTGAAGAGTGGGTGGAAAAGGTACGCAGATACAGTATTTGTTCCTATAAACAGTACGGATTTTTACTTCAGGCCTAAACAGAGCATTGTTTTATTATGTCAAGGTGAGCTATGTTCACTCAAAGATGGTCATGTAAACAGCGGCATCGGTCTGATTAAAGTTCTCTAAAAAATTATTTTCACTCGTGAACAGCAACCCTGCATAACGCCGTGGAATTGAAAATGTTTAAGTCTTATTTCAGCCAGGGTTATAAAATGTCTTTCAGGATGGATGTGTAGTGAAAAAGGTGGCATTTAAGTGGTCCTTTTCATAAAAGGCTTTGAGAACCACTGGTTTAGTTGCTGGAAAAATATTTTAGCTTACAAGAAAGGTGAATGAGTTGCTGTAGTGCCAGGAGAGAACATTTATCAGAAATTGACAAAGCTAATTCCTTCTGGAGATGGCTGAGACTGAGGAATTTTGACTCTCATCACTTAAGCAAGTATGTATTCCACTTCCACAGCATGAAAACAGCTGTTACAGATGAGATAAAAACACAGTGCAGCTAAATAATCATTATGGGTTTAAATCCTACTTGTTAGCATCTTTTTGGAAACCAGATACAGTTTTATCCATCTTTTGATGAAAACATAATCATATTCCTTGTATTTTGTACTAATATAACATTTGTTCTCCAAAGCTGTGTGTCTCCACTTGCAGGACACTTAAAGAATGTGACAGTACTTGCTCATGAACATAAAAAAAAGAATTAAATGACTCAAACATGACAAATTGATTTCCTTCAGTCCTAACATAATCTGATTTTAAAGCTGCATTATGCAGTTTTGAATACAGAGACAACTAGGTCACAAGTCACATCTCACAATTTGCAGAAGAAAATGTGGGATTGAGAGTGAGTTATGGAGCTCTACTCAGCTCACCATGTGTGTCGTTGAAGTAAGTCTGTTAGTGCATGAATGCTCAACGGCAGCATACAGATGTGTTTACTGCCTCTGCAGCCTTGTAATTTACTTTAAATATAAGGCAAACGACAGCCAGAAAGATGTGACTTGTCAAGCCAAAGTAATGTATTCCTATAATAAAAAATACATAATGTATGTCAAGGTAAATGTATGTTCAGCATAACATAATACAATATATTTCTTAAATATCTTTTATACAAACTCAAAAGACGTTAAAAGACCCATTTTTGTGATTTGTGACAGATCCCTACTTAGTTTTATTGAATCACATCTCCCTCTAAATTAAAGTGTTCTCCTGCTGTGAAAGAAATTAAGCTTTCTCTAAAACCATGTTCCAATTTTAATAAAACCATTTTTTTTAAAAGGGGCATTTTGTGCAGGTAATTATCTCCATTTTAATCTTGGAGACAGAGAGCCAAAGCCTAGGGTCACATGCTCCCTTAATTTGGTGTCTGCAAAGAAACTTTAAAAAATTGACGATGACATCATGGCAGATGTAAGAAGAAATGTCTCTCCAGGCTATGTCTCAACCAGTCCACAAGATAATGTGTCATCCGCAGGTGCACAAATGTGCAATGCAGGCAACATTATGGCAGCACAGTTTTCTGTGTTGTGGTTGGAAACTGCCTGTAGGCAGGAACTTTATCTGATAAGTACGTGGGAGGTTCTGGCTTTTATTTCAAGGAGAGGTAAAGGAAATTTCAAGGGTGCAAAAGAAGCAGAGCATGTAAAGAATTCCAGCATTCCTTTTTTTATCAGGATACTGAGTTACTTTGTGACTCTTGCACTTTTACCAGAAGTAGGCAAAAAATAGAGAAATATTCCTTTAATACAACTTTCAATGCCATCAGGCCTCCAGACAGCAACTTCACAGAGAAAGCTATCTGCGCTGTCTCATGTGTCACATATGAAATGCTTTCTTCAAACAGCTTTTGATCTAGAAATTGTAAGAAGGTGAAGACAAAGGTAATGAGACACAAAGCCACGACAATGTGGCAACACCAGCTATGTTGAAATTCAACTTTTGAAGCAAAGAAATTTCTCTCACATACTTATTGTAGGAAATATGAAAAAAAGGATACAAAGTATCCCATAAAAGCCATACTACTTGAACCTTTTCTCTCTTTGTCATTTAACAAGCAGAAATACTTAGGTGTATTTTATCTGGATTTGATGTTAAAGTAGAGTACATTGGTGAGTAAATAACATCCCACTGAACCAGAAGGCTGGACAAGGAAAGCATTAACAACGTAAATTGGCTTAACTCTGCTTTTTATGAACATGAGTGGCCAAGAAGAAAGCCATCATTAAAATAAAGTTTGTGAAAAGATTTTATATCAATGTAACAATGGAACGGCACATCATTAGTATATTATGATTGTTATTTTACTATCATTATTATCATCATTTGTTTTTCAATTTAATTTGCTTGTTATATAACTTATGTGTATTATATGGTTAAATATGGTGTAGATTGGAAAGGAGTATGTCTGGTTGCTATTTACAATTGTCATTATTATTATCACAGGTCAGTAAATTTTCTTGTCCTTTTATGAGAGTCAGTTTAAAATCATTTTGTTTTTATGTAATGTAATTTATTTGTTGGTTCTTTTTGTAGGGTAAATGGAACAGCCGTATCAATACCACAACATGTTTTTAATAGCAAATTTCTGATAATGACTGAATCATTTTAATGTTATATTAAAATGAGATAGGGTATCATTTTAAAATTTTATGTAATTTATCTAATCAGGTAAAAGACCATCTCATTTCTAAGCATGACCTGGGCAGAAAATATGCAACACACAACCACCATTAAATATGTGTTCACTTCTTTCAATTCCTTTTCAAACAGAAAAGGAATTAGTGGTAAGCTAATTATTTTGTTCTTGGTAATGCATACACATGCTTTCTCTTGTCCTACTGGTTACTTATTTTCTTTAAAAAAAACTGTACCAAATGAATAAATAATTGAATAAATAAAGGTGATGAGATATCATATCTACAGTTTACTATAAGTCATAGCAAACTGTAGTCATAGCAAATATGTGGCTCAATGTGACCAAACTATTTGTTCACCATGCAAAATGGTGACGGAAAACACTGCAACAGGAAAATTGGTCAGGTTGTATTGCTGTCAGGTTGGAGATGGAGCTAAATAGTGGACAACACTTGAGGAACTATTAGAAAAATCCCAAAATGTCAGTGAATTTCAGTCTAGTTTTGTGAAGCTGGTAGAGACAGAATCCCCCCCCAAAAAAATTCAGGAGTGGCAAAAAGACTCCCCTGTCCTTGTCCTTTGGTGAACAAAAGAAAATTTCTACAAAGTATTCCTTTGGGGTGAATGGTGTGTGTACTTTTTATATGCTTTTTCCATTATATACCACTTTGTGTTGGTCTATCACATAGGATCCAAATGAAATGCCCACAATTTTGTGGTTGTAGCTTGAGAAAATGTGCAAAAGATCAAAGGGTGGGAACACCTTTGCAAGGAAGTCTAATTATTTTTGTTTGCTGGCTCAAATAACACAAGATCCCATAAAACAACCACCCTGTAGTTTATGTGTAATTTACAGAGAGCCAAAAGCATTTTTCTCTAATCCAGGTAATACAAGTAGCATGGTGTGAGAAACACATCATATCAAATATTTGAGTTATACTATGTGCAATAAGCAAAGAAACAAAACAATTTAGAAGAACTGCAGTGTTTCACAAGCTTTTTGCCTTTTTTCATTCCGTTCACGATTAAGATACTCAGTCATTTGCATGCTCCCATGCTGGGAATCAACAAGAACAGTAGTTATTTTGTGCTGTTTGGACTTGAAAGGTTTAGCTGTGGGTTATACGTCTCATTTTACACTTTCAGGTAACTGTAGTAGTACTGGCAAGTTCATCCCTGCTTTCATTCAGAGTTTGAATCCAAGCTTTTGGACTTTGCTGCAAACCTCAACCCTATATTTTCCTGTGTGATTATTTAAAAAAGGCCAGAAGTGCCACAAAATCCTAAAAATAACTAAATACAAGTATTAAAACAATAAGTTTATTTTGAACAAAAGCATGAAGAATATAACGCTCTTATCTTGTGAGGATTATCCAAAGAGTATGGTGTGTAAGAACAGCAGCTGCTTAGCAACTAGAGAATGATCTATTACACATACTGATTTCCAATAAGTTCAGCAACCTATACATATAATTACATAACATTATATGTATGCTGGACAACCCTACCACCAGCACAATATAAAAAAGGAGCACATACAATCAGCTATAAATGACATTCAAATAAGTAAAAGCAATCCAGCCAGCCTAATCAAACATACTGCCTTACTGGGGTGTCTAATGTATAAAGGGCATTTCTGAGCCTCAATGGGATAAACCAAAAGATCCTAGAGAAAGGTTTTGTTTTGTCTGCACATGTCTATACACATTTCAAGAATGTGGAGAATGGTAAGCAAGCAACAAGAGGGGCTTTGTGTTTCTCTATCCACTGCCCACCCAGTAGATTAGCCTCTTATCTGTTAAATGAGACTGTGCCGACAGATTTGGATAGCAGGCCCCTGGCATCAGCAGCGTGCTCTGTGCACTGAGAGCTCTGCTGTATCACAGATAGTCCCTTCGCAACAGCTAGGCAGCACAGACAGCCTTGGACCAGGCAGTGGGTGGATATGTGGAGACACATAATAGGCAGCTTCAGATGCTGCCATTCCTCCTGCTTCAACACTGCAGGTATTTTTTTCCCCCCTTTCAAGCTGTTTCTTGTCACAGATACAAAATTATAGCCATTTTTGTGTAAATTACATATTGTTCTGAAATCACAGTGTTAAGTAATGCAACAAGAAGACAAAAAACACAAGCCTTTTTCAAATGTCACTGTCACTTGAACATAAAAAACACAAAGGTAAAGACATAAAGAATGTGCTATGTTTATTCTTGTAAAGTACTATTTAAATGTTTTTTTTTTCAGGCTTACCCATCTTTTCCATTGTATATTTATGCAAATGATTGGTAGGTGCAAAACTCTTTTCATGCCAGTCAGTACTAAGGACAGTAGACACAATCCAATAATTCATATTTCTTGTATTTCTGTAAAATCTGATAAAATCTTGATCTCCTCTGCCTGTTGGAGACGAGAGCAATTTAAATGAAAACCAAATACAATTACAAGTGCTTTAAAGAAAACCTCCCCTCTCCTGGAACATTATTTACCAGGGAAATATGTGGAGTGGCAGTTTCTCAGTAATTAGGAAGCCCTAGGTTGGTTTATTTTGAGTAAAAAATGGGAAACCTAACCAAAATGAGGCCTGGTTGTTCCAGCCTTGAGAGTCCAGCCAACGGCAGAGAAGAGAACGTCTTTATGCTGTCTGCTATCAGGTAGTCCTAAGAGATGACTTATTTTCACGTTTCTCTCACAATATGTACCAGAACATAAAGTTTCTTGCATACCCCTAGAACGTTTTTGTAACTTTTTATTACTTTACCACCAGAAATCTTATTGGGATTTTATGTGATAGAGTAATACAAAGTAAAGCCAACTTGCGAAGGTAAAGAAACGAATAAATGAATTTTTAGATGTTTTTGCAATTAAGGAATAAATGTGGAATTGATTTGTCTTGAACTAATTGAACTCTGAAATTCCAAGTGAACTAAAACAATCTTTTACCACAATCCATGTGTGTAATTTAATCCCTGTATAAATGAAGCTCTTTTATAAGGAATCAGACATTTGTTAGAAAACATTAATGAAAAGCAGCTAAACAAACAGACCAAGAACCAAGAAACACAGCAGACAGGTCAGTAGGTTAGTGATAAAGTTATGGAAAAGTTTACAGCTCATAAATCAATATTCCAAGCTGTGAACATTTTAAAGAACACTGTTGAAGTCGTCATCTAACAATGAAAAGTGTATGGGCACAACAGCAAACTTACCAAAACATATCCATTCACTTTAATTTGTAATTTTGTAAGGCTCTGCATGTTTTCTAATAGGTTTGTTAGGCACTTTTGTTTCATTCATTGCCTCAAGTGAATTTAAAACAAATGCTGAATTAAATAGAAGATACAAGTATTATCTGCATGAAGAAAAATACAATTCTTTTATTATATTTTTACAAATTACTCGGATATTTTTCCACATGTACAATAATCTAAACTTTTTTGTATATTTGTCGGCCGTGTTGTTGTTTCATCCCTTATTCCAGAAAAAAACAAGTATTTATTTCATTCAGTTCTGTCCACAAGGTTGAGATGAGAAGCTGGTAATAAGTCATATCATTGAATTTTTGAAACCACAGATATGATTTGAAAAGATTGATACTTTTTCTTTCATTAATGTGGACTCCATCTTGCTATAAATGTACAAAAACAATTTGCGCCTTCATGTTGTCACATCACCACATATTTTATAAGTTACTTCATGTTTGCCAGCAAATACATTCATTACTCAATATTATCAGACAGGATTTTCTTCTCTTGAACAAATCACACTCAAATACAAAGAAAGATCAATAAGACTTCAGGCGCTAAATAAATTGTCTGGGTCTTTACTCTTCATGGTAGCACTAAGCAGAAGTCAGGTATGTTCACAAATGTATTTTTTGTTGCTAAATGTTGTCAAACCTGAGTTTGCATGTTTTAATTCTGCAAGAACTGCTCTTAAGATAAAGTCTCGTTGCACTGATGCAGTTGTTCATATTTAAATTATGTATTTCTTGGAAAGTTCACTCATATTTTTTTCTCATTTATGCAAATTACAGGCAGAGTAAACAGCTTCTTGAGGTTCAGAGTTGTTTGTATTACATATGCTCCCTTTATGTCTATAAATATGACCCACTCGCTTTTAAAGCTGCCATGGATCACTATCCTCCCTCTTTCAACATGTTTATTAAGCTGGCATCGTAGTGAGGTAATTTGGCCATTCTATGGCAGTAGTCAGTCATCTTCTGAATGCAGAAGAAGATAACAAACATGTCAACGTGTCATGTTGGGTTTGAATGTTAGCCCAAATGCAGAACACAACCACAGGAGAAGTGAAATCAGTTTTAAATGATTTATTAAAGATCACACAATAATCAAAGAGAGAGAGTCGGGGTGGTCTGGTCCAGGGGAATAAACAGTAATGGTAGCAACAGTTCACTGGGAGGGAAAAAAGCAGGGTGGTTAGTTCAGGGGTCGTGGGAGAGTGGAAAACTCTCGGGGGGAAAAGACGGGTAGATCTTACTTGTGGTTGTTGGAGCAGAGTTGTGGAGGGAAACTGGGTTGGTCCGGGGTCTCGGTCCCTAATGGATCCAGGAACAGCGGAGGAGTGCGGCGGGGAGCGGACAGGCAGGCTCGGGTGAAACGGAGACACGGAGGAGTGGAACGGCCGCCAGCCGTGGAGTCCAGAGGAGATTTGCAAACAGCAGAGAGGTGAGTCTGGGAACTCGGGCAACCTGAAGGCAACGGAGAAGAACGAAAGATTCACTAGAAGGTTCAGGCAACAAGGAACTCTAAGAAAAGCTAAAGGGGGGCTCAGAGGTACCGTGACTGGCACAACACTCAGGCGACGTTGGACTGACGGCCCACTCCTATGACTGCTCCGCTGATGAAGGTGATCGGGAGCAGCTGGGGAAAATAATGACGTCACCGCGCTCCATCCGAAACCTGTCGCCTTCTGGTGGTAATATGTAGAACGGCGCGCAGGCAACCCCACCAATAGGACAGAGAGCCCCGGAACACAACACAACGGTGGAGAAAATCTTGATTATAGACAAAGACATAAAAAAGGCGCCCTGCAGTAGAATGATGTTGTCTGTACTACTAATAAATAAAGACATGGTAAGTGAATGGAGAAGTTCCATCATTTTTGTCATCATCCTCCTCTTTTTTTGTTCCTTTTGATGATCGCACCACATTTCACTTTCATTTCATAGTTGTTTTTGTTTGTTTTTTATTTCAATATATAATACTGCATTTGTATAGAATGCATGTATTTCTTACATGGGACCTGTCACTTCAGGAGAGCTAACTCTAGGTGACAAGAAAACTGGATCTCATGGTCCAATATACAGAAGTGTTCCAATATAAAGAAAGGCTGATACAAATCACCCTCCCACATTGTCCATTAGACCTGAACATTAGCTTTTCTGTATTGCTGTCAGCTAAAAAATTGTGCAATGTCACTTTTTGGAAACAAATCTTCTTGGCAAGGTATTTGAAATTAAGACTTTTATCCACATTCATCAAGATTGGAAAAACAACAAGGAAGAAATCAATTGGATCTCGTTTAAGAATTAGTCATGCCTTTAAGTGAGTGTTGCCTCCATGCCCTCCTGGAATATTCCTTGGAGAGAAAGAAGAAGGCACTTTATTTCGAAAAAAAAATCAAAAATCAAATTGTTACTACAAATCCCGTTCAGTCAGTCAAGGAAATGCAACTAGAAAGAGACATGCAGCTAGCTGACTTGATCATCACAGAAAAATCTGTGGGCAGATCAAACATGCACTGCCTCCAAGACAGCCTGAAAATATTTGTTGAAACGATCTGTAAGAAGGAGTGGGTGAAAATTCATAAACCAAGAGCAGAAAGTAAACAAAAAAACTCTTAGAAGTTGTAAAGTCTGTCAAACACCCGAAGTTTTGACTTTATGAGGTAATTTTAGTTTTTAACATTTCATACATTAAATACTGTAGAAAAGTCAAAGCTAACAGACATTAGTTGTATTATGAGTGTTCTGCAAAGACTGTTTGATTCTTTCCTTTTAAAAGAAAAGATACAGAATTCCTTCAAGGTATCAGCAACGTTTTTGGACACTTGCATGACGAAATCTTGGGATTAAAAACAATGCTCCAGAGTCTATATAAAATTTATTCTCTCCCACATATCACTTGGCTGGATTTGAGGCTTTGTTTCCTACAGCCTTTGACTCATGCCATCTCAGTCTGAGTTGTTTCTACAGGACTAGGAGCCAAATAAGGCAGGTTGAAATGCCCCCACCCGGTCTGACTCATGATTTGATCTGGTGTGTTGTCTCTTACACCAAAGGCCGGAGTTGATTGGTAGTATTAAGTGCACACCTGGGACCCAAATCCTTACTTTTTCCCCCACTTCCATCCTCCCTAAGCCCAGGGTCTGAGATGCATGCAAGGGAGGAGAGCTCTACTGAACACTTGGCAGCTCGTGTGGATTTACTGAGACAGAACTGCCTGCCATGTTAGGCATGAGTGCCAGTCACCGTCAGGTCCAATGGACAAAACTGGAGCACATTCCTGAAGCCTTACATGTTCTTGCTGGTTAATAAATCTCTTACCCTGCAGAGGACAGGAAAAGCAAGGGGTTGATCATTATCCAGACCATAGAAGTAACTGGAGAGGACATAGAGTCAGTTTACATTGGGGGTGGCCTGTCACACTCACAGTGGTTCATTTCTCCCCAATATATAAACAAGAACCCCATGTAAATGAATGCTCCATGAAATAATACATATGTTTTAAGTTTTAGGTAGGTGAAATCCCTACACTCCAAATGTTGTTGAGTTCTTTAGTATCATAGCTTTTGTCTGAAAATAAATCTCAGTTAGACGTATGATCAAGGTTTCAGTAAAATGGGTTGAAAAAAATATGCCAAATATGCTGTCACACTTTAAATGTATCGACCAAAACTACAGCAAGTGAAAATCACTGCTGTTGTTTTATTTTATAAATTTTACTCAGGTCAATATTGATTAGACATGCTCGCAATGCGTTTTCTTATTATAGCTCTTTTTAAGTTGAACGTTTGCTATCTTGATGATATTTTCTGGATAATAAATGAATAATTAAAAATTACATTAACAATAATAACAATATTAAGACTATTACTACCACCACTAATAATTTTTTTTCCCCAATATTTTCAAATATTTATAATAGGGTAATATTAAAATAACAATTGGCTTGATTTCTGTCTGCTGAGTATTGCTCATAATGTACCTAGCATTAGGGTGTGCTTTTATTCATGACAATGAACAGAGGTATAAAATCTGACAACTTTAGCCTACCTTCTACAACCTAAACATAATAGCCATTCACAATTTAGATTGTCCTTTTCAGTAAAAGATAAGCTATAATATTCAATTACCTTATAAATCATGTTACTTGAAGTCATGTATATGTACTTATAATTTTTATGGTGAGGGTTTCAAGGAAGTTGCTTATTAGTTCAGTTATTATATTTACGTTATTAAGGTAATAGATGGTCAGCAACCTGCTTACTCATTAAGTCTCCTCATATTATTATGTTATACAAACTTGTTTGGGAAAACTTGTCTACACCACTTTGAAGAAACCTTCCTGGGTGGCATGTGCTGGAGGTAGACTGCTACTCATGCCATTTGCTCGTAATAAGGAAGTACATCATGTGGTGAGGAAGAAAAAATACTCAGCCTTTCCTGATCAGTTGTCATTCGATGCCTTCTGACAAGAAAGTGTTTGACATGCTTTTTTTTTTGGAGAATTAAAAACAAACATATAGTTTTTAATGACATATGGTTTAATTGAAAATTAATGACAGTAACTGTCTGAATAAAGCCAGCAAGCACTTTCATTGTAAGTGAATTTCTCCATTGTGGCAATAATTTATCAAACTGTTTCTGTTGAAAGCAGTCAAGCATTTTGAAAATCTGTGAAAATCTTCATTTGATCACAGTGTTTTGAAAACAGAAGCAGAAAGAATATGTGCAATACCCTTTCAGAAAAGGTCTAATAAAGACTAAGCATCAGGTGGTTCAAGGCAACAGTACAAAGCACAGCATTACCATTTACCTCAAACTCTCTATCTTGAGGTTAACTCATCTGTCTTTCCCTTAAATGTACAGCTTAGACTTTTTGAAGTGGACTTCTTTTCAAAGGTTATGACTTGTCAATATCTGACCTGCAGATAGCTCTCTTAGTGTCTTCACGTAGATGGAAGAGAAATTTGTTCTACCATCAAGAGCTACTTTAAGTGGGGCCAAGACACATCTTAAGTCTCAGAAATGTCAAAGCCAACTTTATACCTTTTCAGCTGTAAAATGCTTGCATTGGATGGTAGTTGACATGGAAGTCAATAGTTAGTTGCAGTAATATTAGTCTGCAGTATTTAACATCATTCCCTTTTAAAACAACACATTAGATGCCATAAACTACTGTATATCTCATCAGACAATTTTTTCACTTAGATATAGTTTTGTTGTACTCTAACACATCATATCACACATTTTTGTATTTATTTGTGCTAAGCCATCCACTTGCTGTTTATCCCCACCTGTTCCTGGAGAGTCAAGGAGCTAGTGCCCAACTATAGCAGTCATGGATGGAACACACTTTGAAGAGGTCACCAGTCCAACACAGGTTAACACATAGCCAAATGACCAGGTACACACACACTCCCTCCTAACAGCAATTTAGAGAAACCAAACAGCATAACATGCTTGTTTTTGGACTGTGCATTTACCATCTTAGGATGCGTAAGACTGGAGTTGTTTATCTGCTTCTTCTGGATAACTAATTTTAGTTTCATTAAGACAAAGATGTGGAAAGACTTGTCTCCTGCAGGTAAGATATTGACAGGTCATAATCTCTCAATTAGTTACTAGCAGGGGTAGAATAAATGCTTGAATAAGGGAACTCGGTGTACCTAATAGCTCTTTGACTATTTAATTACAGGTAAATACGAAATTCAGACTTTGTGGGTGTTTGCCATTATAATTATAATCCACTCAATGTGCCTGTAATGTTCTCACTGTTAATTGGACTGTATAGGAATCTTGTTAAAGAAATGCTGGATTGCACTTAGGTCACTTTGGGTAAATGCTAAAGTTGCAGTACTCACTTAAAGCCCATTGAGGACCTATTCAGTTGTTGAGTTCTGATTTGACTTCAGCTTTTTATGGGGGTCATTTTGTGGTCACTCCATTTGATGACTTCAGTATTTGCTAATGTGCCTCTGATGTGTTTCAGAGCCAAATTAGCCCCGTTTGTCGCCGATAACAAAACTATTACCTCACTCACAATGATCATTAGGGGCTTTTTGTCAGACTTCCATAGAGCATGCAGTCTCTTTAACAGCTGTGTGTACAGGCTCTTATGAAGTAGCCTGTTCTTTCACGGCTTGTATGTAGAGAAGTGTCCAATGCTTTGTAATTGCCTTCGAGGTCTCCTCAGGTGGATTAATTATGCAGTGAAAATTGGACATTATCAGCTAACTTGCCTCAGCACGAAAGCGATGGGATTAATTAGCACTGAGATAAGTGCAAATATGACAAGTTGAAACTACAAGTCCCAATGTGCTTTTGAGCAAAACAAACTATTTGTTAAAAAAAACAAACTATTTCTCGTTTTACATTAAAACATGTTTTACAGACCACTGACTTGCTAATAACCCATTTTAATTCAATGATTCGGCAAGGTTAGTGATTTTTTTTGAAAATAGGTATTTGTTCTAAGTGCCGGGAACTGAATTAAAAAAGGCACATAGAAAGAAAATTATTCTTCCTCCAGTTCTAATATCAAATTACAGTGGTGCAGAGAAAACCCACCCATCACATTCCAATTAAAGCTTCTTATAGACAAAAGACTAATTCCTTATCAGCATTGTGTATCTTTTATGATGTCATATCTCTTTTAAGACATTCATATTCGTGCAGCCGTTTTATGCTGAACAGAATTTTGTATAATGTTACTAATAATGCTATGATACGCAATAACACTCATTTGAATACATTTGTGATCAATATCGTCCTAAAAGCATTCATTAAAGTATCTGAATTTTGATTTGGTTAAAAAAAACCCATAAATTACAAGATAAGTGTTGATATGGCCCAAAGTATTAGATCAGAGTTCTGATTGTTTAGTTTTAACAGTTGGAAATTCTGGATTAAACATCTAATCTCTATTATTTATATTCCACAAGGGATTTTAATCTTCTGTACCAGTGAGTGAGACAACAAGGGACTTGTGTGGCCATGTTTTTTCTTTTGCAGCAAATGTATGTATTTGCTTGTTCAACAAATTGTTTTTTCTCAAAAACAGCTTCTTCACAATTTACAGTGATAGCAAAGGGTGTCAGTCAGTACAGAGAGACTGTATTGGCTGCTGCAGCTATTTGTCAGTCTGTGTGCTGTTACCTGCTCCAAAGCTGTTTATAAGGAGCTGTCCATGTGGAGAAGAGCTGCAAAGAAGAGCAGATAAAATATTAGTCAGTACATTACTATGATTCTAAAAAGCAAAATATATTAAGTGACTTTTGAATACACATTATTAGCTTGAACTACAGTAAAATAGGCATTTTAGCTAACATGAGTAAGACATGAGCATATCAAAACTTGCCCTTGTGTGTTGAATCAGAAATATCTTTATGATAAAGTAATGTGTGATTCAGGTGACGTGCAGCCATAATGTTACACCAGCTTCCTTAACCTAACTAATTATATGCTAAACTTCCATATTCTGGCTGACCAGAAAGTCTGGTTGAGGAAAAACTGTATTTAAAAACACATATGCAAGAGACTGCAGAGTTAGATCGGGGCTTGACGTGAGCAAATTCCTACTCTTTAATGACTCGAATCAAGATAGGGGACACCAATCGTGATCCAGACTTTGCAAAAATTTCTAATATGAGAGCCACCTACACACTCTAAGTTCCCACTGACAAAAATTGTTCAGGAAAAATAAGATATGTGAAGCGTTTCACTACTCATTGCAACTCCCTCTGCAGTTCAGTAAACAGCTCAAAATAACCCTCCCAATAAGTCACTTGGAAGAAAATGTGAGGAGTCAGCTGATTCCTAATCCTCTCTCTTTTCCTGGGCTTTCACATCAAGTGTCAGACTGATATGTGCAATCACATGAAAGCCCCTATGCAGTGGGGCTATCATGGTCTAGTAAACCTCCAAGCTCTATTGTGTGTTTTGGCAAAATGAGAATTGAGTGATGCATGTGTAATGAAATTCCTTCATCTGCCTTCAATCCAAACAACAGGATGATAGCACAGCAAACACAGATAGTCTTCATAACATGTTTGTGCAGATGACTTATTCATTTGAGTTAGATACAATCAAGCAAACAAAACAAGAGATGTTTTAAATTTTGTACGATCATTTCAGTGATGAATAAAAAAAGTCAAAACCTAATTTAGAGGAAATTTCTTTTGACGTTCACTTAGGCAAAACACTTGTTTAGATAGTTTCCATCTGATCTATTTTACATGCAGATGTGACATGCTTGCCCTTTTTTCCACACTTTTGCCCTGGAGTAGTGAACAGAGAGTCAGAAGGATTTAGTGATTGACAGCCCTGTGAACTATTACAGACAGGCCCTATATCTCTGTTTTAAAATCCCACTCAGGCCTGCCAAGAGTGGTATTAAAATATGGAAGCCCTTCACTTGGCTGTTCTGAACCTTGAGCCATTTTTTCTTTTTTTTTTTTGCTGCAACATAATTTCAAATTCTTTGTTGATATTTATGCATGACGATGTAAATGGCAACACATACTTCACACAAAAATTTACAGTGTTGTAAAACACAAAATCAGATATCATTTGCTGGCAAACCCAATGAGAAGAATGCCCATTTGCAGTCTTTTATTAAGCAGTTTTATTTGTCAGTATAACGACATCTGTGATCGTTGCATTTTTATGAGATTTATACTCAGCCCCACGCTGTTGCTTTAACACTCGCTGCCTGTCACTTGCTGTCAGTCTGAGAGATGTTTCTCTTAAACTTTCTCTTCGTCTTTCAAGTAAATTTCCCAGTAGAGCTCCTGCCCTATTTAAAACCATAACACTGCAGTCAAATGTAACCAGTTGTTCATATTGGATCCATAAAATGCCACCTTCTGTTTGCATCTGTTCTGGAAATGTAAAGGAAATGCTGAGAGTCATCACAGGGAGGGTAATTAATCTCAAGGAAATCTTTAGTAATTCCGTGAGAAAATCACCTGAATATCTGCTTTAAATTCATAATCCAGAAACCAAACATGGTTCTAACAGGACTGTCATAACACTGTCAGCAAAAGCAAATAAAAGACTTAGCAGTAACTATGTTACAATTACATAATTCCTCTAAGAACTAATAATGCACCAGTACGAATGACTTTTGCTACAAACTGCAATTTGTTAATAAGATGTGTCGGTAGTAAGGATTTTGTAATGTAAAAATACAAAAATGGTAAGTAATAAAATATTGTTGATCTTATCAGGACCCATCCCTGGGCACATGTAACCTTTAGCCCATGAGTGACCCGCAGCTGCTCTGAGAAAAGATTCTTGGCCTTTGTTAACAAGTCTGTTCAAACAAGAACTCAGCAACTTGTGACTAATAACTCACTTGGAGATGGTAAAAAGAACAACCAAGAATTAATAAATACCCTTGGGTGTCCTCAAGACTAATAAGAGAATATCCAACAGTAACCAAAGTGCAACTTTGGCATTTTTATTTGTTATTAGGAATATATTTTTAAATAATAATCATAAAAAAAACATTATAGGAAAACCTGCTTTCAATAAAGTTTTCAAAGCAACCTGGAGAATTAAGCAATAACTTTCAAACTATTTATATAGTTTTTCACAGTGAAAAACTGCCAGTCAGTTAGACTATAGGTAGAATAGGCTTTTAGTGAAATTGCCTATTTTTTCAAAATAGGTAAATTTACAGTTGACTCAGAAAAAGACAGACCACAAGACTTCATTTCAAATGGACTTTAAAGGAACAATTATTTTAAAAACATAGTTTGCACAAAATGTGAGCAATAATGGAGCATACTGACATTAACTTTAATCTTCAAATATTTCAAAACATTCAGACTAAATAAAGTTTACCAGAACTTGCTTACAGTAGCAAATGAATATGTTAATCTACATTAGTAAGTCTATATGTTGTGAACCAGCCTGCGCAGGGTATAGGCAATATAGACACTAGCCTTGGAACAAACTAGCTAAAGAAACGATGCAAACATGACAGAAGTTTAATGGTTCACTAATCTCAATGGCTCAAACCATCATTATGCATTTTAAGATTTATGTAGATTTACAATGGTAGATAGAGCAACTACTAACTAGTTTCAACTTCCTGAAAAAAATAATCTGTATTCATAAAACCTTTAAAAAAACAAAAGTTGAAATGCATCAATCAGCTTTTTTTTTTTTTTTTTTGCTGATACTGTCTGAGGTCTGGTCTCCAGTTCCTATTTTTGATCATTTCAAAGCAGAATAGTGACTTACAGGGTAGATTTATGGTTCATGTTTTAACAAAACAAAAAATGTTCACAATAATTCACTATAGACAACAGTGTTTTTCTGTTTTGTTAAAACAAGAACAGAACATGTAATTTTTCAAAACAAAAACATGTTCACCATTATGCTAATGTTTTCAAATGAAACTTTATAGTTAAATCCTCAACTTATATATATATATATATATATATATATATATATATATATATATATAAGATATAATTTCTAATTTCCCAAAGAAAACGTCAGGCTAAATAGGTATTGTTTTGCATTTTCATTTGGTCGATTGAAATAAATAAGTAAATAAAGCAAAACACAAAGGCTTTATAAAAAAAAAAGTAGCAATTTAATTATTTGGTTGACATACCTATATCATTAGGTAAATCATCTAAAACTAGAAAATAAGCCATATGATATTGATATGTTTACTTTCTGCTATCATCTGAAATTATTTAAACTTTAAAAAAATATAAAATAAAATGTCCACTTTAGGCAGCATTCATGTGATTGAAGCCAGAGAGCAGTTGCAGTTGCAGAGCTCACCCACAACAACCATTAACTGTTTACTCTTTCTTTAATATTGAATGTACTCATGGATCAGTGCTTCTGTGTTTCTTTTTTATGTATGTCTTTATGCTTTGTCTACTCAAACCCCCAGTCATGGCAGATGGATACTCACACTGAGCCAGATTCTGCTGGAGGTTTCTTCCTGTTAAAGGACGGTTTTCCTTTTTGCTGTCGCTACATGCATCCTTAAGCATGAGAGGGGTCACTGCAAAGTTAATGATTCACCGCAATCAACTGTCCTCTGTTGCCACATGCTCATCCAGGAGGACTAAAGGCTGCAAGTCAGTAACTTGATGCAATTGCCTGGGTTAACAATACACTGAAGTAATAAACTGCGGCTCAGTGGTAGAGTTTTGCAATTAGAATGTTTGATTCCAGCTTCCTCCTGTCACACGTCAATGTATCCCTGGGTAAAATATTCAAATTCAATTCAATTCAAAAATATTTTATTGATCCCAAAGGGACCAAGAAAAGTTGTTGCAACTCATTTAATTAAAGGGTTATTGTAGATGGTGATGGCTGTGGGCAGGAAGTTCTCAAGTAGCGACCTGTATTACAACAAATTTGAAGAGGCCTCTGACTGATTCTGTTTTTCTGTAACAGTTTCATAAAGAGGAAGATGAGGGTTGTTCATAATTTTCTTGATTTTGTATAAAATTCTACTTGCACCATAATCTCCAGAGGTTCCACGGTAGTCCCCAGAAGAAAATTATCCTTCTTTATCAGGTTGTGGAGTGTTTTTAGGCCTGGTTCTGATGCTGCTACCCCAACAGATGATGGCAGAAGAGATGACACTCAGCAGACTTACAGAAGATCTCCAATGTCTTGGTGCATCTTGGTTGCAAACTGTAAAACAAACGGTGGTCAGAACATGTACAAAACAGAAAACACAAGGCCAAATAAGCAGGATTGGTTTGGCTCTAGAAGCTGGTTGACAAGAAGTTAATCTAGGTGAGTCACAAAATCAAATTGTGTCAAGGGCCCCATAAAATCTTGGGCTGGCTCTGACTGATTTGAATATAAATATGCAGCAAGTATAAAGGAGGAGGAAAAGGGTTGCAAATAGACTGCATGTACACATCCTTTCTATAGTTTACCTGCCTGGATTTGTCAAGGTTTCCTGGGAGGAGCTCTGCAGACAAAGGAGCATACTTGGATTAGGTTTTTAGGTCACTCAAGGTGGGAATATAAAAAAAACCACACACACACACACACACAATGATGCTCTAGCACCATAATTAAGCATAGTACAGTATAATTACGAGGTGAGTGCTTACAGTTGTGATGTTTTCACCTGCTCCTGTTCGGATAAAAAGAAGGCGGAGTCAGGCTGCTAACAGGACTGGCCTCAACCTGTAGACCTGTATGTGAAGCGGACAGAGAGAAGGAGCGCGGCGGCGGTGGAGGGAGGGGAAGCTACCGTCACCACCACTATATACAGCTGAAAATTATCTGTAGGCTTAACCTAACCAGATGGACGTATTTTTCTTCCTGAACGGGTTTCTCTACGAGCTTAATAACAACTGCCTGCGTCGCTGAGGGGAACAGCCCGTGTTTAATGGCATTTGGGAAGACTTCGCGGCTCTCTCCGGGTAGAAGAGGAGACATTACGCCGCGAGTTAGCTAACGTTAGCTCGCTAACAAGGTCAGTTTGAAATATGGACTCTGTTGCTCTTGTGTTATACTTTTGAATAGGATTTCGTCTTCCTTCTGTGTGCACACCGGACTCATGTGCAAGATTAGCGGGGACTCCAGGTCGCTGACGGGACGTGCAAAAGGCTGCGTTTGTATTGATATATTATATTTGCGTTAGCCTGTTAGTTAGCCCCCCCCTCGGTAGTTAAATCTCTGCCCAGTCCGCTCCTTATCCCACTTTGGTGTTTGAAAGTGAGCTGACTCACAATAACTCTGCCTTGTTCAGGTTGCTGCTTTCAGTGAAGCTTTTGTTAAAACCTGATTCAGCAATGCAGCCTGACCTGGATAAAGGGAGCTGCAGTGTTTTTGACACAGCTTTGTGTTTCTGAGGCGAATGCCCCAGCAGCAAGTCGCTGCTAGTTTCCGCCTAGAATAAAACAGGTGCATCTCTGCGCCTCGGACGGAAGGACGTGGGATAACTCATCTAGCCGCTTACTAAATTAGCCAATTTAAATCTTTCCGCAGTTTTAGAGAGAAGTTGGCCCGACTTATCGAGAGTTTCCCTGGTATATACTGAGAAATGATTTATCAAGGTTGAACGTCGTAGGCGGCGTTGCGATTTCCAAAGGCCTCCTCCACTGGGTCCACTTGAAGCGGGGCCCAGGAGCTAATGCCTAGTTACTGAGCTAACGCTAGCTTTACCTGCAGTTTGCAACACAAAACCGCTATTCTGCAACACTTAATCATGTTGATAATGACAGTGTTTGCCTTTTCGCATGCCTACTAAACGAGATTTTTTTTCCTCCTCCGTCTAACCGCAGGAACAGTGTCGCTGCTGATGTTGGAAGGATTGATTAGTTGGATTTATAATTGACACGAAAGGATTATGAGCCAGCGGCCACACAGACTTGTAAAAAGGCCTCCCACTCAGTCCCTATAACACACGCAAGAAATCTAATGTAACATCTGTTCTTGTTGAGATAGTTTGAATCAGCCTGTTGTGTGTAAATCTGTTAATCGGTTTTCCTGTAACTTTTTGTACATCATCTATATTAGAGTCTTTACCTAATTATCTCCGTTAATCTGTTTATTCTTTTTGAGTAAATAGAGAGTTTTGAAAGTCGTTTGGAGACTCTTTGAGGTCGTCTTGTGCCTCTTTTGTGCTGCTTTTTGTCATGTATGAGTAACAACATTTTGAAAAGGGCTTTTTGTTAAAGCAGTTGTTAAAAGAAGTTGTAAATCATCCCTAGATCTAGTGTCTAGTTACTGATTAAGTTGACTAGCTACTTTTGAATAGATATTCAAAGGATCTTTGATGCCTTTTATAGTGGTTAGTATCTTAATTTAACTACTTGTAACTATGGTTGTCAAACAATTTTTTAAAGATGATCTACATTAGTAAAATTACCTATTCAAAGATTTCAAAGGTCAAAATCAATATAAACTTACCCATTCACATTTGCCCAAATTGTAGCATTTCTTCTAGCAACCTTTTCTCGATGCAGTTGCTCACCTGACCAAAACAAAATGAGCTGCTGCAGAAAGTCTTAAACTCTGCTAGCATGACGAGTGGATTGAGATGCCTCCCCTCCCCCGCAAAACTTATTGAGGTCTTTCTGTATGAGATTCTAATACTGAATATGCTAGTTGCACTAATACTGCAAAGCTGATCTTTGACGGCATCTAAAAGCTCCAGTATCTGCAACAGATAGATAATCCTATCTGTTAGAATATCAGCGAGAAG